>NC_085986.1:7165478-7772221 GCF_910591565.1 Cydia splendana | reverse complement strand
TGCCCAGCAGTGGGACACAATATAGGATACTTAAAAAATAACAGATGCTATAGTCAAACGCACCCTTACTATACGGCACTGCACCAGCTGCAGCGAATTCTGTGTATTGCCTCGTAACAGTACGACGCGGGAATATAAACATTCAACAACACATTGTAAGGCCTTTTAATAACCTCACCGTTCGTTAGTTAGAGAAACATAAGTAAAGAAAGAGTGGTAACTCCATACATCAGTTATCTTAACAAAACGCGAGTTATTTCGTAGTCGACATCTAACGTCAAGTAGTGGAATTATCAGTACCGCTACTTGACACCAGATGTCACAAATAAATAAATAAAAAGATATTTATTTTCCAATACAAAAAACAATGAATGGCATGTACAATCAAAAGTCAGGTAAAATTTTGAAATATTTGTGTAGTAAAATGGATGCGACTCAGCGAGACCAAAAAACTTAAAGCTAATTCTTAACTAAGTTATTTAATAACTTACTAACTAACCAGACGAATAGACAAGTGTGACTAAAAATGTACTGTTTAACAATTTACAACTAATATTATAAGCAGAAGGAGTTGAGAATAGAGTTCCAGCTGAAAACTGTTAGAGCATTGAGTTTTCTAGCGGTGGTGGCCGAGTGGATTTGACGTCCGATTTTCAATCCGGAGGTCGCGGATTCAAATCCTGGCTCGTACCAATGAGTTTTTCGGAACTTACGTACGAAATATAATTTGATATTTACCGCTTTTCGGTGAAGGAAAACATCGTGAGGAAACCTGCATACCTCTGCGAAGAAATAGTAGGAGATCCCCCATATAGCCGACCTTCACCAATCTGTCTGACGGATGAAACTATGAAAATATGAAAGAAAATATGTTCCAGGACATAAATAAATAGGGTTGCCTAAAGAAATATGGTCAAGGCTATTTTTAATAAATTTATGAAAAAAAAAATTTCAGGCAAATTTCACCGATTTGTCTGACGATCGAAATAAGTTTCAATGGAAAGTATACAACTTGTACTGCTTGTACAACATAAATCATCTAGATTGCCTATCTTTTTCCGGTCACTATTATGTGGTTGCCGTGTTTAAAGAGGTGATCAAGTTTGTTTTAATTTTATTTGATTGAGTTTTTTAAGCACTATTTTTATGATTTTTTTCATATTTTTTGGACAGATTTTTCAAAAGGAAAAACTTGTTTTTTTTCTTTCTAAACGATTATTTCCGAAATGATTCAAGTGAATAAAGTTATCAAGAAATGTTGTTTAAAGACCCCTATTCATTTTGAAAGCCCTATCCAACGACACCCCACACTATGAGGTTGAAAATATAAAAAAAATGTCACACACATTTTGTTTCTATCAAAGCGATTATTTCCGAAAATATTCACTTTATCAAAAAATGTTTTTCTAAAACCCGTATTCATTTTGAAAGACCTTTCCAACAACATCCCCCACCATAGGGTTGACACGAAAAAAAAATCCTCACATACATTTTGTTTCTTTCGAGGCGGTTATTTCCTAAAATATTCACTTTATCAAAAAAAATCTTCTCAACCTCATAGTGTGGGATGTTGTTGGATAGGCCTTTCAAAATAAATAGGAGTTGTCGTAGTTTGTAGTGGTTTTTTCCAATAAAAATGGTCAAATTATGCACTATACTTTTTATTTAAACTATATAGAACAATACACAGTACATTTTAGGATAATTAGCGAAAAGAAAAATAAATGAGTAAATTAACGTCCGTTCGGTATGACTCGCATTCGGATCTCTGGTTGGTGGGGTCCCTGCCCCGCGCGCCCTCACCCCGAGCGCTCGGTACTTGTCGGCAACATCCTCCACCCCAGTGCTGCTTAGCAGCACTCACCATCTATTGGTATACGGGCTACGCGTGCAGCCGATCGGGTAAGTACACCACTCTTGGTTTTAATCCTAACGGCTCTTACTCGGCCGTCTTTGCCTGGCAACAGCTGTTCTACTAATCCTTTTGGCCAGGCGCAGCGAGGTCCATCTGGGTCTACAATTAGGACGAGGTCTCCCACTTGTAAGGGCCTCACTTCTTGTGTCCATTTTTTACGCGGTAGCAAGTCCGGGAGAATTTCTTTCACCCATCTTCTCCAGTATAAGTCGGCCAGCCGTTGGGCGATTCTCCACTGCTTTTTTCAGGAAATATTCAGAGTCATTGTAAGCGCCAAGGTGGGGTAAGACAGAAGAAGATCCAAGCAGAAAATGGTTAGGCGTTAAAGTTTCTGTGCTTCCAGGTTCTACGGAGACGTGCGTTAGTGGCCGGCTGTTTACTATGCTTTCGACCTCTGCCAAAAATGTACACAGGGTCTCTTCTCGAGGGGCTCTCTCTTTCAGCACGATCTTCATGCATTCTTTAACGGTTCTGATCTGCCTTTCCCACGCTCCACCCCAATGTGGACTTCCGGGTGGGATAAATATCCATTTAGTCCCATAGTTCAATGACTCACGCTTAAGGTACTCCTGGTCCAACTCCTGAATTGACTTTCGTAGTTCTGCATCAGCTCCTCGAAGATTGGTACCATTATCAGAGTATAGGCACTGCGGCCAGCCGCGTCGTGCTCCCATTCGTCTGAGAGCCATTATAAATGAATCTGAGGTAAGTGAGTTCACTAATTCGATGTGCACTGCCCTCACAGTTAAACATGTAAACAAAACTCCGTACCTCTTTTGTCTACCTCTTCCCACAGTAACTTCTAAAGGCCCGAAGAGGTCAACGCCAGTGTAGGTAAAGGCGCGCTGATGATGAGCAACGCGGGCAGGCGGTAAGTCTCCCATTCGTGGGATTTCTTGTTTACATTTCCTTATTCTACATAGCATACATTTTTTTGTAACATTTTTAACTGTCGGTCGTAATCTTAATATCCAATGCCTTTGTTTCAGGTTATTAACAACAGTTTCCTGGTTCCCGTGCGCTGCGAGAACGTGGTGATGCTTCACTAGCAGCCTCGCTATGTAGTCTCGTCCGTCCAAGATCGAAGGTCGTTTTATTTCAGGTCCGACTTCAGCAGCGGCGTCTATGCGGCCCCCGAGGCGTAGGACTTCGTGTTCGTCGAGGTACGGCGATAAGGTAAGTAATCTACTTGTTTTAGGTAAGTATAATCTATTTTTCAGTTTCAGGATTTCTTCGGAGAACGTCTGCGCTTGAGAATATTTTATAAGTAACCTTTCAGCCTTCTCCATTACAGCGCCGTCCTCTTCATTCATATGTTTACATTTGTTTATAAACTTTAGCATTATAAAAGTAGCCCTGAGTAATCGTAACCACGATGAAAACCTTGTAGGCTCAGGTATAGGTATGTTTTCCTTATTGCACGACGTCATCGTCATAACACATTCTAAGTCGTCATTGTTTACGTCGGCATTCAAAATGTTTTGCGGCCACTCGTTCTCACTTTTTTGTAAAAATGCAGGTCCCTGGATCCACTCGGTAGGCAACACACAACGGTCGTATGATTCTCTGGTAGGTATATCGGCGACATTTAGGTGCGTAGGTACATATCTCCACTCGCTCGCGTGTGATAAATCATCTATTTCACCAAGCCGGTTCGCAATGTAAGGTTTGTATGTACGCGCGTTGTTTCGTATCCAGTACAGAACCACTGTGGCGTCACACCAAAATATACGACGGTCTGGTTTTATTCTGTGTTCCTTAATTATTGTTTCGGCTAATCGAGCTGCCATAACTGCCGAATTCAATTCTAAACGAGGCACAGTCGATTTCTTCAGGCCTGCAATACGACATTTACTGACTATAAATGCCGTGCGAACTGTGTTGTTTTCTTGCCAGCGCCAGTATGCTACTGCGCACATAACTTTCATTGACGAGTCGCAAAATAAATGAAGTTGTAGATCTTTATAACTATTCATAGTTATTAAATCTTGTTTTTGTGCAGGCGCATCGCCGCCCGCTGCACTGATAACAGGTACTAACCGCGTCCCGCTCGCTCTCGCGGTATCTGTGGATGTCTCGCTCTCACTTGTAGACGCTGTTACCATCTCGCTCGCACTTGGAGACTCTGTGACTCTCTCGTTCGCACTTGTAGCGGCATGATGATAATATCTAGGTAGACGTATCTTGCGCATCAATTCTAATTGATTTATCCATTTTAGCCATTTTTCGTAGACGACGTCAGGTACTTGTTCATCCCAAGTAACGCCTAAATGCCACGTTAATTGAACAATTAATCTTCCATTTATGGTGAAAGGCGCTAAAAATCCATACACGTCAAAAATCGACATTACTACTCGTAAAATGTCTCTTTTCGTAGGCCTTTCTTTCCCGTGGATTATATTTTCAGATAACTTTTTCAGTGATACATCGAACCCGAGCGTATCTTCAGTGGGATTCCACAACAATCCAAGTGTTCGCTCGCCCTCATACTGTTGTCCGACTTTGAACGTTACTGCACTGTTACCGAGAGTATCTTTTGGAATGCTGTTGATGACGGTTTGACTGTTGCTATTCCAATTGCGTATATGAAAATCGCCTTGCGCATGTATATAGGTGACGTCACGGACTAGCTTCATTGCAGTTTCTTCATCAGGTAAGCTGTCGATGTAGTCGTCGACGTAGTGTTGCGTGTATATAGCATTAGCCGCCTCCGGATATGTAGATTCGAAGCGTCGCACATTTTTATTTTTGATGAATTGTGCTATGAACGGCGCACAATTGGCTCCGAATATGAGTGACGTCATCAGGTAGGTATCTATAGGATCTTCGGGCTTATCTCGGTATAGAAAGCGTAGGGCTTGCTGATCTTCGGGTTTTATTTTAACTCTGAGAAACATATCCTTGATATCGCCAGAGATCGCGACCTTGTTTTCGCGGAATCGCCACATGATTCCTATTAACGGTACTAGTAGGTCGGGACCTTTATGTAGGTAGCTATTTAGACTAAACCCTTTTGTTTTAGCTGACCCATCAAAAACCAGACGGAGGCTCTTCTTATTTGGATTATCCACGCCATGAGTAGGTAAGTACCAAGTTCTAGTAGATGTGACTGGATTATTCAGTTTCTCAGCGTATTTATTGTCCAACAAATGTTGTATGCGTTCTTTATACCTTCGTGCATACTCTTCACTCCTTTTAATTTTTAGCTCAACTCCTTTCAGTCGTGATAATGCATTTGGATACGAGTCGACGGTGACACAGTGAGGATCCTTCCAAGGTAAGCCGACTTGCCATTGGCCATCGATAAGTTCAGAGGTTTGTTCCAGGTGCTCCTGGGCCAGTACGTCCTCCGAGTTCTGCCGAGGGTTAGCAGATATACCCATTGAATCGATGGAGAAAGATCGACGTATGTCTTCTTGCAGTTCACGTAGAATTTGATTATTTTCAGTTGCAATATCTTGCTCATAGTTATGACTAAGATGTAATGAAGTATATATTTCCCTTTGTTTCATTACAGTTGCACGTTGACACGGACCGTGCACGCACCAGCCCAGCGGGGTACGAGTCGCATAGGGTTCATTTTGGCCGCCCTCCACGACCTCTAGTGGTACATGCAAGTGGTAGTTGTCTTGTCCAATAAGAATTTCAGGTTTCTGATTTTGAGCACACAAGTAGTTTTTTATACGGTCTAGGTACTTGTAGTTACCGCACTTAACAAGTCCTATGTTTTGTACAGGTAAGTCCAGATTGTTTGTACTACGCGCGGTTAAGTTGAACATTGTCCCGGCACTATTAGATATCGAGCAATCGATCAGCTGTGTTTCGCACTTCAGTTCTGAATTGACCCAAGCGCCGCGCACATTTAAACACTGACGGCGACCGCGCAGCCCCGCGCGCTCCGCGAGTTCCGTGCTTATGAAAGACACGCTGCTTCCATCATCAAGCATACCGGTCGTTTTAATTTTACCGTTAGGTCCATGAAGGTATATCGGCACGACTTTTAACAGCACTTCGCGCTGGTTAACGTTTATATGCGTAACAGTTTCAGTTTGAGCACTAGTGTCCGACACTTCTACAACGTTATAAGGAGTCGAACGCGAACTTTGACCCGATACGTAATGCAGGAGCCGGTGGTGAGCCTGCCCGCACCCCTCCACGTCACACGCCGCGGCCGTGCACGATTGTCTATCACGATGCGATAATAAACACTTATAACACAAACCGAATCGCTTCACATACTGCCAACGGTCCTTGCGTAGTGATTTTTTAAACTTTTTGCATTCTGGTAAATTATGATTTCCTACGCGGCAAAAGCGGCACTTATCAGTACTGTCCGTTTGCGCACTTTGCACTAAATGATTTTTTAAACTTTTTGCATTCTGGTAAATTATGATTTCCTACGCGGCAAAAGCGGCACTTATCAGTACTGTCCGTTTGCGCACTTTGCACTAAAATAGTTTGCGGTTTATAGTCACTGTTTTCACTATAGTTTTTACGTTTATAGTCTGATCGCACTTGACACTTTCATAGCTTCCTCGTGGAGAAACTCGGAGAGGATATCAAGTTTAGATTTAGTTCCTTCTTTAATTAGCGCGTAACTGTAGTCATTCCACTTGGGTAGCAACACCGTAGGTAGCTTAGACAAGATAATGCCGACTATGCTCATTTCTTGCAGGTACTCTCCGCGACCTAAGGCACGAACAGCTGTGACGTAATTTTTTATCTTCACGGAAAACGTAACTATTTCTTTGTGGTATTCCGGTGGCAGAGCGTGTAGTTTTTTAATTTCTATTAACATACGCGATATTATTAATTCCGGATTTCCAAATTGTAACTCAAGAGTTGACATTAGAGTTTCAGTTGATGTGCCACTAATAAGCAGCGCGTTTACAGATTCTTTGGCGGGACCACGTAGGCACTTTCTTAAACGCCACATATTTTCAATATCGCTGAAACTACACACTCTGGTCGATTCTTCGAAAGCTTGTTTGAATTGTAACCACTCCATTGGTTCACCGTAGAACAAAGGCAGTTCCTTCGGGGTGCTGATGCGGCTCAGCAGTCTTGCGTTTTGGTTATTGTTGGATGCAGATACGGTGGCCAATTCCTTCAGGGCGCTGGCTAACTCCTGAACTGGCAACTCGGTGCCGGCGACTACTGCTGCCGACGAACACAGCGCGCCCGGGTTATTTCCAGTTTCGGGGACGTGTTGTTGTGACTCCAGTTCCAGCTGGCTGCGCTCGACCCACCTGGCAACATCACTTTTAACCGACTGATGGTCTTGTTCTGACGGTTCAGATTCTTCAGATGGACTGTATTCATCAAGGTTGGCGAGATCTACTTGTAGTTTTTTGTCTATCAAGTCCATTTGTATGCGAGCCTTTGCTTCAGCTGCTTCCAGCTCCAGTTTCTTCCTTTGTGCCACAATAGATGACGACGATGACCTTTTAGAACCATGGTAGCTGGTTTTGCGAGAGTGATGACTTAACGGCTTCGCGATCTTTCTTTGTTCGGAATGTTCGGATTTTATATGACTACCCGTTTCTAAAATAATAGTCTTGTCGATCGGTTTCTTTGGTTCTTCATCTTTTACAGGTGTCTGCGGCTGCTGGATTGAAGCCTGTTTACGTTCTTCTTCTTTTCTTTCCATTTCTCGTCTTGTAGTACTACGTGTGTTGACCATCTTTGGTGTATGGAACATCAAATCCGGCTTCGAAGACCACTTTGTCGTAGTTTGTAGTGGTTTTTTCCAATAAAAATGGTCAAATTATGCACTATACTTTTTATTTAAACTATATAGAACAATACACAGTACATTTTAGGATAATTAGCGAAAAGAAAAATAAATGAGTAAATTAACGTCCGTTCGGTATGACTCGCATTCGGATCTCTGGTTGGTGGGGTCCCTGCCCCGCGCGCCCTCACCCCGAGCGCTCGGTACTTGTCGGCAACAGGGGTCTTAAAACAACATTTTTTGATAAAGTGAATATTTTAGGAAATAATCGCCTCGAAAGAAACAAAATGTATGTGAGGATTTTTTTTTTTCGTGTCAATCCTAAATTTTTTTTTGATAAAGTGAATATTTTAGCAAATAATCGCCTCGAAAGAAACATAATGTATGAGAGAATTTTTTTTTTCGTGTCAACCCTATGGTGGGGGATGTTGTTGGAAAGGTCTTTCAAAATGAATAGGGGTTTTAGAAGAACATTTTTTGATAAAGTTAATATTTTCGGAAATAATCGCTTTGAAAGAAACAAAATGTGTGTGACAATTTTTTTATATTTTCAACCTCATAGTGTGGGGTGTCGTTGGATAGGGCTTTCAAAATGAATAGGGGTCTTTAAACAACATTTCTTGATAACTTTATTCACTTGAATCATTTCGGAAATAATCGTTTAGAAAGAAAAAACAAGTTTTTCCTTTTGAAAAATCTGTCCAAAAAATATGAAAAAAATCATAAAAATAGTGCTTAAAAAACTCAATCAAATAAAATTAAAACAAACTTGATCACCTCTTTAAACACGGCAACCACATAATAGTGACCGGAAAAAGATAGGCAACCTAGATGATTTATGTTGTACAAGTTGTATACTTTCCATTGAAACTTATTTCGATCGTCAGACAAATCGGTGAAATTTGTCTGAAAATTTTTTTTTCAAAAATTTATTAAAAATAGCCTTGACCATATTTCTTTAGGCAACCCTATTTATTTATGTCCTGGAACATATTTTCTTTCATATTTTCATAGTTTCAGCCGTCAGACAGATTGGTGAAGGTCGACCATATATGTGGGATCTTAGACCAAAATTCAAAGGTGTATGTGAAGTCCCCAATCCGCATTGGGCTAGCGTTGGGACTATAGCCTAAGCCCTCTCGCGTATGAAAGAAGGCCTGTGCCCAGCAGTGGGACGTATATAGGCTGAGTTATTATATTGAGTTTTCGTTCGTTGCGACATCTATCGTCGACGAGCAGTACTGATAAATTCCGCGACTTGATATGGTCAAACAAGTTTGTCAGTAGAAAAAGGCGCGAAATTCAAATTTTCTATGGGACTTAACTCTTCGCGCCTACATTTTTTATAGATGGTCAAGCAAATCTTGTCAGTAGAAAAAGGCGCAAAATTCAAATTTTCTATGAGACGATATTCCTTCGCGCTTACATTTTTCAAATTTGCCGCCTTCTTCTACTGACAAGATATGCTTGACCAACTGTAAATTAGCCACTCTTTTTTACTGGCGGAATTGGCTTGACAGAATATATCTGAGAAATACTGTGGGTGGAAATACCCATTAAACCGAAATAGTGTTGCCTGATTAAAATATAATAACAATAATAAAAAAAAGATTGTAATATGAACATGAATATAATAGGAAAGATTGTAATGTAAGCTACAAAAATAACATTTTAAATATTCATTTAGATCATCCTTCAATTTCAAACAAATTGAACTATATTTATTTTATAAATTCCTTAAACTCAGAATTTCATATAGTCTGTGCGGAAAGAGAAGAGTCGTGGAATGTATGGGGCCCAATACCTACATTCCACAACTCTTATCTTTCAGCACAGACTCTAATAATATTATATTAATGTTTGCTGGTAGAATGGATATAACACATTTGTGATGTTCACTTAACATCATTAATCTAGTTTACTTTTAGAGGAATTATATTGATTATAGGTAAATAAAACAATTAAATTTATTATTCGGTCCATACAGAGCGCCCGTAACACAGCGGCCGCCATCATGCGCACCAGTGTTGCCAGCCATCTGCTTATTTATTGATGAACACCACAACATTTATTACATTAAATGCTTCGAGCAACACCGGCTTCCGACACATCGGAAGGGAGGGGCCCAAGCGATATCTCACCGTACAAATCTTTCTGCCATTTTTCGCGGGGGGAAAGGTGCACACAGTCGCACTTCTCACACACTTACATACAAAATCCAATCTGTAATGACGACACAAATACATAGAAAATGACACACGTCAAAGACAAATCTTGCAAACCTCGATCTCTTTTTGTGTACGGACGAGTGACAAGTGTCACAACACGCACACTAACACATTTTCGTTGAAGTATGTTATTGTATTCTGAGAGATGAGAAGTCGGATTTGTCGCTCGACCGATCCGCAATTTGTACTGAGCGAGCAAAATCGATAAATCCAACAATTACATGAGACTAAAATATAATAATTGTGTTTGAATGTAATTAAACGTATGATATGTAAAAAAAAATATTACATGTGAAATGTAACACTTTCTTTTTGTAAATTTGATGTCCCCGACCTCTTTTTATAACAAAAAACCGAGCAAACAGGCATTTTTGTGCAGCAGTGTTCACGCGCGCGTCTGGACTCGGTCTAGTGAAAAATCCAAGTGCAACTAGTTTTATTACCCGCGCTAGATTAGATTGACGCGCTAATCTTGTACCTCGGCAGAGGGGAAATAGTGCGAATGCCGCCTCCCTTCCGTGTTGCTCGAAGATTAAATGATACAATTTTAAACGTATTTAAAAACAGTTGTACGGTATAAAGAAGAGAAATCTAATCTTCAAGGACGGGTATCCCACAGCCGTCTTCAGATCCAAATCTTTCTATCCTATATTATATTAATTGTTTTCATGGATAAAGCATTATTTTACATACAAGATATATACAGTGGTACAGTCAACAACAGAGCTATCAATACAGGCAAAGTGCCAAAAATATGTATACACGACCATAATGTACAGGCAATAAAGTACTGTATACATATTTTTGACACTTTGCCTGGATTCATAGCTCTGTTGTTGACTGTACTACTAAACGAAATTAATAACTATAGTTTGTCAAAGGACTCTCATTTCAATCATAGACAGAGAGAATCATACTATCTTTGTCTTACACTAGTAAAGCCTGACCAGTAATATATGATCATTGTCAAGAGGGCGCTGTTATTCTCATATATGGGGTGACAGTTCTGTATAGTATGAAAAAATTAGTTCCAGTGAAATTCGGCAACATGGCGCGTGATCATATATTCCTGGTCAGGCTTTACTAGCACTCAAAAGAAAAGGATGAGTATAGTTTTCCTGGTTATTACTGACTGACAAATTGGTTTGACCAACTATAGCCTAAATCTTTTTTTTTGTAAGTGTATAATTTTATTTCAACGTAAGCAATTGGACATGGAGGAAACAGTAAAAGTTATAAAAAACACAATATACGTAGGTCTATAGAGTCACACCAAGAAAAGTCTGCAGCGGATTTGATAGCCCACGCAGTGTAAGTGTTATTTATACGTCATAATTTCATAGAAGTTTGACGTTTAAAATGACACTTGCACTGCGTGGGCTATCAAAATCGCTGCAGACTTTTCACGGTCTGACTTTATCTTGAGGTATCTACGGTATAATTTTCAGTACCTAGAGTCGGTCCATAAAAAGTCTGCAGCGGATTTGATAGCCCACGCAGTGCCCGTGTTATTTTAAACGTCAAACTTCTATGAAATTATGACGTATAAATAACACTTACACCGCATGGGCTATCAAATCCGCTGCAGACTTTTCTTGGTGCGACTCTAACAAACCTTATACAGAAGCATATACAGAATTCCTGCTGCTCCGTCTTCGCATTCGAATGCATTGATTCGCATTCGCTTCAATCTTATTGGTTTCTGAATGTACGTCTGTGTTGTGTTACTTGTGTCAGTGTAAATGTCAATGTCAAAAGTTAGATCATAATAAACAAAAGTTCTAGGATTTTGTAAGGTTTAAACTAGGTTTTTAGTTATTTTAAGCCTCATGAACTTTATACATTGTCTCCTATTTACCTTTATAGGATGAAGGTAAGTACCTACACATTATATTTGAGATTGTTCACCGGTATTTTAGGTTATGACGAAATATGATAATGATAAAATAACCTTTGCATTATTGTTACGTTGTTTGAGAATGATAATGATAACGATTGTAAATACTTCATATACGAGACAATAGTCATCTAGTCATTAGCTAATCCTGTGTAGTAAATACTTTGAAGTTTCATGTTTCATGTCAAGTGTAAATCTAATTAAATTCTTGTAAGTTTTCATGGTTTTTATACTTAATACAATAGTAATTTATATTATGTTATTTGGTTATTTCATCAACTCTGATCAATCATGCAAGCGCGCGAGGCTATTTCGGCACGTCTACACTGGCCGTTTTGCGCGCGAGGAAATTGCCTCGAGCGTATGCTCGCTCTGTGTGAACCCGGCTAATGATCTAGATTCTAGACTTTTTTGTTTAACCTCTAGCCGCCCGTACGTCAAACCTTGCCAAGCAAAATGAAACTTTGATTTAGTCAACACAAAGTTCAAATTAGAATGGAACAGGAGACCTTTTTATAGGTCTCTGGGCGGCTAGTGGTTAACTAATTACTGTACTTATGCGTAATGTGCATAACTGGTATAAACTTTAGTGAAAGGTTTTTTGTGACAATAATTAGATCTAGGAGCCAATTGTGATACAATGAGGAAATGCTGCCAGGGCCTATTGTAGATTTAACCTAGTTATTAATTTTGTTTAGTATTTGCATGTAACTAAATATACAGTGGTATATGTATATATATAATACATTAAGTAAATAAATGATTTTTTAATAGAGCCAATTGTATAGCAATTCGAATTTACAATTTATAATAACCACAAAAAGAGGTATGATTATGTTTTTATTCCATTGTAACTGATAAAACTTGTTTGCCAGACTATAAAACAACTAACTAACTATTAGTTTTTTTGTAATTCCATTTGTTTGTGTTTGTTTTTGTGTTCCATGTTTCGTTTTTTAATCCTTCTGTATAAAAACAATATTTTCAGACATTCCTCCTGCTGAAACAGTATAAACTACAGCTTATAAGACAGTTCAGTGAAGCTATGTCCAAGCACCGGATAGCCGTATGTCAGATGACATCAGTAGCTGACAAAGCAGCTAATCTGGAGAGTGTCAGTCAGCTGGTCAGCAATGCGGCTAATGAAAATGTCAAAGTAAGCTGTATTTTCTAAAGTCTTCCAACTTTGGTAAGTGGCGAGACACTCCTCACTTCAGTCGAACTCGGCTCCGTTCGGTGAGCCGAACGCCGCATTGCTCCGAGCAATTATTAGGGTTGGCACCACTTGACTTCCTTTTGCGTGCACGACCACAGATAAGATAATCACAACCCTAAATAGCCGAAAGGTATAGTGCCATATATTAGAAAGGGACAGCATGATTCGACCCTGAACTGCTGTCAAACTTTGGGTTTGTAGGAAGTGTCCTTTCTGTACGGTAGTACTATTATTTATTCTGTGCTTTGGTGAATGTTCTTTTCCTTCTTTATTAAGTTATTTGAGGGGTGAGCAGTTAAACTCAATATTATGTCTAGATATTTTTACCCGACTGTGTCAAAAGAAGGGTAATGGTTCTCAAGCCTATGTATGTCTATTTCTTTGGCACACCCTACAGCTCAAACGGGTGGATGGCTTTTTGACATATGGGGAGGTCGTTGACTGCCAATATGCTTATGGTGCAGGGGGACTATTTAGACTGCGGGGTAATTTAAACTAATCGAAATATCTTCCATGTTTTACATTATTAACTAGAGTCACACACAACACATCTCTAGTTAATAATGTAAAACATGGAAGATATTTCGATTAGTTTAAATTACCCACAGTCTCAATAGCTCCCCGCCACGCTTAGACGGTTTGCTTAAATTAATATCAAATTATTTATTTAATAAAATACAGAGGTATTCTTAAAAATAGTCATAGCCCCGCAAAACTCAACAATGAGTTTGACCGTGGGGTCATCAGTCTCTAGATTATGTAATTTAATAACTTAAAATAGTAGGTAATTAAATTACTACAATATATTATTCAATTTTATTAATAATATTTAATTTCAGATGATATTCTTTCCTGAAGCGTGTGACTACATTTGTGACAACAAGCAAGACACGGTGAAGTCTGCCGAGTCGATTGTAGGTGGCAGCACTGTCGACAGTTACAGACAATTAGCTGTTAAACACAATGTTTGGTTGTCTATGGGAGGGCTGCATGAGCAGGTGAGCCTTATGCCCTCTACATAACAGACCTTGCAACAAATATATTTGCCTAGCCTAGGCCTAGAGTGGGTACTTGGGTAGTGACCCTGCCTATTTTTGGGACACATTTTTTCATGAATGTGGCGTGAATGTACAAATGATTCTGAGTAAAATGAGTCCAAGAAGTCAATATTTTGAAGACATGAATGAAATGTAAATTTTTTTTGGAAAACGCTCAGATGGTCCTGGGTTCGAATCCCGGTAACGGTAAGGGTATTTATTTGTGTGATGACAGATATTTGTTCCTGAGTCAGGTTGTTTTGTATGTATTTAAGTATTTATATATTATATATCTCGTTGTCTGAGTACCGACAATACAAGCCTTCTTGAGCTTACCGTGGGGCTTAGTAAATTTGTGTAAAAATGTCCTATAATATTTATATTTATAATATGTAATTTTATTTAAAAAAAAATATGATTAATTTCAAACTTTAATAAAAAACCGGCCAAGTGCGAGTCGTCCTCGCGCACAAAGGGTTCCGTACCTTTACGCAAAAACTGCAAAAAAATCACGTTTGTTGTATGGGAGCCCCAATTAAATATGTATTTTATTTTGTTTTTAGTATTTGTTGTTACAGCAGACAGAAGCAACAGAAATATATCATCTGTGAAAGTTTCAACTATCTAATTTCAACTAGCTATCACGGTTGATGAGTTACAGGCTAGTGACAGACAGACAGACGGACGGACGGACAGACGGATAGCGGAGTCTTAGTAATAGCGTTCCGTTTTTATTATCCTTTGGGTACGGAACCCTAAAAATAGTATTGAGTTGTATGTGTACATAATTAATAAATACCAATATGGAGGTTAACACTTCATTAATTGATTTCTCCATGTTTCAGAATAAAGAAGACCCGACTAAAATATTCAACACACACATTATAATAAATAACACCGGTGACATAGTACAACAGTACAGGAAACTGCATCTCTTCGATGTAGAGATCCCGGAGAGGAATGTTCGGCTGAAGGAGAGTGACTTTTGTAGTCCGGGAGGCCATATTGTGGCGCCTGTGGAGTCTCCTGTTGGGAGAATAGGTATGGACAGTGTTGGCCGAATGTTAATTGCAATTAACCATTATAAATTGAACCGTAATAACCGTTATAGTTTACGGTTCAATTTATAATGGTTAATGACCAATAATGGTTAATTGCATTAACGTTTCGGCCAACACTGGGTATGCATTCATGGGTTGTCTTTCCTTAGCCAAGCGACAGAAGCATAGAATAAATTAGTACTACCTTAAAAAAAGAAACTTCCTTGCCTCGCCAAATTGGCGTTTGCGTCCGCACGGCCTGATTTGATCGGACAATTTAATCAGATTGGCAAAAAATTATCCCCGTCTGGCCCGGCCTGTACTACCGTCTACCGTACAGAAAGGACACTTCCTTCAAAACCGAAGTTTGTCAGCGATTCAGGGACGAATCATGCTGTCCTGTTCTTATGTATGGTACTATCCCTTTCGGCTGTTTAGGGTTGTCAAAATTCAAGTCATTATCTTATCTGTGGCACACCTAAACCTTCCTTAAGAATCATCATCATCATCATCATCTCCTAGCCGTTTTCGGCTACAGCAACTGCTTTTCTACCGCTGAGAGCGTCGCTGGTGCGCTCTCAGGTGACTGACGTCTCTACTGGTAGCTGAAAACCGCATGGAAATCCGTTCAGTACCCTTCGAGTTTATTGCGAACATACATACACACAAACAGACAGACGCGGCGGGAGACTTTGATTTATAAGGTGTAGTGATGTAATAAATCACTACACCTCAAAATTAATCAATTAATTAATCAATTAATCAATCAATTAATTAATTAATTACTCAATTAATCGATCAATTAATTGATTACTAAATTAATCAATCAATCAATCAATTAATTACTAAATTAATCAGTCAATTAATTAACTACTCAATTAATTAATCAATTGGTTAAGGCCAAACGCGATTTGATAGAAAATATGTAATAACTTGTTTGACAGGCATGGCCATTTGCTACGACATGAGATTTCCGGAACTGAGCACGGCGCTGACTGTTCTCCGAGCGCAACTGCTGACGTTTCCTTCAGCCTTCACGCAGGCCACGGGCGAAGCTCATTGGCACACTATATTGAGGTATCTTACCTTATCTTCTAAGACAGTGACACCTCTGAACTACGGCCCGCGAGCTAGCAAATCCAGCCCGCGTGGCAGATGTAGTGCATAATTGTTTTCCATCGTGTTTTCACGGAAAAATCAGTAACTATTACTTATGAAAGGAAAATAATGTAAATAATCGTATATGATTCATAATTGTGACATATTTATCGTGACTTATTTTTCGAAAGTGTTTTTAAAAGAAACGTCAAGATTGTTTACCTTTTTTATAATGCTAAAAAAACCGGACAAGTGCGAGTCGGACTCGCCCACCGAGGGTTCTTACTTTTTAGTAAGTATTTGTTGTTATAGCGGCAACAGAAATACATCATCTGTGAAAATTTCATGTGCCTGGCTATTACAGTTCATGAGATACAGCCTGGTGACAGGCGGACGGACGGACGGACGGACAGCGGAGTCTTAGTAATAGGGTCCCGTTTTTACCCTTTGGGTACGGAACCCTAAAAAAACGAACTATACCCAGTGACGTAGCGTTATGAGCACAGCTTAGTCGCGAGACGAGACCCCATTACCGAAGATTTTATTTTTCAGAGCGCGTGCAATAGAGAACCAATGTTACGTAATCGCCGCAGCACAAGTGGGTGCACATAATACCAAGCGACGGAGCTACGGGCACGCGCTATGCGTGGATCCGTGGGGTCGGGTACTAGCTGATTGTGGGGAGGAGACAGGGTTCCGAGTGGCCGAGATAGACTTGGCGCAGTTAGATGATGTGCGGAGAAATATGCCCGTGTTCAGCCATAGAAGGTAATATGATACAATTCTCATCTACGTAAAATAACAAGTCTAGTCTACTAAGTATTAGTCGTAGGTTCGAGGGGATGGATAATAATGGATTGTGGGGAGGAGACAGGGTTCCGAGTGGCCGAGATAGACCTGACGCAGTTAGATGATGTGCGGAGAAATATGCCTATGTTCAGCCATAGAAGGTATCTAATATGATACAATTCTAATCTACGTAAAATAACAAGTCTAGTGTACTGTATTAGTCGTAGGTTCGAGAGGATGCATGATAATGGATTGTGGGGAGGAGACAGGGTTCCGAGTGGCCGAGATAGACCTGGCGCAGTTAGATGATGTGCGGAGAAAAATGCCTGTAGCCATAGAAGGTAATATGTTACAATACTAATTACGTAAAATATTACAAGTCTAGTCTACTAAGTATTAGTCGTAGGTTCGAGGGGATGGATAATAATGGATTGTGGGGAGGAGACAAGATTCCGAGTGGCTGAGATAGACCTGGCGCAGGTAGATGATGTGCGGAGAAATATGCCCGTGTTCAGCCATAGAAGGTAATATGATACAATTCTCATCTACGTAAAATAACAAGTCTAGTCTACTAATAAGTATTAGTCGTAGGTTCGAGGGGATGGATAATAATGGATTGTGGGGAGGAGACAGGGTTCCGAGTGGCCGAGATAGACCTGACGCAGTTAGATGATGTGCGGAGAAATATGCCTATGTTCAGCCATAGAAGGTATCTAATATGATACAATTCTAATCTACGTAAAATAACAAGTCTAGTGTACTGTATTAGTCGTAGGTTCGAGAGGATGCATGATAATGGATTGTGGGGAGGAGACAGGGTTCCGAGTGGCCGAGATAGACCTGGCGCAGTTAGATGATGTGCGGAGAAAAATGCCTGTAGCCATAGAAGGTAATATGTTACAATACTAATTACGTAAAATATTACAAGTCTAGTCTACTAAGTATTAGTCGTAGGTTCGAGGGGATGGATAATAATGGATTGTGGGGAGGAGACAAGATTCCGAGTGGCTGAGATAGACCTGGCGCAGGTAGATGATGTGCGGAGAAATATGCCCGTGTTCAGCCATAGAAGGTAATATGATACAATTCTAATCTAAACTCTAAATCATAATTAGATTCCAAAAAAGTAAGACAATGTTGCCACTGCAATAATTTGTTTGTAAAATAGTAAATTCCTTTTTATCAATAAATACGCTAAGATAATTTATTTATTGGTAATTTTACTCCTACGATTTAAAAAAGTACTTATTTTTACATAAATACAAGACGCGCTAGTAAAAAGTGGCAACATTGTCTTACTTTTTTTGGAATCTAATTATGATTTAGAGTATACGTAAAATATTACAAGTCTAGTCTACTAAGTATTAGTCGTAGGTTCGAGGGGACGGATGATAATGGATTGTGGAGAGGAAACAGGGTTCCGAGTGGCTGAGATAGACCTGGCGCAGTTAGATGATGTGCGGAGAAATATGCCCGTGTTCAGCCATAGAAGGTAATATGTTACAATACTAACTACGTAAAATATTACAAGTCTAGTCTACTAAGTATTAGTCGTAGGTTCGAGGAGACGGATGATAATGGATTGTGAGGAGGAGACAGGGTTCCGAGTGGCCGAGATAGACCTGGCGCAGTTAGATGATGTACGGAGAAATATGCCCGTGATCAGTCATCGCAGGATATATATTACAAGTCTAGTCTACTAAGTATTGTAGGATCGAGGGGACGGATAATAATTATAGCAGTTCAATAAAGATGACTTTAAAATCTTTATAAATCACTCTAGGTTGACGAGAACAATCAGTAAAAAAATGATTAGATTAGATTAGATTAATTTATTTCTTATTGAAAATTACATGATATTTAACAATGTCATAAATGTCATAATGTTTCCAAATAACATGAATTCACAAAAAGATCGTCAGATTGTAAACAATAATAATAATAATACATTAAAATAATTAAAAAATAAGTAAAAAATATAAAACAATCAAATAATCATAATAAAAATTAAAAGTACCTATATTAATATTAAATGTCAAAAAGTTACCTATGTATGTCAAAATAAAGCGGTCAAAATGTATATAATGCTAGGGCACCCTAGTTAATATAATGTCATAATAACTAATAATATTGCAAAGTCAAATTAAATAAAATTCCAAACAAACAGCTAAAAACAATAAGAAATAAAAACAATAAAATATAACAATGTCAGATTAAATTATAATAGAAAAATATTTACATTTTAATCGCGTTTCATGTCAGTGTATTCTTTAACAGAATACAGCGATTTTGTGATTAACATTTCTTTGAGTCGGCGTCCAAAAATATCAATGGAGGTTTCATTTCTGAGACTAGCGGGTAGGCGTTCATAGAATGCAGGGCCGATAACGCGCGGTGAGTTGTCGAGCAGCGCTAGTCGCCTCCGCACAGGCAGCAGGCGCCCGGTCTGGCGGGTTATTCTGCACGAGTTGTTAGACCGTTTGAAACTGTCTATATTACGGCGTGTAAACATTATGACTTCATACACATATAGCGAGTAGTGCGTCATAATGCTATAATCTTTAAAAAGGTTTTTGCACGAGTGCCTCGAGTTTACACCTGCCAATACGCGTATGGCTCGCTTTTGCAGTTTAAACACTCTGTCCGAATGTGTTGAGTTCCCCCACAGGACGATACCATAGGACATAAGTGAAAAAAAATAGGCGTAATAGATTTGGAGCAATGCGTCACTGGGAACAACTGGCTTCAGTTTGCGCAGTGCGAATACTGCACTGCCCAGCCTTTCACACAAGTTGTTAACGTGCTCCTTCCACTTCAGTCCGGCGTCGATAGTAAACCCGAGGAACTTGCACGAATCACAGCGCGGTATCGGAATCTGCATTTGCGGAATGTTAACCTGGCTACTGGCTGAAAACAACAATACGTTTGATTTATTGACATTAAGGATGAGGCCGTTCGCCGAGAACCACTCGTGGAGTTGGCTGCATGTATTTGCAATCTTTTGTTCCAGCTGTAGGTATGTATTCGCCCTCACCACCACGGTTGTGTCGTCAGCAAACAGTGCCATCATACCTTCGGCAACAGAGGAAGGAAGGTCGTTCATGAACATTAAAAACAAGGTATTTCCGAGCGACGAGCCTTGTGGTATGCCCAGTTCTAACATTCCGGCTTTAGAGTTAATGTTCTTACCTTCTATTTTGACTTGAACTGTCTGTCGTCTGTTTTTATGTATAATGTTAGAGGTTCCGTCATGTGGTAAAAATTATTATGGAAAAAGAAGTAGGAAGTACTTGATCCTAAAATTGTATAATGAAATACCGTATAAGGGAATGTAAAATTGTAAATCAGTTAGGATGTTTAAATTTAAAATGAAAATGTGTCTATTAAACAAAATTAAATTAAAGTTACCAACATAAGCAATAAGATGTATTTAAGTTAACAATTAATTAGGCAATTAGCTAAGTCTACCCATCTATGTTTTAAGGGAGTTCCCTCTGCCAACACACTGTCCTACAGTTTGGCAGAAAAAAATGTAAAATAGGGTTTATTTCATCTGAATAAATGATTTATTTATTTTTATTTATTAATGGATTGTGGAGAGGAAACAGGGTTCCGAGTGGCTGAGATAGACCTGCCGGGTTAGCACCTGATGGCGCGACAGTATCTCGCGGCGAGATAGACTACCCGTCCCTCTTTTGCTAACATACTTAGTTAGAAAAAGACGGGTAGTCTATCTCGCCGCGAGATACTGTCGCGTCAATCATACATGATCATGTGCTTGGGCTACTGGCAGCGATAAAAGCTTATATCCATAAGCTTAACCACTCCATTATTATTAATTTCAGAAAAGACGTATACTCCCTGTACACTCTGAGCCTCCGCACCGGGAGCTTAGAGCCGGCGGCCCCGGTCGCTCCGGCGCCGCCACCGAAGCCCCCGGGGCCCTCCAGGCAGTTCGGCCACGTGCAGATACCAGAGACATGCGTGTTCTACAGTAGCGAGCTGACTTATGCCTTTGTGAATCTGCGGTTAGTCAACTATAGATGTAGTGCATAATTATTTTCCATCGTTTTTTCACGGAAACGTACGAACGTGTTGCTATTTCAGTCAATCTCGGTACAAAAAGTACTGTTGACTGAAGTAGCATGACGAATACGAACGTTTCAAAGAAAATACGATGGAAAACAATTATGCACCACAGCTGTAACTCTACCATGAGTTCCGTAAATGACAGGTGATAGTGAGAAAGTTAAAGAAAATGTATGGAGTAATTGTACAGTGCAGGGACCGGAAAACCCCTTTTAAAGATTAATCGTATCGATAGGGTAACCCTATTAAATGCTTACCCAGAGGTCATGGTTACCCTATCATTTTGCTTACCCTATCCTTATGGAAACCATTTTCAATGTGATTAATCATATTAGATGTGGTTTCCAAATCAAATAGGGTGCAGATAAGGTAGTTAAGCCTATAATATTTACCGCTTACCCCTTAATAGGGTAACCCTTTTCCCGTCTCTTTTCTACGTAGGCGCCGATTCTACCTTTGTCATTTTAAATTGAACAGAACAGAATAGGCGATGGAAGCGGAACAAATGGAGTACTTAAATGGTTATTTATTCTGGAGCGGTGATTAAAAATAGTCTGGTTTTGACCGATTTGTTTGTTCGATCGTATAATTGTGACGCTATCTATGAAAAGGACCTTATTGTCGATGGCTTTGTTTTTGTAAAGGAATATAGTTACAATATACCTAATATGTGACGTTCCACGGCAAAAGGTACCTTATGGCGGTTGGCGTTTACGCTATTATTAACGCCGCTCCAATATTATTGCGGCGCTATGCAACGTAAGCGCCAGCCGCCATAAGCTACCTTTTGCCGTGGAACGTCACATATATGCAAATTGCAAAGTTATATTTAAGTACTATTTTTTTACACGAAAAACAAAGTTACAAAAATAATTAAATTAAAATTAAATATCATTTATCAGGCAACTAAGGCCGATAATGACGCTGCATAGACATATTCTCCATGTGTTGGAGCGATGACCTCACTGGAGCGAGGATAAATGCGAACACACTAATAAGGAATGTATTCCCATTGATCCCCGCCGGGAACAGATGGGAATAGGCGCTGCATATAAATCGTTCCCATTTGTCTCTGCCTCACGTATGGCAGCAGTCACGTGGGGCGGCGACAAATGGGAATCCATACTAATATATACATACACATATTATAAATGCGAAAGTGTGTCTATCTGTCGGTCTGTTACCTCTTCACGCTTAAACCGCTGAACCGATTTACTTGAAATTTGGTATAGGGGTAGTTTGACTCCCGGGGAAGGACATAGGATACTTTTTATCTCAGAACTCATCCCTTAGGGTGTAAACAAGGGGTGGAAATTTGTATAGGGGTTCAATAATTTCTTGAAAAGGGACATGCCTTTTATCATTTAAAAGTTCGTAAGAGATACATAATGGTCATGTATTTGTGACCAATTTTATTAGCCATACCTTTAAGGGTGAACAAGGGATGAGATGGGGATGGAGCGAGCGGAGGCACGCGTATACCACTTCTATAGGATCCTACCTTCTATGGGTTATTCAAACCGTTTTTATTTTTATCGTAGATGCGTGACGCCGGGCCATGTGCTGGTGGCGCCCCGGCGTTGCGCGGAGCGGAACGGAGACCTCACGGACGAAGAGGCTCGCGATTTCTATGCCACTATACGGCTCGTGCAAAAGGTAAATATAATTATATCAATAATAAATGATTAAATATTATAGGACATCTTACATAGTAAGCTCAAGCTTGTGTTGTGGGTACTCAGACAACGATATAAGTATATAATATACAAATACTTAAATACATAGAAAACAACCATGCCTTAGGAACGAATATCTGTGGGATTCGAACCCAGGGCCATCCGCTTCACATGCAGGGTCACTACGCATTAGGCCAGACCGGTCGTCATAAGAAAGAAAGAAAGTAATAAAATAAAGATAAAATATGGTAACGAAAAATCTTATTTATTTTTAAAAAACTTTGATATTCGATAAATGTTGAAGTGAGCCAAAATCACAATGAAAACGTCGTTTTAGCTTTGTATTGGTTTTCTTTAAGAATTATTTCTTTTACCCTAAACCGGCGTGCGTGTATGAGGAATGTTATGAAAGTGAAGGAAGCGAAAGAGGTATGTCAGGATCGTAGCAAGTGGAAATCCGTGGTCTCTGCCTACCCCCCGGGAAATAGGCGTGATTATATGTATGTATGTTATTTCTTTTAAAAACACCTTTGCAATCTTATACCTTTATATATATTTATATATATCGGGGATCTCGGAAACGGCTCTAACGATTTCGTTGAAAGCTATTATAGGGGTTTTCGGGTGCGAACAATCGATCTAGCTACTAGTTATCTCTGGGAAAACGCGCATTTTCGAGTTATATATGTTTTCCGAGCAAAGATCCGTCTCCCAGATATTATAAAGTGTCATTCTATGGAACTTGCTAACTATGTAAACTAAAGTCACTAGTAAATTCATTATTAAGAGACAATTACAATATGGCGGTTTGTTTACATAGTTAGCAAGTTCCATATAATAACACTTTACATTATGCATAGGAAGAACATTGTCACATCACTAGTCAGTTAGAAACTGTCAAGTGCTACATAAGTGCCACGAGTTACCGCAGTGTGCTCATCACTAATCTTTTAAGTGCTACCTAAATGAAACTGTCAAGTGCTACCTAAGTGCCACGAGTTACCGCAGTGTGCTCATCACTAATCTTTTAAGTGCTACCTAAATGAAACTGTCAAGTGCTACCTAAGTGCCACGAGTTACCGCAGTGTGCTCATCACTAATCTTTTAAGTGCTACCTAAATGAAACTGTCAAGTGCTACCTAAGTGCCACGAGTTACCGCAGTGTGCTCATCACTAATCTTTTAAGTGCTACCTAAATGAAACTGTCAAGTGCTACCTAAATGCCACGAGTTACCGATGTGTGCTCATCACTAATCTTTTAAGTGCTACCTAAATGAAACTGTCAAGTGCTACCTAAGTGCCACGAGTTACCGCAGTGTGCTCATCACTAATCTTTTAAGTGCTACCTAAATGAAACTGTCAAGTGCTACCTAAATGCCACGAGTTACCGATGTGTGCTCATCACTAATCTTTTAAGTGCTACCTAAATGAAACTGTCAAGTGCTACCTAAGTGCCACGAGTTACCGCAGTGTGCTCATCACTAATCTTTTAAGTGCTACCTAAATGAAACTGTCAAGTGCTACCTAAATGCCACGAGTTACCGATGTGTGCTCATCACTAATCTTTTAAGTGCTACCTAAGTGCCACGAGTTACCGATGTGTATGCAATGCATAACACTACAGAACACCTTTTTTTGCAGTTAATGGAGAAAGTCCACGATACAGAATCGTGTACGGTGACCATACAAGACGGGCCCGACGCGGGACAAACTGTCAAGGTATTTCAATGTCATATTTCAAGGGTTTACTAATATGTGGCCGAAAATTGTATGGCAAATTATCATTTCCCAAACTATTTTTCCCATAGTATCATTTGGCAAAACTATCAGATGGCAAACCAATGTTTCGCATATATAACGGTTACATATCAGAATACCGAAAATCGATTTACCTAATGTTGAATCACCTATGCTCGTTTCACCTATTTTTTTAAATCCCTAATGATCAATTAACCTAAGCTCATAAGTCATAACACCTAATGAACGAATTACCTATTGCACGTTTCACCTACAATTGGTTTACCTAAGCTCAGAATACCTATGCTCGATTTACCTAAAGTTGAAACACCTAATACTGGAAATACCTAAAGGTAATATACCTAATACACGAAACACCTAATTTTGATATACCTAATGCACGAAATACCTAAACTCGGTATACCTAATGATCCAATTGCCTAAAGTTAACATACCTACTGCACAAATTACCTAAAGTCGGTATACCTAATGATCGAATTACCTAAAGTTAACATACCCAATGAACGAAATACCTAAATTCGATACACCTAATGCACGAAATACCTGAAGTCGATGCACTTAATGAACGAAATATGTACCTAAAATCAAAAATATAATTATTGTTTAAATAGTAAAATATTATTAGGACATGCAACATTTGGTATACATTTTTTAGCCAAATCATTGAATTAGCTTACTATTTTTTATTATAATATAAGGGCTAGTTATTTGCCAGAGTCGAGATAGGTGCGACGACGAGCAAAGCGAGGAGAAGCGTGTTAGGTTAACTGCGACCAAACAGTGCCAAAACCGACTTTTATTTCATCGTCATGATGTTAACTTACAAAAATAAAGTTTTTGATAAGATAAGATAACTAATTTTGTATTAGACTTACGAAATCATTCTACAACCTAAAAAGTAGCGTTTCAAAAAGTGTATTTTTAAGTTGTTATCCAAACAAACAGTTTCTACTGTATGGTTGGGAAATCATACGATTTATTGGGTGGAGTTGCCACTTGATCATTCGGCAAAATGATATGAATTATGTACTAGGTATATAGACTTTAGGTATTCCGTGCATTAGGCATATAGACATTAGGTAATTCGTTCAGGAAGTATATCAACTTTAGGTATTTTTCTTGCGATAGGTTTAACAGTTTTAGGTATTTCGTCCATTAGGTAAATCAAGTTTAGGTACATCGTTCATTAGGTATATCAGCTTTAGGTGTTTCGTCCATTAGGTATATCAGCTATAGGTGATTCGTGCATTAGGTATAATAGCTTTAGGTGAATACGTGCAGTAGGTAAAACGTGGATTAGGTATATCGTGCATTAGGTGTTTCGTCCATTAGGTTATTTGAGCTTAGGTATTATAAACTTAGGTCAGTCAATGTTTAGGTAAAATGATCGATAGGTAATTTAAAAATAGGTGAATCAAGCATAGGTGATTCAACATTAGGTAAATCAGTTTTCGGTATTCTGATATGTAACCATTATTTCCATCGTATTTTCACGGAAACGTATAAACGTTGTCTTGCTATTTCTGTCAGTCTCGGTACAAAATGTACTGACGTTGACTAAAGTAGCATGACAAATACGAACGTTTCCGAGATAGTACCATGGAAAACAATTAGCATTACATCTGTACAGTCACCTGCAATAATAAGTTACACAACGTAGGCCGCAAAAATATCTGACACGATCTTATTTGTAGAGCCATAAGAGCGTGTCACATATTTACGCGGCCTTCGAAGAGTAACATATTATTGCAGGCGACTGTACATAGTTTTTTACCTATTTTTTTTTCAGCACCTCCACTGTCATATAATGCCGCGGAAGAAAGGAGATTTCATACAGAACGATCTCGTATACCTGGAGCTCGCGAAACACGACCAGTAAGTACTTTCAAATCGCAGTAAAAACCTCCTACTTATACATAGTTCGTTTTTTTAGCATCAGAAAAAGACTACGCGATCTTGACGTAAGTCGCGTAAAGAATGCCAGTTTTAAACGTTAATTTATCAATAAATGTTTGAGGTACGATTATGAAATTTTGGATACTAGACAAGCTAGAATATATGTGCCAAATTTCATGTGTCTAGGTCAAATGGGTTTCAAGTTGTGAAGGGGTCAAAACTAGCTCGAAATGGTTCGTGTAATATTACACACGGTTGCTGCGTCGCCAGTTCTTTATTCTTTAAACTTGGGTGGACACGCTACCGCGTGTCTAGATAAGTTTTAATATATAATTACTAAACAATATAATTTACTAAGTTTTCTTCGTAGGTTCTCGTCGAGCCACCCGGCCAAGCCACCGCGGAGTTTACAAGAAATGGAGGCCGAAGCGGCCTCGCTGAGAGAATCACTACTCACTTTGGACACTAATTGAGAATTTTACAAACTATTAACTTGCCTTGTTAAGGGGGCCCACAGATTACCAGTTCGCCGGACGATATAAGCCTGTCTGTTGTTCGGAGCTGTCAAATTTTGCGTTTAACTTTATTTTAATCTTCTGTCGAAAGATGGCAGTATCTAAATTTACTGTGGCTGTGACATAATTTACTTTGTCAATCCGCCTCTATTTCAAATTCTCTTTGGTTCAGCTAACACTGCACAAATTTCCAGTAGGCAGACACTTGATAGGGTACTTGTTAATTAATATAATTTTAGAATAATATTGTGTAAGTGTAAATAATGTATTAATGAATAGTTACTTCCATCCTGTTTTATTTTATTCATTAAGTAGTTAAATATTAGTGTTAAATTTTTTGGAATTATTTGACAATCAATAAATTATTATTTTATTACCATCTATACATATTATTGATATTATAAAACAAAGTCCCCCCGCCGAACTTACTTAACGGATTAAAAACTACTGAACGGATTTTCATGTGGTTTTCACCTATGGGTTGTGCACAAATCACGCGAGGTGTTTTCGGCTACTTTTTAACCCCCCCTCCCCCTTGGTGATATTTGGTGAGGTTTTTGGCTACCCCCCCCTCCCCCACACAACATCACGTGTATTTTTTGTTTTGTTTTTCATTTGACCTAATTTTAAGATAAATAGTATTGTATATAGAAAATCTTGTTTATATTTCTATTTTCGTTAAATAGACTCGCTATTTTGAAGTGCAGAAGTGAAGATTTATGTTTAACGAAACCGAGAAAAAGTATCTACTCATGTAATAGGTTTTTTTTCTTAGTTTCGTTCACTGTAGAAAAATACACGTGAGGTCTCCCTCCCCCAACGTGACCTGTCGGGATTTTTTCGTGACCCCCCTCCCCCTGTCGTACCTCACGTGATTTGTGCACAAGCCCCTATCAATAAAGTGATCTTCGAAATGAAATCAAGTGGTTTGATCATATTAACTAAACCGGTTTGCACACACACAGTGAAAGTCAATTATGTATTTAATATCTCAGCAATTTCTTGTGAATTCGATAAATTGACTAGGAATTAAAATGATTTTGGTGTTAACTGGGAATTATTTTTCCAGTGGTAACTTGGCGGTAACAGCTGTGTGTAGGTAGGAGACAAGGAAGTTGCTCAATATAGGTAAATAATGTTAAAACTACTAATTTTGCTTTGAACAACGTGCATTTATTTCAAATATTATAACTATAAATAAATAAATATTATAGAACATTTTTACACAAATTGACTAAGCCCCGCGGTAAGCTCAAGAAGGCTTGTGCTGTGTACTCAGACAACGATATATATATATAAACATAATTCAGCCTATATAACGTCCCACTGCTGGGCACAGGCCTCCTCTCATGCGCGAAAGGGCTTGGGCTATAGTCCCCACGCTAGCCCAATGCGGATTGGGGACTTCACATACACCTTTGAATTTCTTCGCAGATGTATGCAGGTTTCCTCACGATGTTTTCCTTCACCGTAAAGCTAGTGGTAAATATCAAATGATATTTCGTACATAAATTCCGAAAAACTCATTGGTACGAGCCAGGATTTGAACCCGCGACCTCCGGATTGAGAGTCGGACGTCATATCCACTCGGCCACCACCGCTTTTTATATAACTACAAATACACGATATATATAAACTACAAAAAATAAATTATACATTGTTCAATAAAGTTATGAACTTGTCCCACGGGCAAAAACCATTAGCATCAACAGCACAACCTTCCATTTGCAGCAGCGCCTCCAGCGGCGGGTGCAGTAAACTGGCTTCAACGCCATCTCTGATCTGCTGCGAGGACTGATACACGTAGCGCACGCGGAGCAGGTCTCTGCCATTCACTTCGTCGTACCACTTCTCAAACACCACTTTCCCGCCAATAGGCTCCTTCTCAAACTGACCAATCAGAGTGTAGTTTTTAAAATTTAAAGAAGACAATAACGAACCTATATTGTCATCGTGCCCCACAAGAAGATAGAATTTCCTTGTACCATTTTCAAATACATCGGACATATATTCAAGCAATGTTGAAGATAAATCTTTGTCAGAGGGCTTAGTTTTGAAGCACACATCTTTGTAATCTTCTGATACTGTAGTTAATTTCTTCCATTGCTCTGTTGTTCGTATTTCGCCCCAAGCTACCTCGTCCAGAGACTTACCGTCATAATATTCCATCAAAAAGTAGTCCACAAAAAAATACCCGTAGTCTAATGCACCAGTGGTATCCGGTAGCTTATTTATAACTAGACTAATTTCATCTCCTAATGTACTCAAATTACAAATACTGTAATATGCGCAAATTGTCGAATTACCTAGATCCACAATTTCGTTCAGCTTTAAATAAGCATCTGTTAAGTTGTAGCTATTCAATTTGATCTCCATGGCGTTTGTAACTGCTTCTATAAACTCTTCCGTATCGTTTCTTAGTACTGAATCAAAAACCGGGTCCTCATCTGTGATATTCTTATGATAAACATCTACACCAAAACCTGCACCTTCAACGAAAGCTGTGGCAGTTTCTATACACCTTTCCATATTGTTGGCGTATACAAAAACGTCGTCTTCGAAGGAATTAGTTCCTAATAATTTCTCTTCAATCAGCCAATCATAAAAATATTTCCCCATAGCTTGTTCCATTATGTGTCCTCTTGCGGTCAAACAACCTTTTTCTTCATTAAATGTAGTCCAAGTTTTTGGCGAAAATAATTCCATGTCACTGTATATCGGTGTCCGAATATTATGTCTCGATAAAACGACCGCTTGTTGCAATTTAAGATCATGGCTGCTAACAGTGTTAACAAGCAACGGCATAATATATAACAATTTAAGATACATCTTAATATTCAGCAGTTTGACTTACGAATGTACTGAGGCCAAGCGGCTTGGCTCATGGACTGACTGAGTTGAATTTAAGTTTAATTTTTATAATTTTTTTCGTACAAACAGGTAATTTGCGCCAAAAATAGGTATGTCTCATAAATTGCATTGATAGTCGAAGAGGTGCAAAGTCTAAGCTCTTTAATTCATAAAACTTTACGGGCCTGTACGGATATGATAGTCGTTCTTGTCGGACGTGACAGCGTGATAAAAAGGTATCCGTCACTTTCAATCGCGCTCTGTTAAAAAGTGACTGATATTTTGTCATGTGGATAAAGTCGTCCATAATAGGCCTGCTGATTTAGTTAAATTATGTTTTATTCCTTTCTTACAAATACATAAGTCAAAATGACAGATAAAGACAAACGATTCATAGCTAATTCAGGCCAGCAACGCGTTTTGATTATGAGTAAAAATCTTGTTTATCAATTTGACAGCCGATCTAGACGGCCCTATACAGCACCAAATATTTTGTAGAAAAAGTGGAACTGAATTGTCGAGCATCAACTTTTGACGATCAGAGGGCCTACAGAGAAAACAGAAAGTTCGTTATCTGCCTCTGCCTCTCTATCGCTCTTACTTACTTTTAGGTAGGTGCGCAATAATTTAATAGAAATTCAAAATTAATGGTCAGAACAAAATTCCAAATAAGTGCAAAATTAAATTAAATTATTAAGCTAGGTCTATTTGAATATTTAATGTGATAGAGTTAGACAAAGAGAAGTCTGCAACGATTTTGATAGCACACGCAGTGCGTGTTATTTTAAACGTCAAATCTCTATGAAATTATGACGTGTAGGTACGTCATGTCAGGGATGTTGCGGGTGTAGATTTTTTGACATCCGCGGATGCGGATGCGGATATTTAAAGCCTCACATCCGCGGATGCGGATGTCAAGATTTGGTACTTAAAAAACGTCAAATATTACATTTTTAGCATTTTTTATTACAAAAAAAAACGAAACGTTTAGTATTTGCGCAAGAATGGTGCGTTTTATTAAATAAACAGTAACTTGGCCGACCGGGATCTAGACGATTTCGTTATATATAATGACGAAATTACCTAGCACTTACGCCGCCGACGCCGCCGCTAATACGTTCCTGTACGTCTACCATCAGTTTTGACATTGACATATACGCTCACGTCTACGTAACTTACTTTCTATGCATCTCGCTCGTACTCGCATATGCGAGCAATAGTGCAAGCGAGATGTACAGAAAGTAAATTACGTAGACGTGAGCGTTATGTCAATGTTAAAACTGATGGTAGAGGCTCTGTTACCGACTTGGTCGACATCCGCATCATGCGGATGCTCCGCATCGATTTTATGCGGATGCGGATGCAGATGCGGATGTTGAAAATAATGCGGATGTTCCGCGGATGCGGATGCGGATGCGAATATTCGCAACATCCCTGTTTTAAACGTCAAATCTCTATGAAATGATGACGTAAGTAACTACCTATAAATGGCACCTGCACTGCGTGTGCTATCAAAATCCTTGCAGACTTCTCTTGGTCTAACTCTATCACATTAAATATTCAAATTTATTTATTTAATCGTATGGCTGCAAACTGGTTGCTTAATAATTAATTGCTTATTGAATAGTGTAGCAAAATTAGTAATAAAATAAATATAACAAGATTGCCAAATGAGATAAACGTTTTATTTGAAAACTTGTATTGCCCCTAGCCCGATTCTTTTAGTATGAGGGCGTCGGCTTTGAAACGCGTACAGTGTGCCTCGTATGTCGGGCTACGCCCGATTCTTTTAGTATGAGGGCGCCGAAGGCGCCCGGCTTTTAAACGCGTACAGCGTGCCGCGTACTCCCAGAAATAGGTAGGTTAGGGTAATTTTTTTTTGCTACGCCCAAAAAACGAAACTGTTCCCAGAGATAGGTAGGTTAGGATTATTTTTTTCTCGCTACGCCCTAAAAACGAAACTGCTGCCAGAAATAGGTATGATTTTCAGGTAAAACTACTTTTGACCAACATGCTCAGTCAAAAGCAGTTTTGCCTGTTTTTGTCGGTTAAAAGTTCTTTTGACCAGTTCACACTTTTGACTGCAACATATACACCATTCAGTTTTCATATGTAAAAAAAATAAGTTCAAAAACTAAAACCCGACTACTGCAAATCGCGCTCTAAAAAGTATGAAACAAGATAGAATTCTTATCTGAAATTATCAAACAGGAAATATTACGCCGTGGTCGTATGCCACGATTATAAACTTTAAGGTAAAGTGGCATACGACCTCGGCTATCCTCTGAATCTCTGTAAATATATAAAAAATATAGTAAATTATATTACGTTGTATTTTTTTATTAAACAAATTATAACATTTATAATATTTCCTGTTTGATAATTTCAGATAAGAATTCTATCTTGTTTCATACTTTTTAGAGCGCGATTTGCAGTAGTCGGGTTTTAAATAGTTTTTGAGCTTATTTTTTATTTAATTAATTTTGGGGTCATGACTTCGTTACTAACTATTTGAAGTCACTTTATATTACTTTTTCGAGGGCATCCTCAGTACAGAAATGCACGCAGAGCGCCGCATATATCGGGCTGCGCCATCCTTTGGCATGGAGGCGTTTTCGGCGCCCGGCTTTGGAACGTGTACAGTGCGCCTCGTACGTCGGGCTACGCCCGACTCTTTTAGTATGAGGGCGCCTTCAGGCGCCCGGCTTTGGAACGCGTATAGCGAGCTTCGTACGTCGGGCTACGCCCGATTCTTTTAGTATGAGGGCGCCGAAGGCGCCCGGCTTTGGAACGCGTACAACGTGTCTTGTACGTCGGGCTACGCCCGACTCTTTTAATATGAGGGCGCCGAAGGCGCCCAGCTTTGGAACGCGTACAGCGTACCTCGTCCGTCGGGATGCGCCCGACTCTTTTAGTATGATGGCGCCGAAGGCGCCCGGCTTTGGAACGCGTACAGCGAGCATCGTACGTAGCCCGACTCTTTTAGTATGAGGGCGCCGACGGCGCCCGGCTTTGGAACACGTACAGCGTACCTCTTACGTCGGGCTACGACCGACTATTTTAGTATGAGGGCTCCTTCGGCGCCCGGCTTTGAAACGCGTACAGCGAGCTTCGTACGTCGGGCTACGCTCGATTCTTTTAGTATGAGGGCGCCTTCGGCGCCCGGTTTTGGAACGCGTACAGCGTACCTCGTCTGTCGGGCTATGCCCGACTCTTTTAGTATGAGGGCGCCGAAGGCACCCGGCTTTGGAACGCCTACAGCGAGCTTGATGCAAACTTTACTAATCTGTCGAGAACATCCCCGGCCAGGTTATAGGCTATAAAAATTCAACCCCTAAAAGGGGGGTAGCCACAACACTCGATTGACTTAAGTTTGCCCCTGAATCTTATGGCGCTACTTAGGAAGGGGCAAACTTTTTCAAATATGTGCTACCACTATAGAGTACCCTGGTAAACTAACAGATGGCGCTGAATTTAATACGTGTTGACATGAATAAGACACCGAGGAAGGATTTTGCCAAATTAACTCTAAGTTTAGAAGAGAGGGTACGGATATCATCAAATTTAATTGAATAATTATGTTGGTTTATGTTGATTATGTTGATGATAATACAACAAAATTAAACGACAGTAAATTAATTGCCCCTCATTACACAGTGCCATCTTTTGGGGAACTGAGTAAACATTAAGTAATCAAGTAAACTAAAAATGATTTTACATAGTTACGTAGTGGTAAAATAAACACACATCAACACGCGTATAATTGCATAATTATTTAAAATTATTAATTTTCTCCGTCATGAATTATACCTAATCGTAATTATATCGCATCCATATCAAATCCATATTCATACGTATACAGCACTTAATAATGGCCACGAAGGTGGGTACTTTGAAAAAAAAAACATTGACCTCTGTCATTTGCAGTGCCGGATTAACCCTTTTAAGCAAAATAAGCACTTGCTTAGGGCACCACGTCTAGGGGGCACCAAAACCGTAGGCAAAAAAACGCGCAGGCTGCATCAGCATTGCATCAGTCGTCGTGGAGTAGGTACCTACATGAAACTTTTATAAGTGTACAAGTAACTACCTACCCATCTAATAACGAAGGGTCGTAGGGATCAAGTAAGAGAGTGAGGGTAGGTACGTAAGAACATATCTCCAACGTAGGCTTTCGATTTGACCATAGGCGGAGGCCCTTAAAGTCATGGAAAAAAATCTTGGTTTCGGGCTTGCGGCCAGCCGATTTTTTCGACATAGGTTACCGATTTTATAGCGAATTTTGCTCTCTTGCACGCCAGATTTGTCGGCCAAGCCGAGTTGCTCCTTAGCCGCGATCCTGAGACCTAACTGTCAAAGTGTTATAAGGGGCCCCGTAAAGCCGAAAACTAAAAGCATCCTATCAAGTAGCGCTTTCGAGTGGAGCCAAAGAGCGAGCAGTAGAAGAGACGTGATTACATGCATAGATTCGATTTCAAGCCACTCTTTTGCAGTTCGGCGTTAGGTCTTAGTATGCTTACAGCAAAGTTGATCTTCTGCCTTAATTACACTTGGGCGTGGATCCAAATCCAAGCTTTGCTCTTTCGCAGCTGGGCCTTCTACCTTGCTCACACTTCGCCAATTCAATTCACTTGGTCAATTCCAGACTCTGCTTTCTTGCATCTTTTCACCTCTCTTGGCTCTCTTGCATCAAACAACCTCGCTGAGACCCTTAAATATCGAGCCCTATGCGAAGCTAGGCTGATAAAAAACTGTCCCATCCCTTCTCTGTATGAAATCCTGGATTAGCGCCTGGTTGGGACTAAAAGTATAAATTTACAACTGTCTATCAAATTGTGTTTTTTATATCGAAAAATTTTCGCGCTCGATTCGCTCGCGTTTTAATAACTTTCGAAGATATATGATAAAGGTGACATTCGGGTGGCAACTTCAGCAGCATTACTCTGTTGCAACGTTACTGCTGCAGCACTGTCAATTTTCGTGATAAAATGATGTAACTGATTTCCATACTAAAAGTAAAAATGTACAACTGTCTATCAAATTGCGTTTTTTTTATAGAAAAATTTTTGCGCTCGCTTCGCTCGCGTTTTCAATCACATTCTATGTTATGATAAAGGTGACATTCAGGTGGCGACTGCAGCAGCATTACTCTGTTGCAAGGTTACTGCTGCAGCACTGTCAATTTTCGTGATAAAATGATGTGTCTGATTTCCATACTATAAGTAAAAATGTACAACTGTCTATCAAATTGCGTTTTTATATCGATAAATTTTCGCGCTCGCTTCGCTCGCGTTTTCAATAACATTCTAAGATATGGCGACTCCTGCAGCATTAGGTACTCTGTTTCAACGTTACTGCTGCGGAACTGTCAATTTTCGTGATAAAATGATGTGACTGATTTCCATTCTCAGCTGTAATGCGGCAATGAACGTCACTCAATTTACCAAAAAAATTAAATGTAATCTTGATGACCCTAGGGAGAGGGGGCACCATGGTCTAGAAATGAGTCAAACGATTTGGGACTCGCATTTTATACGCATTTCCATGACTTCCCGAAAAAATTTAATCATTCGCGAAAGTCTCGCAACGCATTGAGGTTACAAACGGCACGCGGTCTTCCTCAGGAGTCTGAAGAAGACCACGGTGAGTGGCGCTCTAGCCAGGCAGGCCGCTTCGCTTTCGCTCGCGCGCGTATACCTTACTGTATCGTCCGATATACACCTACTACTCTGTCGTTAAAATCACGTGTAAAATTTTAATAAGGGCGAAAAAAACTATTGATTTTGGAGTGTAGTTTTATTTAGTGGTACCTAACTGTAAAATATTTTATCTGAACTACAGTCCTCTAGCATATCCATCTGTCAACTTTACTTCAAGTTCCGCCTCCAGGGGAGAGGGAGAGAAATCAGGGTTAGAAATTAGCCGCTTACTGACACAGACCGAAATCCAAGCGGGTGGAGCCGCGGGTACAGCTAGTTCTTAATATTTTTAATACATATATCAGTGTCTCACGGAAGTTTTGTTATTAAAATTACATTATGGCTCTTTAAATTTTCGTGTTACGCACGCACGTATAAAGCTAGTTACCGCACTAGGGCGGTAAATTATCACCATATGTACCACCACGCTTCGTGATCAGTACCGTCTTTACCATAAGGGCACACGGGGCCCGTGCCCAGGGCCCCCAACCTCAGGGGACCCCCGAAGGACAGACAGTAACAGTATATTTGATTATTTTGATTACCCATAATAAATAGAAGATCATAGTAGAAAATTGTTAGGTAATTAGCTTTCATTACTTTCCAAAAGCATAGTTTAAGACGGCCCTGTTCGTGATTGTTATGCCATTCAGGGTCCTAGCTAAATTGGTTGTTTAATACTTGAGCTATAGAATGTCCAATTTAGCTAGGACCCTAAATGGCTAACATTCCGGTGTGGTGACTGTATAGTTCGTTTTTTTAGCATTAGAAAAAAGGTGTCTAGGCTACGCGATCTTGAAGCGCCTTTTTATTGAAAAACACTTTTGAAAAAAAGTCACGGCAAATATGTATAACAATTATGAATCATTTACGATTATTTACATTATTTTGTTTTCATAAGTGATAGTTTGGTGATAGTTACAGATTTATGAAAAGCTTTTTTCAATTAAAAGACACGTAAAGATCGCGTAGTCTTTTTTAATTAATGCTAAAAAAACGAACTATAGTAGGCAAAATTTTAACTTACTCCTTATTTATTTAGAATATTTAAGGTACCTATTTATATTAGAATTGAGTAGGAATTAAAATTATTTTGGTGTTAACTGGGAATTATTTTTCCAGTGGTAACTTGGCGGTAACAGCTGTATAATACAGGTATGGGGGCGAGGAAGGTACTCAATATAGGTAAATAATGTTAAACCTAGTAATTTGGCTTTGAACAATGTGCATTTATATCAAATATTATAATTATAATTAAATAAATATTACAAGACATTTTTACACAAATTGACTAAGCCCCACGGTAAGCTCAAGAAGGCCTGTGTTGTGGGTACTCAGACAACGATATATATAAACTACAAATAAATTATACATTGTTCAATAAAGTTATGAACTTGTCCCACAGGCAAAAACCATTAGCATCAACAGCACAACCTTCCATTTGCAGCAGCGCCTCCAGCGGCGGGTGCAGTAAACTGGCTTCAACGCCATCTCTGATCTGCTGCGAGGAATGATACACGTAGCGCACGCGCAGCAGGTCTCTACCATTCACTTCGTCGTACCACTTCTCAAACACCACTTTCCCGCCAATAGGCTCCTTCTCAAACTGACCAATCAGAGTGTAGTTTTTAAAATTTAAAGAAGACAATAACGAACCTATATTGGCATCGTGGCCCACTAGAAGATAGAATTTCCTTGTACCATTTTCAAATACATCGGACATATATTCAAGCAATGTTGAAGATAGATCTTTGTCAGAGGGCTTAGTTCTGAAGCACACATCTTTATAATCTTCTGATACTGTAGTTAATTTCTTCCATTGCTCTGTTGTTCGTATTTCGCCCCAAGCTACCTCGCCCAGAGACTTACCGTCATAATATTCCATCAAAAAGTAGTCCACAAAAAGATACCCGAAGGCTAAAGCACCAGTGACAGATGGTAGCTCATTTATAACTAGACTAATTTCATTTCCTAATGTACTCAAGTCACATATACTGTAATACGCGCAAATTGTCGAATTTCCAAGATCCACAATTTCAGTTAGCTCTACATAAGCATCTGTCAAGTTGAAGCTATTCAATTTGATCTCCATGGCATTAGTAACTGCTTCTATAAACTCTTCCGTATCGTTTCTTAGTACAGCATCAAAAACCGGTTCCTCATCTGTTAAATTCTTATGATAAACATTTACACCAAAACCTGCACCTTCAACAAACGCTCTAGCAGTTTCTATAGTCCTTTCCACATTGTTGGCATATACGAAAACCTCATCTTCGAAGGTAGAATTAGTATCTAATAACTTCTCTTCAATCAACCAATCATAAAAATATTTCCCCATAGCTTGTTCCATTATGTATCCTTTTGCGGTCAAATATCCTGTTTCTTCATTAAATGTGGGCCAAGTTTTTGGCGAAAATAACTCCATGTCACTGTATATCGGTGTCCGAATATTATGTCTCGATAAAACGATCGCTTGTTGTAATTTAAGACCATGGATGCTAACAGTGTTAACAAGTAACGGTATAATATATAACAATTTAAGATACATCTTGGTATTCAGCAGTTTGACTTACGGAGCGGATTGAGTCCAATGGTGCAGTTCGGCTTATGGACTGACTGAGTTGAATATAAATTCCAGTTTTTATAACAATTTTTCGTACAAATACCATAGAGTAATATAAGTAAAGAAAGAGTGGTAACTCCATACATCAGTTTACTTACCAAAACGCGCGTTATTTCGTAGTCGACAGCGTCAAGTAGCGGAATTTATCGATACTGCTAGTTGACAATAGATGTCGCGGCGAACTAAAACTCTAATGCTCAATAATTTTCAGCTAATATTATAAAGGATTAACTGGAAGTCTATTTTCAACCCCTTCTGCTTATAATATTAGTTGTAAATTGTTTTAGTAGTACATTTTTCGTCAGTAGCTACACTTGTGACATCTGGTGTCAAGCACTACTGATAGTTCCACTATTTAACGCTAGATGTCGACTACGAAATAACGCGCGTTTTGGTAAGAACACTGATGTATGGAGTTACCACTCTCTTTACTTATATATATATTACTCTATGCAAATATGATAACTTACGCAAAAAATAGGTATGTCTCATAGATTGCATTGATTGCTCCTTAATTCATAAAGCTTTAGAGCCAGATATAATATGATATGATAGTCGTTTTTGTCCAAGTGACATTGTGATAAAACGGTATCAGTCACTTTCAATCGCGCTCTGTTACAAAGAGACTGATTTTTTGAGAGCGTGCGACTTTCAATCCGGAGGTCGCGGGTTCAAACCCCGGCTCGTACAATGAGTTTATCGGAACTTATGTACGAAATATCATTTGATATTTACCAGTCGCTTTCCGGTGAAGGAAAACATCGTGTGGAACTGAATTGCCGGACTAATCTCAATAAGGCCTAGTTTACCCTCTGGGTTGGAAGATCAGATGGCAGTCGCTTTCGTAAAAACTAAATGCCTACGCCAATTCTTGGGATGAGTTGCCAAGCGGACCCTAGGCTCCCATGAGCCGTGGCAAAATGCCGGGACAACGCGAGGAAAGTGATGATTTTGTCATGTGGATAAAGTCGTCCATAATAGGCCTGCTGATTTAGTTAAATTATGTTTTATTCCTTTCTTACAAATACATAAGTCAAAATGACAGATAAAGACAAACGATTCATAGCTAATTGTTATAGGTAGTTCCAAACAGCTTGAAAAACTAGACTTGGACGCACTTGCACCTGTAAGCTTTAACGGCTCCACAATAACATTTAGTCGGAGCGTTAAAGACTTGGGCGTTCTTTTCGACAACACCTTGAGTTGGAGAGCACAGGTTACTGAAATCAGTCGTAAGGTCATGGGCTCACTTCATTATCTGAACAAACGGAAACACTTCTTACCGGTCAAAACTAAAGTTGCATTAGTTAACGCCCTTATACTACCCATTATTGACTATGGTCACAGATCATATCTATGGTGATGTCTGTTATCCGGACATAAACGAAGAGCTTCTTGATAAATTGGACCGCCTGCTTAATAACTGCATTCGCTTTATTTTTTGCCTCCGCAAATATGATCACGTTTCTTCTTTTCGCTCTCAGCTTGGCTGGCTTCCCATTCGACAACGTCGCAATATTCGCTTGCTTTCCACTCTTTTTTCTGTGCTTAATGATCCACTCTCTCCGGAATATCTCAAATCCTTCTTTCAATACTACGGCGTTTCTCGCGTCCGCCAACTTCGCTCTTCTGGCAATATGTCTCTGTCCATCCCTCCTCACCGAACCGGGTTCATGTCGAATTCGTTCACTGTGCAGGTGGCGCGTCTTTGGAACGGACTTCCTTTTAACATAAAAAATGCGCCTAATAAGTTCGCTTTCAAAAAATCCGTACGTTTTTTTTTTTTTTTTTATTTATTTATTCATGATACACTAAAATACATTTTATAAATAACATAAAACTCGCCAAACTGTGAAGTTTGATGGCGAGCACGTGCTTTCTTTGCTAGCAGAATGAAAAAATCTTAGTGTATTATATATTAGTTTCATAATATGTTTCGTCGTTATTTATATTTTAGGTATATAATATATATATGTACATATATATCATAGTATATTTGTATACGTAATTAATATGTTATTCGTAATTTATTGATTGTTTTTGCTGTTGTAATTGTAGCACCGCTCACAATCTCTCTGCTTAGCCTTAAGGTTGACTGGTAGAGAATGCCTTATGGCATTAAGTCCGCCTTTTGTACTATAAGGTTTTCTTTTGTGCAATAAAGATTAAATAAATAAATAAATAATTCAGGCCAGTAACGCGTTGATGAGTTAAAATCTTGCTTATCAATTTGACAGCCGATCTAGACGGCGCTATACAGCACCATATTTTGTGGTAAAAGTGGAACTGAATTGTCGAACATCAACTTTTGAAAATCAGAGGGCCTATACTACTGAGAAAACAGAAAGTTCATTATCTGCCTCTCTATCGCTCTTACTTACTCGAGCGATAGAGGTAAATAGACGAACGGAGTGGTCAGAACTACCGCATAATCTGCGAACCGTACAGTGCCATCTATAGGTCTGTTGGTGATACGCGGCATCAAATATCGGTATCGAAATCCGACATTGGCTCTCAATACCGGAATTGATACTGGTATTGTAGATTTAGAAATTCTTTTTTTGAGGTTAATTCTTTTAAAGAGTCAATGGAAATGATCGGTTTTTAAAGTTTTGTAGCATAGGCCATATGTATGAATAAATTGTATATAATTTATTAATATAGTGTATGCTATTCTACATCTGTAGTAAGTTGAACAATTTTAGGTCACAAAACTAGTTTTCTGGCCATAACTTTTGTGTTAATTAGTTTAAAATTAAAACCCTATACACGTTTTTAGAGACGTCAAAGACGAACCCAAATATGTAGATTCCGTATACCTATGTAAGATCTTTCACGGCAATCGAGACACTAAAAAAGTGTTTGTTTGACAATGTTTAAAAAAATAATAAAAAAATAAGTATTTATTTCTTTCAAAATCCGGTTGACAAGAATGGAGATAAAAGATTGAAGAACCGCTAGCCGTCTGTCTTATAATTCTATCTGTAGTGCAAAAAAAGGAGATTCAAAAATTGCCAAAAATCGATGAAAACCTCGGGTAGCCCCTTAATTTTAATCTTGCATTTATTTGGAATTCTGTTCTGACCATTCATTTTGAATTTATTTTGTGGCTACCATAAATGTATGTATACTCGTAATTGTTACACATTTTGAGACTTAGAGCCTGAAATAAATAATTTAATTTTTACACGTCTTTTACGACAAATTCATCTTTAATTATCAAAATATGATAAGTTGCATTAAACCATTTCCGAGTATGGATTATTTAATCAGGTGACGACAAAGACGTCTTTATTGTCTGATTAGGTGCAATTTGAAGCTCTGACGCAGGCAATGGATTATTATCTTTATTTATTTTTCGTCTTAAGTTAGGTTGTTTATTCAAAATAACTCAAAATAACTATTAATTTATTTTTCACTTACCGTACTTTATTATTATGTTTTTTTTATATATATATATGTATATTTATATTTTACTAATATTTAATGTCACTCCCTAAGGCCTTGGCAGAATAACAGCGTTGGAATTTGCCTCGTTTGCAAATTGCAACAATATGCTGAGACAGGGCCTTTTCCCTACGGCACACATTGCTGGACCCAAGTGTGTATTCTTTCCTCTCTTTTTTTTTTTTTAATGTGTACATAATTTCTTTGTTTTGCTGTTCTAATTATCTTATTTCTTTCATCTTATTGTCCTGTGTATGTGTGTTTTATGGAATAAATGTCTTTCTTCTTCTTCTTCTTCTTTATAACATGAATATAAAAGTAAAATACAAAAGCACATAAAAAACAATAAAAAATACATATAAACACATTATAAAAAACCTAACCTAGAGTGCCGCCAGCAGCGGGGCAGGGCCCAAGCTGCCGGTGGTCAGGGCCGCAGAGTGAGGAACCGACGTACTATACGCGCCGTGTCCAAAATTACCGCCTTCTGCATCTGACCCTTGATCCAACCACCCAGCGAGAGTCTCTCTAGGTGTTGGCCGAGACTCGGATTATTATTATTTGTATCTCCTTTGATTTCACGGGCCTATAAATCCCGGTCTTTTGATAGGCTTGCGTGGGGATATAGATCCAACACGTAGAGACCCTTTGGAGAGCTTTAATGTCATGTGGAACCCGTTCACAGGTGCAACAATAGACACCCATGAACCGGTCGCAGCAGGCATTGGGATTATTATTCTTATTATCGTATGGCTTTATTGAAAAGTAAAATCATATTTACCATGGTTAATTAACATTATATGTACATCTATAGCCTAATATCTAGGTTTGACAGCCAATCCCTGGCATCCGTATAGTTATGTTAGGCAATGGATGTTGGTAGGAGACTTAGGCCTCATTCGCACGAGCGCTTTTACAACGCGCGTTAAAAAGGCGTTTGAATGACACAAATGGATACATGTGTATTTATTCACACGATGGTGGGCGCGCTTTTCATCAAGCGTTGTTGGATTTTCGAATTTAAGCGTTGGCCGTTAAATCGAATTTAGCGTGCGGACGGATTCAAGCGCTTTTTTAACGCGCGTTGAAAAAGTGCTCGTTAGAATGAGGCCTTAAGCGCCGATTGTAACATTTTTTATAATAAGCTATGAATATTAAGCCCGCTCCACACTCGTGCGCGAATCGCGGAGCGAAGCCACGAACGCGAGTGTGGAGCGGGCTTTAGCATCAGATACACCCTTCGAGCAACACCGGCTTCAGACATGTCAGAAGGGAAGAACCCAAGCGATGTCTTATCGTTCAAATCATTTGGAGACGCCTTGTCTGTCATTTTCTGTACAAAACAGTCTGCCGATTTTTGCGGGGAGGGGCGCGTCAAATGTGTGGCTATTTGTACAGTCACCACACGGGATTGTTATACTATTTAGGGTTCTTGCTAATTTGGAAACTATAGCGTAAGTATTGTACAACCAATTTAGCTAGGACACTAAATAGCGCAACAATCGCGGAGCGTGATGGTACAGTCAGTAGCAGATATACCTGAGCGGGCAAGGTGTCCAAGAAAACATATACACTTCAATCGTCACAAAAATAAGGACATCTAAGTTATAATTTTCACGTAGGCTTTCAGTTCGTCACATATATCTTAACTTCTGAGTTTTTCTTTAACACATACACCCTTATTTAATCACAATGACAATAACGGTTAGAAAGTCAGTGGTAACTAAGCACTCATATTCAAGCTGCTGTCATTAATACTTACACGCACTACCAATCACGTACGTCAGCAGCCAATTGCTAAGCAGTTGTTATTTCAATGGTAACTAAGCATCAACATTTTATCTGTTTAACTTTAAAAAAAATATTGTAGCAGCTACGAATTGACACCTCCTTTCTTAAAGAAGTATTTTATCGTCAAGTGTCAAACTTAGACAATAAATAGTAGGTTCTACGACAATGATCGGTTTTTTATTTTAACTGTCATAGGCATGGATGTAAGTAAAAAGAGGTAGATATGGTACCAGGCGCACGATCGTGAGCCATCAAATATAGGTTCCGGAACCTCGGAGTAATTAACAATGGAGCCGCCATTAACAGGCGTTCCCCTCTGTCGAAAAAAGGCGGCCAATGGTCAACGACATGTCAACCATATGTATGGCCTGACGTTTATCTGACATGACGTACCTATACATTTGATGTGCCCCTCCCCCGCAAAAAACGGCAGACTATTTTGTACCGAAAATTTTAGACATGGCGGCTCCATTGTTAATTACTCCGAGTCCGGAACCTATATTTAGTTAGTCGTATGGGTGACGCCAACCTGTCAAGTTGTCAAAATCGTTGGATCAAATTTTAGTTTTGTCAACTATGAACGTCACACGTCTACATAAATAAAAGGTCATTGGTCATAGGCGGCCGTTCTTCCAAACCGTAGATATATATGTTAATATATTTATTTAGCCACGCTTATTGTACTAAAATATACTATACACTCCATACAGGGTGGCCCATTTAGATCGGTCAGTACGGGAAAATCTGAAACTATAAGATATACACCGATCTCTTCTTAGGAACATACATGATTTGTACGTAATAACACAGACTACATATATACAGACGCCTCCATCCCATACATTAAAAATGCGACCGCCTAAAAGCGCATCACTGAAAATGCGCTATTGCCTATCATGGACACGAGATGGCGCTGTGTCACATCCAAATCATAGAACTCCTAACGACATCTATACATCTTCATTGAAAGTTAGTAGACATATGCCGTTGCCAACGATTAGGAATAATCAACAGATGTCGCTTTATAGTCAATTTAATAAATCATGAATCTAGTTTAAAACTGGATCAGGCATGAGGGGTGGAAGGAAATGACCGAACAGGATAGTCTTATGAATCTTTCAGTAGGAGTAAAGAGAGTTAGGGCACTTAAGGAGTACAGGGAGGGAAGGGAGAGGCAGGGTACAGAGAAATAGCGTAGCCAAACGGTATAACCATAAAATAATTTCGGAAAACGATACTGTGGTGATGATAATATTTATATATTATATGCTACATAAGTCTTGCCGAAACTATTTAAACCGGCTGAAAATAAATACCTGTCATAATAATTTTGCGCATGCCACCATTGGTGCATGGCAAAAGGATTAGACATTACTACTAGCGAAAGTCCGTGTATTTGCCACCATGTAGGGAATGCAATAACCTGCCAAACTTCATAACCGGTTTCGGTTACGGTTATGCCCGAAAAATAACCGAATATCGGTTATAATCGGTTACGGTTATTTTAGACGAAAAATTATAAATTTACAATGAAGTAATTAAAAAAATACAAAAATCTTTGTTTTAGTACCTACAGTATTAGGGAATGAGAGTAAAAGTCTTCGTTTTTTAATAAAACACACCAAATACAGTAAAAGTAAAATATGACCTTGAACGTGATACAATATTCAATAAAAATATTTCATTAATAAGGGAAGTAAAATTGGTATATTTTTGTTATTAAAGTCCACGAATGACAAAAATTATAGTCACAGGCGTCACAGCCAAAAATGGCAGGATTTTGTAGTCATTTGATGATAAAAACATACAATTTAAGTCATAAATAAATAACCGAAAATAACCGTAACCGGTTATTCGAGTTTCCAATATTCGGTTATGAAATTTTGTCAAAATATTCGGTTATAACCGAATATTTCGGTTTCGGTTATAACCGATTTGCATTCCCTACCACCATGCCACTGGTACTTGAGCGTTTCTTTATATTTTTTTAATACAATTGCTCAAAAACTTTAGTTTTTGTAGCTGCAAATCGTGCGTAAAGTTTGATTTTTTTACACTAGTGCAAAAAAGTAATCTGATTGATACTTTTTAAATAAATGAGTATTATGCGAGACCCGCTTATAAATGACCCACCTGAACAACGCGCGATTGGGCAAAAAGGAGTATTATTCGAGACCCAATAGTATTACTTGAACAACGCGCGATTGAATGAAGCCGTCGTTCGTACACTGTACTTAATATAAATGACCGTATAAATGTATCAATATTGTTTTTTTACATAATTATATGTTCTGAATTAATAATCAATTTTTCTTCAATTGGCATATGCTTACAACAGTGGCAAACAGGTACAAAAAAATGGCAATTAAAAGTAAAACTTTTTTATTCCCTTCCGCCTTTTTGCCACGAAAGCATAAGTTATTAAATAAAAATGTGTGATTCAGACGATTTTGGAGTTAATGGGATAAAATACCTCAATACATGCTCAATTCACTCTTTATCGTGCCTTCTAAAAATTTACGATACAAGTTGCATTGCAATAACTATAAAAAAGTAACTGATTTGACTATTTCGAAAATACCCTATTGTAACAATAGGATGCGACGTTGTCGAGTCAAACTTTCGCTTCGCAGCAGTTTGGCAACGTCGCGTCTTGCTTTTATTTTTAAGCAACAGATTTGTACCATTGTATTTAGTACCTATACATACAAATATATGTTTTCATAACGTTCCTTTTCAACTTCTACCATGGCAAAACCCGTACCTATCAAACCGGAAATTATTACACAAAAGCATTTAATTTTTGTTTTTATATACTTTTTCTGTTGTAATTAGAATAGGTAAATATATCTAATTTTGCTTATATCGACCAGGCAGGTGTTTGTATCACTAATTACGTGACCTTTAAGTATAGACAGACAACAGCGTGCACAGAAACGTCAAAAACGGCATAAAGTACTGATTATTGCTATTTTAAAATTAGTCCCCTACTTCAGGGTAATCCTGTTCCTTAAAAAAGCAGAAATGGACACTGAGCCATTTCATTATTTTGGAATTTAAGTACTATATAATATTATTTGTAGTCTTTTGGAATATCATATTTTATTTGAACTAATAATATTGTATAATAATAAATCATAAAAGCTCTATTTAGGGACAAGAAAGAACTTTCAACGGCAACACTAAAAATAAACTGTCACACACACAAAGTCGTCACGAACCGGCATCGCGTTTGATGCCTTTGCTTTGTTTCTGTTTATACAAACTTTTTAATTTTATATTATAGCTTCATTTGAAATATAGTACAAGTACGTAAATATAATACCTAGACGTGTCTTGCTTGGTGCAGTTACGTAGGTATGCTAAAAGGAACGTTGGAAGACCGATGCGGCGCTTTAAAGACTGTGCTAAGCGAGACATGTCTGCATTTGAAATCGACCACCATACCTGGGAAGCCTTAGCTAAAGACCGTGATGGATGGCGCAAGCGTGTAGTGGAGGGGAGAAGATTATGCGACCAAGCCTGGTTTAAGATAGCAGATAGCAGAAGGTGTCGCAGAAAGAAAGGACTGGAACCTCAGGTGGCATGAGCTTTCTCTGCCCAAAATGTGGGAGGTCGTGCCGCTCACGCATCGGCCTCCACAGTCACCAAACCCGTTGTCTAAACAGCAATGAATAAATCGTCTACAATAGACGGAAAGACCCGTGATGATGACGTGAATTGCCGATGTAGTAACGGAACACTACTAATCCTAAAATCTACATATTAATCTGACAGTGTCTACTGTTTGCCACTTCAGGTAAGTTTGTTTTGAATACAAAGGTTAATTAAATAATTTATCACCACACCAACTGGTAAAGGCTCTTGATTGTTCAAATACTAATGCGAAAATTGCATTTTTCCCACATGTGGGGCAAAGTAATCCGATCTAACTTTTCAGTTTCCTTATGTTAGCTGGTAGAATTTACTTTTAAATGATGATTTTGAATTATAAATTCTTTATAATGTTCATGTGGATTTGATTTTTTTGGTATTTTATAGTTGGTATTTTCCCTGCGTTGGCGTGGTGATAAATTTTGTGTTTCATTAGGTGGCAATGTTTGTTTAACCCTCGTGCCTTGAATTCTCACAACGCTCAAGATTCTACTTCTCGAACCACTCGCTACTGTCATAGTTCAAATCTTCTGCTTGCTCGGGAAACAACATTAGCATGAGCGCCATGAGCGGTTAAATAACTGCTTTGCCCCCTTGTAAAACGAATAACTATTGTCAAGTTTTATTTTAACCCCCCATGCTAATATTGATTAGCGAAAGATTCCAAAGTATTTAGTGTTATTTTAAATAACACATGCACTGCATGGGCTATCCAGGAAGTTATATATTAATCGGAAGCGAGTTGTCACTTTTTTTGTCATACTAAATTGAACCTTATCACCGAGCAAGAAAGTTGTTCGTACCAGACTAGAGAGAACGGTCCACATGAGATAGAAAAACCAGAGCCCCGTGTCTCACTCGCACATGTTGCCAATGTAAAAAAGATACCATTGTGGCAGTATTTATATTAATATACTACTGAAAGTAATTACCTTCTTATACTATTTTAATGCTATATTCCGATTGCAGTTCTGATATCTTTTAAGTAATTTGTTAATTATTATGATGTCAATATTATTAACTGATTAAACCAAGCATGTGCACAACAAAAAAAAATTAAATTGAATATGGTAGAAATTGTAGTAACTTTGAATATTAATTGGTATCCCCAACTTGATGACGTATTTTTCGTGTACACACACACACACACACACACGTGTACAATACAAGAAAATATTGCCAAACAGGGTGTAGTGAACCTCTTTCTTATAACATTTATTATTTTTCTATCCTATATGCCTAATTCATATTGTCATTCTCATACGTCATGTTTTGCTAATTAAAACCTACAGATTAGGTTTTGCCTATTATTTCAATTTAATTAGCAAAACATGAACGACTAATTACGAATGGATAAGTATTTACGCCCTGAGTGCTTTGAAGGAGACCCATCGCAAAGCACCGCGGCCGCAGAATGGGAACATTGGAAGAAGACCTTCAACAACTTCCTCGCGGTGCAAGTTCTCTCTTCCGATCAGGTCAAGCTAAATATTTTAATCAATCATCTGTCTCCAAATGTCTATAACTACATAAGCGAGTGTCAAACTTACGAACAAGCAATACGCGTACTAGACGGGATTTACGTAAAACCTAAGAACATCCTTTACGCGCGTCATGCTCTCGCTACACGAAAGCAAAACAGTGAACAGTGAAGAGACAATCGACACATATATTCAAGCTCTGAAACAATTATCTAAAGACTGTGACTTCACTGCCGTCGATGGCAATACAAACCGGAACGACAATATCCGTGATGCCTTCATAGCAGGAATCTCTTCAACAAAAATAAGAGAAAGGCTTCTTGAGAACTTGAGCCTAACGTTAGATGAAGCACACAACCAAGCTCGTTCCCTAGAGATGGCAGAAGTCAACACATTACATTACAGCAGCACGACCCCTGTGAATGCAACTATTGAGAATATACGCAATACAGCTGGTCCAAGCGAAAACACTTCCGCTGCCGCGCCAGCCTTGCGCTCTAATCGAAAATGTTTCTTCTGCGGAGGACGTGTGCATCCACGCAAGACCTGTCCTGCCTTCGACGCTTCTTGTCAGCTTTGCAATAAGAAGGGACATTTCGCTAACGTATGTCATAGCAAGAATCAAACCAGCGCTGCAATATCTGATACGAATAATGTCAGTTCCAGCATCGTCGCTGCATCACCATCATCGTTACGCAGAACAACGATGCCTACGTACATCAACGGTATCAAAGCTGAAGTATTGCTAGATACTGGCAGTGCCAAGAGCTTTATGGATTCCAAATTTGCTAAGACATGTTCCTTGACAAGTAAGCCCAGCCAGCAGACAATATCCATGGCCTCGCTAAGTCATAGTGCACCAGTTGCAGGAGAAATAAGTATCGATCTTACATTGGGTAAGCATTCATATGAGAACTTACGGCTACTGCTAGTAGAAGATCTATGTTCCGACGTCATTATTGGCCTCGACGTATTGGCTCAACATTCTTCTATCGCATTCGATTTTGGCGATCCGAGAGAACCCTTAGTTGTCTGTAATGTGGCTGCAGCGTCCGTGCCTGCAGTACCTTTATTTGCAAACATAACGTCTGGATACAAACCGATTGCCATCAAGTCACGGCGGTACAGTGACGACGATCGACGCTTTATTGAGGAGGAGATAAAGAACCTTTTAAAGGAAGGTATCATCGAAGAAAGTAGGTCGCCGTGGCGAGCGCAGGTACTAATTACGAAATCTACAACCCATAAGAAACGTCTTGTAATCGACTACTCAAGAACTATTAATCAATACACTGAACTAGATGCTTACCCGCTTCCCTGCATTGAAGAATTGATTTCAAAAGTGGCTAAATACTCCGTCTTCAGCGCTATAGATTTGAAGAGTGCCTATCACCAGGTGCCAATTTTGCCAGAGGAGAGACATTTTACTGCGTTCGAAGCTGCCGGAAATCTTTACCAATTCCGCCGCATCCCTTTTGGTGTTACCAATGGAGTTTCTAGCTTCCAAAGAACCATAGATTGGCTTATTCGGACAGAAAATCTGGCAGGCACATTTGCCTATCTCGATGACATAACAATATGTGGCAAGTCACCTGAAGAGCATGATACGAACTTGCAAAACTTTCTGACAGCTGCTAAAAAGTATGGCCTGACTCTCAATGAATCCAAATCTATTTTTAAACAATCTTCCATTAATATACTTGGCTATACGATCGCTAATAATGTTATCAAACCTGACAGTGCCAGATTAGAGCCTCTTTTAAACTTACCTCCTCCTCATGACTTGCCCAGTATGCGCAGAGCCCTGGGCATGTTCGCACACTATTCAAAGTGGATACCAAACTTCTCTGAAAAAGTACACGAGCTAGCGAAAACAAAGACATTTCCACTAACCAATACAATGATTAAAGATTTCGGAGATCTTAAGAACTACATAGTAAAATCGTGTGTTCACGCCATTGACGACAACGTTCCATTTACGGTTGAGACAGATGCATCGGAGCACTCGATTGCAGCGACGCTTTCACAGGCTGGCAGGCCTGTAGCATTCTATTCGAGAACACTCAATCAAAGTGAACAGAACCATTCGGCGATTGAGAAAGAAGCTTATGCGATCGTTGAATCCTAAAAGAAATGGCGGCATTTTCTCATCGGGAAGCTATTTCTGCTCATCACTGATCAGCGTTCTGTTTCCTTTATGTTTGACAAAAAACATACCAGTAAAATCAAAAATGAGAAAATTCAGCGCTGGCGCCTGGAGCTGTCTCCATACAAATATGATATAGTGTACAGACCCGGCACGCAGAACCATGTAGCGGATGCCCTCTCCCGTGTCTGCGCCATCGTCGATACACCTGCGAAGCTGCAGTCTCTACATGAAGCTCTCTGTCACCCCGGAGTGACAAGAATGGCACATTGGGTTCGTTCCAAAAACTTGGCATATTCCATTGAAGAAATAAGGAACATGACGAACCAATGTCGCATCTGCTCAGAAGTTAAGCCTAGATTCTCTAAAGCAGATCCACAAAATAGACTAATAAAAGCTGTAGCGCCATTTGAAAGACTGAGCATGGATTTTAAAGGGCCGGTACCGTCTAGATCAAGTAACAAATACATTTTAACAGTGATCGATGAGTATTCCCGATTTCCGTTTGCCTTTCCATGCTCCGACATAAGCGCCAAAACTGTTATCAAACATTTAGACAGCATTTTTAGTATGTTTGGCATGCCTGCCTACGTACACTCCGATCGTGGGACATCGTTCTTGTCGGATGAGGTGAAGGACTATTTTAACTCTAGAGGAGTAGCAACAAGTCGTACGACGCCATACAATCCTCGAGGAAATGGCCAAGTCGAGAAACTGAATGGAACCCTGTGGAAATCTATTCAGCTAGCGCTCAAGTCTAGAAACCTACCAATAGAATGTTGGGAGGATGTCCTTCCGCAAGCGTTGCACTCAATACGTTCCCTGCTATGCACAACTACGAACTGCACGCCACATGAGAGGATGTTCCGCCATCCGCGAAAATCACCAAATGGAGAATCAATTCCGACATGGCTAACTAGCTCAAACAAGGTCCTTATGCGACGATTTAATCGAAAATCGATGTACCAACCGTTAGTAGAAGAAGTGGAGGTAATAGAAACCAATCCCACGTATTCATACGTACGGACTGAGGATGGACGAGAGACGACTGTGTCCAACCGTCACCTAGCTCCTCTCGGGTGCTGTGAACGGAATATCCCTGGGGATAACGAGTATGTAGATAACGACCCCGAAAGAGCACAGTCACCGCCACCTTCATGTTCGCCACCGAATACGCCGAATTCATCACCGACTCACTCAGGCCAAGATTCGCCGTTCGCCACTCCGCTGTCGCAATCGCCATCCGAAACTCTGCAAGAAGTGCCAGAGCCACTGAGCCCTGATGGCAATGAACCCGCAGGTGCAGAGCAACCCCGGAGGTCTGGCAGAATCCGGAATTCGCCGAAGTATTTATCCGACTATATCTGGCCCGGGTGAATGTAGTGAACCTCTTTCTTATAACATTTATTATTTTTCTATCCTATATGCCTAATTCATATTGTCATTCTCATACGTCATGTTTTGCTAATTAAAACCTACAGATTAGGTTTTGCCTATTATTTCACAGGGTGACTATGATGTCGGTACTATTTGGATCGGTCTTACAGAATTGTTATTACGTACTTAATGTAAAAATAAGTTTACCTAAATAGTATACTAATAAATAAATAAAGATATACTTATTTCGGCATGTTTAATTATTCGATTCATGTAATGAGAGCTATATAATTGCCAAAAATTAAACCCATAGTCCTTAGACATTACAGACTCATATCTATACTTACATAATATTTAATTACTGAAACGTTAATTCTAACTATTTATATATATGTAATCGATTATATATAGGTTGGACACACATTTCCGTCAGTATACAAAGGCGGCAGATTTGAAAATTTTCTTGCAATCACAGATCTACGATGACGCTTACGCTTAAAGAATAGCTTAAGTATGCAAAAGGGAAGTCATCACGTATATGAACACACCATACATTATATTATATATTATTACCATATATTATATATTATTGATAGTGATAGGTATGGAACATGTTCGCGTGAAATCAATGTCAATGTTGGTGTACCGCAAGGGTCTATCTTGGGCCCAATTTTATTCTTAATTTATGTAAATGATCTACCTGAGTGCATACCTAATTACGCTATGGTTACCCTATTTGCAGACGATACACATGTGGGCTTAAAAGATACAGACCTAGTTAATCTGGAACAGAAAATTAAGAGTATCATGATAACGCTTGGAAAATGGTTTAATGCTAACGGAATTATTTTAAACTCTAACAAAACTACAATATTGACATACCAAAATAAAAATAAAATTGACAGCATAAATACTAGTGACATAGGATTAACAAATGTAACTAACACAATATTTCTAGGATATCACATTGACAATAAAATAAACCACTCATTTCACATTGACAAAATTTGTAATAAAATTGCTTCTGGAAATTACGCACTATTAAAACTGAGGCCCTTAATAAATCGTAAGACACTTATATCGGCTTACTACGCACTTGTTCACGCTCATCTAAATTATGCCGTAACTACTTGGGGCCAAGGACCGGAAAACCCCTCTTTACGCTTAATCCTATCAATTCGGTAACCCAATCGATTCGGTTACCGTATCATTCGGTAACCCTATCATACTGTTACCTGATTGTAATGGTAACCTTATTGAAACGGTAACCCTAACCTTTAACCGAGTTAATCTCAAAACCCCATCGCGATAGGGTTTTTGTTAAGGGTTTTTAACAGGTTTTCATTCAGTTATGGTAACCTTTATTATCGGTTGCTTACTGGTTTGCTACATTAAAGTAGTTTTAGTGATGTGCCGTCAGAACTAAAAAAAATACTAAAAAATTTGTTTATTTTATTTACTTTATTTATATTTTGTTGATTTTATTGATTTTACTTATTAAATTAATTTAATTTAATTTATTTATTTAATTGATTTAATTTATTGAATTAGTTGAATTTTTTTTTAATTTATTTCATTTATTTAATTAGTTTAATTTGTTATATTTGTTTAATTAATTTAATTAATTTAATTAATTTTATTTATTTTATTTATTTTATTTATTTTATTTATTTTATTTATTTTATTTATTTTATTTATTTTATTTATTTTATTTATTTTATTTATTTTATTTATTTTATTTATTTTATTTATTTTATTTATTTTATTTATTTTATTTATTTTATTTATTTTATTTATTTTATTTATTTTATTTATTTTATTTATTTTATTTATTTTATTTATTTTATTTATTTTATTTATTTTATTTATTTTATTTATTTTATTTATTTTATTTATTTTATTTATTTTATTTATTTTATTTATTTTATTTATTTTATTTATTTTATTTATTTTATTTATTTTATTTATTTTATTTATTTTATTTATTTTATTTATTTTATTTATTTTATTTATTTTATTTATTTTATTTATTTTATTTATTTTATTTATTATACTTATTTAATTTATTTATTTTAATTATTTTAGTTATAATATAATAATATTTATAATAAGAACACACCACACAAGTAGGTATAAAGATAAACAAAGGAAAGGCAAAAAAACTGGAGGCTTCATAGACCGCCCATGCCAACCTCGGTTATTCAATAATAAGTTGAATTTAAGTGTGCGTAAAGATTACAATCGTTTGAACTGGTCAAAAACCTCATAATGAGGTAACTGAATAGACTGGGTTTTTATTTCGGTTACCGGTAACAGAGGTTAACTCGATCTGATACGGTTACCGAATCAAAGTGTTACCTTATTAAGCGGTTACCGTTATGGTAGGGGTTTTTATAAACACCTCTAAAATAACCCTATGAAAAACCCCGGTTAAGGTAACCGGTTCCTGTCCCTGCTTGGGGCAATGCTGTTGGAGTACAAAGAATTCTTATATCACAAAAACGAGCTATAAGAACCATATTTAGTTTACGCAAAGGCACTTCAGCCAGAGAATTCTTTATAACAAGTCGAATTATGACAGTAATTTCATTATTTATATTTAATAGCCTGTTAGAAATCCATAGAAGTAAAAATGATTTTAAATCACGGAAGGACATTCATACATATAACACGCGTAATAAGGATAAGCTGTGCGTTCCTACGACAAAGCTAATAAAAACATTTAAGCAAGGTATCTCCCTAAAAGTTACCCTTTACAACCTATTGCCTTTACAAATAACGAATTTAACATATATAGAATTTAAAAGTAAACTTAAACGTTTCTTTCAATGTAACCCATTTTACTCAATCAATGAATTTACAGATAAAATGAAAAATAATGACTTTCTTATATAAAATAATTCTAAGCATGCTTTATTTACACTATGAAATTGACCTTACCTATTTGATCATTTACTATGTTAATAATAAATTTTGATTTGTATAATTTTATCTACCTATTAAGACATTGCATGATTAGTTTTAGCAATGCCCTGTATTTGACTTGCTAGATGTAACGTTCTTTTGTTACTTGGCCAAATAAAGAAACTTGAAACTTGTATTTTGTTAAATTATGAGGAGCATAAATAGTGTAAGATGCCAGTTTACACAGTTAAATGTAAGTTTTTATTTCGTTGTGTGCTAATATTTTATTATTTTAGTCAATAATCAAGATTATTTCGTGTATAAACATAAATTGTTACGCTACGCTACGCTAGGGCTTGACAAAATGACTAGTATCGATAACTAATCGGTATAGTATTAATATAAAGATATTTGCGATACAAGTGTTGAAAGTAGGAATTAAATTCGTAACGAGTGGTGATAAATTAAAACACGACCGAAGGCAGTGTTTTTAATCGACACGATTTGCGAATTACCTAGTTACCTAGTACAACGTTTTACCCCACCCTGGATATCTGTCTCGCTCTCTCTTAAATATAGCTGTGTTTTTTAATGGACGTACGGCGGACCACCTTCCTCACAATCGACCATGATCGCGATTCAATACGCCCATCCCATCTGTAACAGTTTTTATAACAACTAAATTAAGTAAGGTTGTGTGAAGCGTTTTACAGAAGAGAAAAAAAAACTATATCCATCTCTTTTCTGGGGCAATTATACTAGCATAGGGAAAATACAGTATGATTCTCTCTGATTATGCACGAATGAGAAAAGATCCTGGCGAAACTATACATTCCATCTTAAGCTAATATCCCACATTCATATGACTTATGGTCACCCTAATTAGAAAGAGATGGAGGGCTCAGGTTTGACCTCTCATGTGGACACACTTTTTGGCCAGTGTACACTATCCAGTTTACTCTCTACGTCCGTGGGGCTATCAAAATCGCTGCAGACTTTTCTTGGTCTAAATATACAATGGTTAGTGTTTGCCACTTAATGCAAGTGAAAGTAAGCAAATGTATGTAATCAATTTGCAAACAGACTCCAATGTGAAGGCCAGCCACGCTTGCCCCGCAGCGACACCTTATTGTGACTGTGTATTAACTTTAGTGTGATATTACATTTTATATATAACAAATATGTTTCTGATTTCAGGACCCAGCCTCTAGCCACTAGAAGTAGCAATGTATGCAACAAGAGAGTGAAGATGAAATAGTCAATGCATCTCTGTACCACAAGTAAAATATTTTGAGTGGAAGATGGTTGAGATTGATTCCTGTATCGACGGACAGATACATGCTATGAAGATTCTCTTAAAAATAATAAAATACAATTAATAAATTCAATGTTTAACATGATAGTGACTTTATTTTGTCTACCCACCAATAACCAATTTGGCAATATACTTAAATATTTGATGTGGTTTGAGGCTCAATATTTTGACAAAGATGGCCAGCCACTAAAAAGTTTTAATCCTAGATTAGCCATTAGAGTGTGGCTACCAGTCTGATTTGTCAATTGTTATATAAGTACAGTCAGCGTCATATAGTAGGTAGCATCCAAAGTATTCAAATAGTTCGGTACACCATAATTATTTGTATGGCGTACTGAACTATTTGAATACTTTGGATGCTATTTACTATACGACGTTGTCTGTACTTAATTTAAATATATAATGAAATAAATTGTATATTATTTCTACGGCCTCCTAGCTAGTCATTAGTGACAGTGACCCTGCTCTGCCTATGAAGTAGGAGGTCCCGGGTACAAATCCTCATAGGACATTTATTTGTTTTTTAATTGTGTGTGTATATATTAATGGTCTATTCCCATTTGTCCACACCTCTTGTATGGCTTTGATATGATCATAAAATATGTATAAGATAAGTATCTATTTACATTTACACATTGTATTATTGCTCTCATACATATACGGATATGTTTTTAGTGTCGGATGTCTCTTTTCTTTGAGCAAGTTTTTGTCACCTGCCCTGCTATTTAAACTGCTCAAGAATTTACAATGTTTTGTTACTAAGTATGTCGGTTAGTGTAAGGTGTAAGACTGTCCTAAAATATATGTATAAATGAGGACAATTTTGCAATGCGTAAGGTTAAGTAAATAAATGTACAAACAGCAACACTGCTAATTGTACATCGGTGGACTTTATTAGCTTAATACAAAAGGCATAAGGTCCACCAATGTACAATTAACAGTGTGGGTGATGGTACCATGTAGGTTTAATTTATTTTAATTATTATCACGTTTCTAAGAACAAAAATTATATTATTATTTAATAATGTTGATAGAGTTCGACCACAGAAACTTTGCAGCGCAATAGTCAGTAAACGTACGTCTCTATGGTACATATGTGTTTGTCAAAATCGTTTAGGTAAATATTCGTTGTGTTTTGTGATGAACGGGAAAAACATGGTGAAACCTTACAAAATCGGCGTGCGGGAATTACTTTTCCGCGTGACGAATAATTTTACACTAGTAAAAAATCAGCACTAGGCAATTCGAGCTCAAAAACGACAATGTTTACAAAATTTAGAGTTGATGACGGGTAAGTGGAATGAAACATTTTAATACTTGCACCATATCTAAAGTCAGACCGTAAAAAGTGTGCAGCGATTTTGATAGCCCACGCAGTGCAAGTGTCATTTTAAACGTCAAAGTTCTATGAAATTATGACGTATAAATAACACTTACGCTGCGTGGGCTATCAAATCCGCTGCAGACTTTTATTGGTGCGACTATATTACATAAATAGATAATATATTATAATATTGGTTTAGACTAAGGTTTCACACCAAATTGAACACACCTAGTAGGTATAGGCATTACCTTATGAACTTTCTCTAACATTTCGAAAAACCCATTGGTTCGAGGTGGGTTTTGAGATCGAAGTCCTCTAACCCACAACCTCCATGCTTATGCTTACGGCATGGGTGGCCTACTAGTTAAAGCTTAAATTTATTTTAAATGTATGTTTATTGTTTTAATGGTTTATTTCGTTTTTCCGAAATCCGAAGTTCGCGAATTGCGGGCAATTTCTCTGTCAATATAATTACGCCTTAATGGGAGTAAAAGAGAAAGATGCTCGCAATTTGCGAACGTTGGTGTTTGCGGTTGGCCCTCTGTACCTATTTACTGCTAGGCCGTCGCGGATATTACAAAAGCTCAATAATTTTGATGAAGCCAAATGTCATATTCTCACAAATATCTCAATATTATTTATCAACATTTAGTATATGTATAGATATTAATAGTGACATATATTGTTGGAATTAAACTTATTTAACCATAAATGCACAGCTTAAATTTTTCATAGACGGTAAATATGGTAGAAATTTCATAAGTATCAAGACTATTTAATCCATTTTCTGTGGTGTTGTCGCATACTGATTTTTCAACCGACGAAAAAAAAACGGAGGAGGTTCTCAAGTCGACGCGTATATATTTTTTTTTTTATGGTTGACCACGCATAACTTTTTACAGAGATGTTCGATTTTGATAATTATTTTTTTTAAAAGTATTTTTTATCTAGCGCTGCAAAGTTTCTGTGGTCGAACTTTATGATCAAGATCATTAAGTATGAGGATTTACCATAGAGGTACAATCATATAGAGATGACACGGGGGAGGGGCCAAACGACCGATCGAGATGCACTTATGGAAATTTCAGTAGGAGTAGCAGAGAAAGCGGTATTATTGCTTGTCCTTGTCACAGTCGCACTTTTTGTTTGTTCCCCACCAAAAATTTAGTATGGTTTATGGTGGGCAACAAATAACCCGACCAAATTACGTAGATTGTTTTTGGTATGTTGTCAGGAATGTTAAAACGTGTTTTTAATATTGTCGCTTTGCGTATGTTTTGTCCCTCACGGAGGCACGCGTATAGCTCATCTAAGTAATACTAGGTCTATGGGATTTACTACAGTGACATCTATTGATAGTTTTTCTCAAACAATCGAGCTATTTAATGTGTTACAACGGCAAGAAACTAACTGTCTAATAATGCGATAGATGGCGCTTAGAATAGTTCATGCCATTATTTATTTATTTTTTTCTACGTCGATTTACTATGTGTAAATGGATGTTTTAAAAGGTTTTTGTTGTAATATAGTAAATAAATTAGAACTATACATGTTAATTTAAAAATTGGCAAGATTTCAAATGACACAAATATCTATTTAGGCCCAATGGTGCTCTGAGTGACATCTCTTGAATTTCTGTGGAACTAAGCGAGGCTTGTATGGGTCGGCGACTCTATATATATTTACTTTATGGTAATAACGTACAAATAGCCATGTCGGATAAACGCCAGTCCATACTAAAGTTTGCACAATTGTGCAAAGTTTTCGGCAGAGGGGTAAGCTAACTTAACCCTTTTCTAGGCCTAGTTCGATTTATCGACCACATACGCGCCACTAGAATTTCAACTATAGCATTCAGATTTAAGATTCAAATTGGATTGCACTTTCGGGAGATTTGACTTGTCTTCAAATGAATCATCAAAGCTGGATTAATTGGAATATATTTGGATTTTTCGGGAAAACCTTGTAGATTAGTGCGGCCTGGAAAAGGGTAAAAGGCGACTCCGGTTATTAAGTACTCTAAGTACAAATCGGGGGGGAATTTGAACCGTGCACACATGAGAAATTTCGCTCCTTTTACTCTATACTCCATGTTCCCAATGAAGGGACATTGACAGAATCGTCTTTAACACGTTCACTGTCCCGATCTGAATTGTAAACCTTACAGCTTTGTAATACCTTGCCGTGACTCATATACGGGGCTCGAACAGTGAACGTGTTAATAATAAGAAAACCGGCCAAGTGCGAGTCGGACTCGCACACGAAGGGTTCCGTACCATTACGCAAAAAAACGGCCAACAAATCACGTTTGTTGTATGGGAGCCCCACTTAAATATTTATTATACCTACTGTTTTTAGTATTTGTTGTTATAGCGGCATCAGAAATACATCATGTGTGAAAATTTCAACTGTCTAGCTATCACGGTTCATGAGATACAGCCTGGTGACAGACAGACTGACGGACAGACAGACAGACTGACGGACAGACAGACTGACGGACAGAGGAGTCTTAGTAATAGGGTCCCGTTTTTACACCTCGGGTACGGAACCCTAAAAAAACAACAAAGTGCTTAGAAAGTATTTTTATTAGGTACTTACAGGGTAATTCGCCATTAACTGGCCACCCAAAACTAAAAATGTAAACTAATATAAAAACTAAATACCTAATTCATTTTAGTATCAGGTGGCTAGTTATTGAAGGCTGGCCAGTTATTGAAACCTTATACAAAAATGAATTCTGTTTATAGGTGAATAGAATTCATTTTTAGTTAAGGGTGGCCAGTTATTGGCCGGTGGCCAGTTACTGGCAAATTACCTCATATACAGAGTTTCATGATTTGGCTGATTTTAATGAAGATTCGATTTTTTTATTCTTTAAATTAATTACATCATTTATAGGTCAGATTCGTGTATATTCGTGGATTACAAGATCGGGGAAATCCTTAACACGTTCACTGCGGGACAAATCTTGGTGAACTTTAAACTGGTGCGGTTGAGATCGAATCGGCCCAAACCTAAGTTCTTTTACAGTGCGGGTGAGGCCTTATCGACCCCAAATTTCAGTAGTTACTTACATCCTTCATAATTTTGTCTAGACGAGGATTAGGTGTTTTCTTTTGTGTTGTCTCCATTTGTCAGTAAATGTTTAATATACAGTTAGCTTCGCCGTTGCTTCTGACCTCTGGATAAAGAAAAAATACCCAAAGAATTTTTGAGGTCTTTTAGGCCCCAAAACGCACTAAATTTTATCTGAGACTAGTGAAGGGAATGGCAATTATCGCTAAATTATCGATGAAAAAATTATCATTTCACCGAGCATCTTTGGTACAATATCTCAAAAGACGTTTTTAGTCAATCTAATCCCCTGCATTAGATTGACTAAAAACGTCTTTTGAGATATTGTACCAAACTTTTATACATGAGGGCCATATTGCGCCTCAGGAACTTCGCGCGGGCCACCGTCCACCGTTTATTTGTATTAATTATTTAAACTAATTAGCAAACACTGTCTATCGGTTACGATTGCTTTCGTATTTAGGTACCTACTTACCAATTATTTACCTACGTGAAACACGCGTGGTTCGAGTTATCGACAACTATGACCGCACTAACGTCAAGCGAACGACTCCCGCGTCGCCAGGCGTTCCGCGCGCTCAGTGCGGCCTTGGGGTCACTTTCTTGAGGCGTAAATAAACCCCAACCCGCACTGTGTTGATAAAATATACCCAGTGCGATTGGGGCGGGATCCTATCTCATCGCATAATAATTAATTGTCATAATGTAATGTTACGCATAAATCTCTTTTCGCATATTTTTTCTCCAGCTGAAACAGAAAGTATTTTCGAAAATATTTTGCATAGGTTGTGTAGAACAGGGTAGGTTAGGTTAGGTTTGTGTTATAATTTTTCAGAGTTGTTAATATTTCCAGCACAATAACAATTATGCGAAATGAGTGTTATGCGTAACATTACATTAGGGCAATCAATTATTATGCGACCCAATATGGACCCGATTGGGGCTTATTTCAAAATAAGGTCAACCTCAAACATTTTTTTTGTACCAAGTCCGGGTTTGAATAACCTAAAGAAATGTATATTTGTCTTTATCGTACGCCTTGTAAGTAAACGGCGACAGCTCCCGCACGAGAGAGATAACACGAACTTTTAGCCCCGCACCAGCGTGTAGTCGAGCTTGGGGCGGATTTGCCTCAAGCCGGAGTGAACGTGTTAAGAAAGGCCAGGTCAAGAGCACCCTAAACCGGCGAGCGTGTATAAGGAATGTTACCATATGTTACGTACGAACGTGTCTTGCTATTTCAGTCACTTTCGGCACCAAAAGTACTGAGGTTGGCTGAAGTAGTATGACAAATACGAACGTTTCCGAGAAAATACGATGGAAAACAATTATGCACTACATCTGTAGGAGTACACCTTGTTTTTAAGAGGGTTTTCAGAAAAAAACGGTACCATTCACTTTTTTTCGACAAACCATCAACTTTTGGGTTACTCAGAATCACGAATACTATTGAACGAGACAAAAAAAAGTGTCCCTAGCTTTTTTATACAACTTTTGGGTGTCAGTTTTGTAACGGTCCATACGAAATGTATGTGAAAATGCGTTGCAAAACTGTCATTTTTTTGGGACACATTTTTCGTTTTAAATCGATAGTCCTCGTGATTCTGAGTAGAAATAACCCAAAAGTTGATGGATTTTCCAAAAAAAGTAAATGGTACACTTTTACGTGGAAATGCCCTTAACCTTTTCGACGCCGTGTCAAACACAAAAGCAGTCACCCGGACGCCACGTCACCGAGGTGTCAAAACTGAAATTGAACTTTATGCGTATGCACGTAGGTCTATGTTGCTCTGTGGTCTGTGATCGATTAATCAGTCTTTGGCGTTGAACCTGCGGTGCGGATATATCGGTCATTGGCGTCCAAACGGTTAAATAATTTTAGGAAAAGCTAGACAGCTTGAGCTCCTGCAGCATCCCGAAGACGGTCTCCACCAGGTTAAACTTCATGTTGAAGGTGGCGCGGCGCGCGTCCACGGACCCGTAGGACATGTTCAGGGTGAACAGGTCAGGGTAGAACTGAAACAAACATATAGGGTAAATCGTCAAAAACTGGCCACCGGCTAATAACTGCACTGCACATATCTAATAGGTTTCTGTCATCTGTCATAGGTAAAGAACTATTTTGTATATTTTTTTCAAAATTATAGACCCAGTAGTTTCGGAGATAAAGGGGGGGATGGAGGGGATGGTCGGACAGACAACCAGACGCACGAGTGATCTTATAAGGATTTCGTTTTTTCCTTTTGAGGTACAGAACCCTAAAAATGAATTCTATTCACCTATAAACAGAATTCATTTTAGTATAAGGTTTCAATAATTGGCCACCCTTCAATAACTAGCCACATTATACTAAAATGAATTCTGTTTATAGGTGAATAGAATTTATTTTTAGTATAAGGTGGCCAGTTACTAAACAGTGACCAATAATTGATGAATTATAAATGGAGGATTCCATGAAAATGGTAAGTTTTTCTTGAGCGTTGCGAGGGTTTCGCGGCATGAGGGACAAATGCCACCGTGTGAACACAAAAATTTTCAACACACCATCGCGAGGAAAATCCTAACTGTAAAATATAAATACTTCATTACTTACATACAAAATCAAACCAAATGAAATCTAAATGAACATTATTAAACATTTTTCATTCAAAAACATAATTTAAAAGTCAATTTTACCAGTCAATATAAGGAGACAACTCAAAATTTGCATTACATTGCCACAGATGTGGATGAAATGCAACTTCTTCATCAGTTTTTGGAAAGTCACTTCAAAGTTCAAGAGAGATAAAACTATTGAAACAGATTATATCGCGTATAAGTATGCCGTATATTGAATTCATACTACATCCCGACGTTTCGAACCCTTTACACTATAAAGAGTTCGAAACGTCGGGATGTAGTAATTGAATTCATACTACATCCCGACGTTTCGAACCCTTTACACTATAAAGGGTTCGAAACGTCGGGATGTAGTAATGAATTCAATATACGCGATATAATCCGTTTCAATTGTTTTATTTCATGAGTGACTATCGCGGTAACCGAAGACAATATTAAGTCAAGAGAGCCTTTACCAGCTGGTCTGGTAAAAAATTCAATGTTTAAGCAATGCATAATTGTAGCTCAAAGTATTGGCGAGTCGCTTACGTAATGTAAATTGAAACGCCCTTACCCCTTTTTTATGACCCAGGGGAATCCCTTATGGATCACTTGGCCCGGGAGAAGCTCAATGGGTATGTCCGACTTCCACGGACTAAAACCGGAACCGGAACACCCCAGGGTTCCGCCGCGCGCTTTGTTGGCGGGGTTTCGGGAACTCGATTGTAGACCTCCGATACCCCGTCGGCGTTGCTCTTGCGAGCCCATCATTTGGGGCTGCTCTGGCAGCTTACTCCGCTGAAGGCACCTCGGAACACTTGAGGGCCTTCCAGCTCGGAACCTCTTCAGGCGAGTGAAATGTTCTTACCCCTAGTCCAACCATGGGTTCCAGAGTTAACTCCGTGCTCAGTTCGTTGCATTTCAAAATGGTCGTCTGTTTCGGATTCGCGTACAACAGGTTGAATTTGGCCTGCAAGTATATAAAGCGAGGTTTAAATAGAAAAAAAAAATATCTCGGCACACTAACCTACGGCGGGTAGATATATACACACTACATATTCGCGCGTGGCGAGTGTTTATAGCAGTGGTATTTTTTTTTATACCACATCGGTGGCAAACAAGCATACGGCCCGCCTGATGGTAAGCAGCCACCGTAGCCTATAGACGCCTGCAACTCCAGAGGTGTTACAAGCGCGTTGCCGACCTTTTAAAAACCTGTACACTCCTTTTTTGAAGAACCCCATACTGTAGACCCTCGGGAAAACCTCGGAAGGGAGCAAACTTTCTTCATGGGGGGCCAGAAAGTTTAGGAAATTTAAGGGGAGGGCCAGAATTCTAGCCAAAATTTATTTTGATTTGTGATAATCGTGGGCCAATGCCATATAGCCCATATTCTAATTATTTCATACGACCGGCGGCGGGCCGGATAAAATCCATTCGCGGGCCGGATATCGCCCGCGGGCCGTACTTTGCCCACCACTGGTTTATAGCAAGACAATTTACTGTCTCGGGTGACACTCTAACTCCCAACACTGGATCACTATTATTTCTAGCCCATGCTCTGTCAGACGAACTGAGCTACCGATACTACAACCGTGGCACAGTGTAAAACGTGACAATGGACCGACGCCTTTGATGTGCAAACATAATGCTGACACCGCACAAGAACACAGTAGGATAGTCATAGTCTTTTACACAACTGCCCATGTTATTAAAACATTTAAAATAAGACACGGCTGGCGACACCCGACACACGATACAACGGCGATGTATGTAGTTCGGTGCGCGCGACCTACCCTGCATGATTGCCCTGTCTAGACGGCTTCGTCGAATGGACAGCGAATATTTCCACCATCTACCAGTGGGGTGTAGTCTCGGTAGCTGAGTTGGCAGAGCATGGGCTAGAGATCCATTGTCGTGAGTTCGAGGCTTGCCCCTTGAGGGAGGCATGGAATGCGCTCCCGTCATCTGTATTCCCTGAGAAATATAACCTCGGTCTGTTTAAAGCTAGAGTGAATAGGCTATTACTGAACCGGTGAGCTCCATCTTAGGCTCTGTCTTCACTTTCCATCAGGTTGTGACTAGAGCCAATCGCCGATCAGTTTATTATAAAAAAAAACCCGAGACAGTGAATTTTTTATATATTTTCTAGGCCCGTTTTGTGGATTGAACCATGGTATAATAATATACTCCGCCTGGTACTCTATTCCGAGATTCGCGTATGACCTAACTGACACGGGCCTACGTCATCATGCTGTTTACAGGTTCTCAAACTTTAAAATGTGGGAGAATTTTAACCAACGGTGAAAATTATTTTAACGGCATTAATTTTAAGTTATTCACGTAGAAACATAGTAAAGTAAAACAAATCTAATGTATTAAATTAAACTTTATTTATCTATACAAGACAAACGTTTGAAAAACTAATTCACAGTTACACATTAATTACCAAGCTTACGACGTGAAAAGTTTGGAAAACACTGCGACTGCTGACACTGAGCGAGAAGGAAATAACAATTAACACGCGTTCGACAAGGACGACGGTCAGGGCATGAAGTTATCTAGATCCGAATTGTCAAATGTGACAGCGCTATCCTGTGTTGCCAGTAATGTAAACAGAATTACCCGAACGTCTGAAATTTCTTTCTTGAATCGGAAGATATTTCTAACGAATAATTAAAAATGACGTGTTATTGTAAAATTTAAGATAAAATTCATATAAATGAAAATTATAAAATTATAAAGAAATATTTTAACTTATTAACCATAGGTATAATGTACCCATGTAACATGTTATGTTGAAATAAAGTGGCAATGTTATTGTGACGTAGGCCCGTGTCACTCTGGGAATAGAAGACCATGTTTTATTAGACCATGGATTGAACCTACCTCTCGTTTCTTGTCCACAGCCTCCCTCAGCTGCATCACTATATTGCGGCTGCCAGCACCAACGTTCCATCTAAGTAGGTGAAGATAATTTTATTTCAATCATTAACTTAATGTCTTCTTCTTCCTCGCGTTATCCCGGCATTTTGCCACGACTCATGGGAGCCTGAGGTCTGCTTGACAACTAATCCCAAGAATTGACGTAGGCATTAGTTTTTACAAAAGCAACTGCCATCTGACCTTTCAACCCCGAGGGTAAACTAGACCTTATTGGGATTAGTCCGGTTTCCTTACGATGTTTTCCTTCGCCGAAAAGCGATTGGTAAATATCAAATGATATTTCGTACATAAGTTCCGAAAAACTCATTGGTACGAGCCGGGGCTTGAACCCGCGACCTCCGGATTGAGTCGCACGCTCTTACCGCTAGGCCACCAGCGGTTTCAATAATTAACTTAGGAGGGCCACTTGCGCCATTCCACTAACCCGGGGTTAACCGGTTAAACCTGGAGTTACCATAGTTACCAATACAATTTGACACTGGGTTAACGGTTTAACCGTTTAGCCCCTTGTTAGTGGGATGGTGCAAGTGGCGCTTAATGTAATACCGTAAAATGGTGCTACTTTGCTCCTTTGTGGGTAACTATGCTCCAATAAAAAAAAGGACTTAACGTCTAATGTGTTCAAACATAATATCTCTATATTTTTATTTATATACTCAGATAATAAACGAAATTGTATATTATGTATGTATATATTTTGAATTCCTTCATAGCCCCGTTTTTAGGGTTCCGTACCCAAAGGGTAAAACGGGACCCTATTACTAAGACTTCGCTGTCCGTCCGTCCGTCCGTCCGTCCGTCCGTCCGTCCGTCTGTCACCAGGCTGTATCTCACGAACCGTGATAGCTAGACAGTTGAAATTTTCACAGATGATGTATTTCTGTTGCCGCTATAACAACAAATACTAAAAACAGAATAAAATAAAGATTTAAATGGGGCTCCCATACAACAAACGTGATTTTTAACCAAAGTTAAGCAACGTCGGGAGTGGTCAGTACTTGGATGGGTGACCGTTTTTTTTTTGCTTTTTTTTTGTTTTTTTTTTTTTTATATGGTACGGAACCCTTTGTGCGCGAGTCCGACTCGCACTTGCCCGATTTTATAGTATAAATCAATATATCATAAAGTTGATTTACCGATAAAATAAATGTTACATTTATTTAGGACTTGTACTTGGCATTTTTTCCTTTCAGTTAAGGTACCTGCTCCATTGAAAGTTATACGCCCTGCTCAGCATAGCCATCGCGTGGTAAGTGTGCCGCTCGATGACCCACTCCTTCGGACACGTGCCTTCTATGTGGTTGTGTCCGTCGAAGTCGGGAAAGAAGTCGCACGCCGCTGCGCGCATCAACTGAAATTAAATACCCTTATTCATAAAACTTTACGTGCCCGATGTAGTTCAATTATGTTTTAACCCTTTCTTACAAATACATAAGTCAAAATGACAGATAAGAACAAACGATTATTAGCTAATTGAGGTTTGTAGCGCGTTTATGAATAAGGGGGTTAATGTATAGCTGTGACAGATTATTTTTTCTTATTTACTCGTATTGCATGTTAATTATAAGATGTAATGTTTTGAAAAGATGTGTCCCGCCGAGTTTGTTGCCGGTCCCATATTGGGATACCCTCCTCCAATTGAGGGGGGATTTAAATCGTCTCGAGGCAGAGGTGTAGGGTTGGAGCCGGTGTAGCTTTATTTGACGTTCATGAGCGCATTGTAATATGCCTATCTGGGTAATTCACCAGTAACTGGCCACTCTTAGTAATTGGCCACCCTAAACGAAAAATGAATTCAATTCACCTGTAAACAGAATTCATTTTAGTATAAGCACAGAATAAATAATAGTACTAGGTACAGAAGACTCAATCTCTAACAAAACGCGTCTGTTACGATCAGCACAGATATGGCCGCTAGGTGGCGACAGCCACGCGTGGCTTATGGCTTTCCCCAAAATTGGGGCGGAACGGATGTACTTTTAGCTACCTGTAGCAAAGCGACGAAATCGCGGAGTGAGCCACGCCTGGTATAAGGTGGCTAGTTATTGAAGGGTGGCCAGTTATTGAAAACTTATACTAAAATGAATTCTGTTTACAGGTGAATAGAATTCATTTTTAGTTTAGGGTGGCCAATTACTAACAGTGGCCAGTTACTGGCGAATTATACAAATACAAATACAAAATACAAATGCGTTTATTTCATTACTTTTTACATAATTATCTTATCTTTATCTTTACCTGCACCATCTTTTTGACCGAATATTTCTTCCCAATGTGCTGCCTGAGCGCGCGAGTGGTTGCATTGGCTAGCCACTTCAGTTTGACCGAGTTGCCGATGCATAGCCACGTGACCGTTATAAACGCGCCCGTCACGGTCAGGAGGACGCCTTTCCTGGACATACATCAATAGGGTGCCTGCTATAGTTTTTGGCCACTACCAGAGAAAAAACTACATAGAGTGCTCACTCCATACATCAGTTTAAGAGTCATTTATTTACAAACAAGATATATACAGTGGTATTACTAAAAGAAATTAATAACAAGGTTAAATCTAATATAGGCCCTTGAGGCATTGTACCAAGTATGCTGGCGGCATTTCCTCGCTGTACCGCAATGCTTGTGCGAGGTAGCCGCCAGCTCTTCGGTCACCAGTTACGTCAACCAGACGCTTCGCGATTTCTGCGAACAACTTATGCGCGCTGGGACCCCATGGACCTAGTTTTAATTATAATGTTAGTTGTAAATTGTTTTAGTAGTACATTTTTCGTCAGTAGTTACACTTGTGACATCTGGTGTCAAGTAGGGGTACTGATAGTTCCACTACTTGACGTTAGATGTCGACTACGAAATAACGCGCATTTTGGTAAGAAAACTGATGTATGGAGTTACCACTCTTTCTTTACTTATTCTATGATTACAACCAATTTTCTTTGGTACGGAGAATATTCTAGTATAGATATGAATCATATGAATGATTTGTTATTAATTCTTCTTTCTTTTTCCTTACCCGTTCGGATTTGGTTTCATATCCCATCCTTGGTAGGGCATGTTATTGTAACGTAGCGTGGCTATACCGATCGGCCCTGCCAACATAGACATAAATCAGCTCATGAATGTTATTAAATATTATAGATAGATAGAGTTAGACCAAGAAAAATCTGCAGCGATTTTGATAGCCCACGCAGTGCAAGTGTTATTTACGGGTCAAACAGATCACTGTGTTATGTCTTTCCTGTAGACATACACAAGAGTTAAGGGCTATAAAGGTTAATTTTCTTATTTAACCCTTATCCACGTGAAAAGGTCCTCCTTTTATTTAGAGAACTATGATAAAATCATTGCTTACATGCCCACAAGCTGTTAACTATTGCCCAGAGGAGAGAAAAATGTGCTGTTCGCGATAACACACTAGTTTTCTCTCCTGTGGGCAATAGTTAACAGCTTGTGGGCATGTAAGTAATGATTTTATCATAGTTCTCTAAATAAAAGGAGGACCTTTTCACGTGGATAAGGGTTAAATAAGAAAATTAACCTTTATAGCCCTTAACTCTTGTGTATGTCTACAGGAAAGACATAACACAGTGATCTGTTTGACCCTTACACGTCATAATTTCATAGAAGTTTGACGTTTGAAATGACACTTGCACTGCGTGGGCTATCAAAAATATCAAAATCGCTGCAGACTGTTCTCGGTCTGACTCTAGATAATTTCTTTATTCATACTCACAACATCCATGGCATTGGCAACATACATGGCATTGAAAAGTACAAGATAAGAACATGCAGAACAACTTAATTACTAAAAACTATTAACTATTATGAAGCCATGTGTCGTGGCACAGAAAAGGTGCTGGCTCAGCATTGTGATGCGGTATTTTGCCAGGTACCTTACATACAAATATGCACCACTTATTTTAAAAACAGCTAGTGCATGAAATATAAGAAAAACTTTTGTCCAATTTGTATGTGACGTGTACATTATTGTGTGAGTGTGTGTGTGTGTGTGTGTGTGTGTGTGTGTGTGTGTGTGTGCGTGTGCGTGTGTGTGTGTGTGCGCGCCTGCGTACCTGAATTATTGGGGTGTTGTGGCCCTTTGGGTGCCACGTCGACCAAGCAGTGATCTATTGTGACGGCCATTAAAGTTCATTACTAAGTTAATCTCCAAAACGTAATTCAAGACCAAAAAAAGTAAGAAAATGTTGCCACTTTTTACTAGCGCGTCTTGTATTTAAGTAAAATTAAGTAAATAAAAGTACTTTTTTAAATAGTAGGAGTAAAATTACTAATAAATAAATTATCTTAGCGTGATTATTTAACAAAAGGAATTTAATATTTTACAAACAAATTATTGCAGTGGCAACATTTTCTTACTTTTTTTGGTCTTTAATTACGTTTTGGAGTATAATGCCCGTTGAATCCAGGAAATTCCAGATTCTTTGGGCCGTAATGTTTTGTACCTCATAAGGTTGAAATACGTGCCGCCCGCCCTAAGTAGGTACTTTTTTTTGACATTAGTGGTCCACAGGAACAGATAATGTGCAATGCAGTCTTCTCTGACTCCTGGCTGAACCTGCATTCCGCATCCTTTCCTTGGTATGGAAACCGTTTAAGGCCCGAGGAAGGACATAGGATATTTTTTATCAATCATCATCTGGTTCTGTATATTTCTCTGAAGATTATGCAGGTTTTAAACTAACTTACATAACACTCCAGTCCTGAACTGAACCGTGAGTTTATCCGCGTTGAACTTGTAGTCGTTGATATAGTTGGTAGTCCAGAGCTTCCTGGTCTCCTGCCATTGACAGATGACGGGAGGCTCCGTCCACATAATATCCTGGGACCATCTGACAATTGCTAATTGACTAGTTGCTGAACTAAACATCATTGGTGTGACAAAGGCGCAAAGGCTTTGGTAGCTCGGCCATCTTGAGCGAATGGGAGGCGATCCGGTGGTGAAAAGAACGTTTGAGGGAAAACCGATAGGACGCCACCCGGTCGGTCGACCTAGGTATCGATGGGCGGATGTGGTGGACTCTAATCTACGCGAGCTCCGAGTTGAAAACTGGCGAGAAACGGCACAGGATCGGGATCAGTGGCGAGCAGTCGTGTTGGAGGCCAACACACTTTGGATCGCTGCGCCAGAGGAGTAAGTATTTGTCAATTATCGGTGATAACTTACATAACACTCCAGTCCTGAACTGAACCGTGAGTTTATCCTCGTTGAACTTGTAATCGTTAATGTAGTTGGTAGTCCAGAGCTTCCTGGCCTCCTGCCATTGGCAGATGACGGGCGGCTCCGTCCACATGATGTCCTGAGGTAATCTAAGCACAACCATTCAATGAGATTGGGGAAAAAATATAGATCTTCTTCTTCTTCTTCCTCGAGTTATCTCGGCATTTTGCCACGGCTCATGGGAGCCTGGGGTCCGCTTGACAACTAATCCCATGATTTGACGTAGGCAATAGTTTTTACAAAAGCGACTGCGATCTGAGCTTTCAACCCAGAACTAGGCTTTATTGGGATTAGTCCGGTCTCCTCACGTAGTTTTCCTGCACCGAAAAGCAACTGGTAAATATCAAATGATATTTCGTACATAAGTTCCGAAAAGCTCAATGGTACGACCCGGGGTTTGAACTCGCGACCTCCGGATTAAAAGTCACAAGCTCTTACCGCAAGGCCACCAGCGCTTGGGGAAAAATATAGATATTATGGCATAAGAACATTTCATTTCATGCGGTTTGACCTCTCAATAGAGTGATTCTTGAGGAAGGTTTAGGTGTTTAATTTGTTAAGGTTCGCTCGTGTGAAGCCGGGGTGGATCGCTAGTTGTATATATTATGAATAAAGGTACAAAATTATCTATTTTAAAAATGGATTTAGCAGGCTTACACTCTTAATCAACGATAAAAAAGATATGGTGAAAATATTCATTGGCAACGGGTAAGTCTCGGTAGCTCAGTTGATAGAACATCGGACACGTATCCCGGGTTCGAATCACGCCCGAGACAGTATTATTCCTTTATTTTATAAATCGAGGTGTCTTTAATGCTAAATATTACTTACTGTATGAACACAAGGGCCAATTTCTCATACTCCGCTTCCACTTTCTTCATCTCCGCTTCGATCTCCTTAGGGGTCCGAGTGACCCCCGGCGGCGGGGACCCTAATAATAACTTTTTACCATACTCACTGTATGAACACAAGGGCCAACTTCTCATATTCCGCTTCCACTTTCTTCATCTCCTCTTCGATCTCCTCAGGGGTCCGAGTGACCCCCGGCGGCGGGGGCCCTGGAGCCCTGTACTGCACTTGGTACGGCGTGGCTTGGAGGCGTTTTGGTAGAAGCACTGATATTTGAAAGAAAGAAAATACATTTATTTTAACGTTACAGCATTTACACATACACAATAGTAGATTGTTAACCAAGGGATGAAAAACACTCATTTCTGCCGAGGTAGCCAATAGCAGGCGTGGCTCAGCGCCGCGATTTCGTCGCTTTGCTACAGGTAGCTAAAAGTACATCCGTTCGGCCCCAATTTTGGGGTTTGCCATAAGCCGCGCGTGGCGCTGTTGCCACCTAGCGGCCATATCTGTGCTGATCGTAACAGACGCGTTTTGTTAGAGAGTGAGTCTTCTGTACCTAGTACTACTATTCCTACCCGAATTCCTACCCCGTGCCAATAGTCCGAGGCTGAAATGATGCCTTTCACCCGAGTTAATCACTCTACATTTCATTTCGAATACGAGGAAAGCAAAATGCATGTGTTTTTTTTAAACATGACTAAGAATAAATTTTTAGATTTTTTTTTTTAATTTTATGAGGGTACTTTCAATTAACAGTTTAGGCAAAAGTATCGTTATTTATGGAATGGGGAGTCAACTAATCAGAATGGAAATTGTATAACAAATCCATTTATACCCAAATTTCAATTGCTTATCGTAAAAAAAATCGTACTTGGAACCTAAAATGCTCTAGTGCAGAAACGTATCATTTTCTGCACACCTTTTAGAACAAGCATGACCCTCTTTCAGAGCATGAGAAATGAAAAATATTGTTGATCTGTGTAAGATGTCCCCTAATATTTATTATTAATCATTTATTTTTATAGGCTTTAAAGTTTGAAGTGAAACTGCTGATGAAGATCACAAAACGGTATACAGTGTGATGTCGGCTCTTATCAAAAGTTTAAATTTTCCCTTGACATTTACGTCTCAACGTGGTATTTTAAGATAATTAATATCGATACGATTAAAATAAATAAGCAATTCCTATTGATAAATACTATCTATACATATCTCTTGCCATCCCACTCACTGGCTTGTCTTTGACATTGATAAGATAACGATAATAGTTCGATATAATCTAACCAATCACTATCGCCAAAATCGTAGTTTCGATAATGTTGTGATGTGGAGTGTACGCTGTGAAAATGCCATGACGAAACATGTACATTTGTGCCTTGTAAGTTTTTCACATATCATAATACTCAACTGTGTTTGTCTTGGCCACGAAACGTATAGGTACAGTTTTTTTTTTAATAGTTAGAAAGCGAGCGTTTTAGGTGTGAAGTTAGGCACGTATGGAAAACTCACGTAAAATAGTTTATAACTCATGGTACCAGTTGAAATTTTTAGTTCTTTAGGTGACCGGTAGAGGCACTGTTACTCCAATCCAATTACTCCATACATTTTCCTTAACTTTCTCACTATCGACTGTCATTTACGGAACTCATGGTAGAGTTAACGGGCCCACTCATTAACAGTCCGCCGGACGGTATCGGCCTGTCAGTTAGAACAAAATTTTGACAGTTCCGAACAACTGACAGGCCGATACCGTCCGGCGGACTGTTAATCAGTGGGCCCCTTTACAGATTTAGTGCGTAGTTGTTTTTCACCGTATTTTCACAGTACACTAAGAACAGTAGTGAATCTAAGGCCGCTCGGCAAGTTATTTGCCTACTCTTGCGTTGGCGCTTAGGGTTGTCACTTTTATTTTTATTTATTTATTTTTATTTAAACTTTATTGCACAAAGTATATACAAAAATGTACAAATGGCGGACTTAATGCCAAATGGCATTCTCTACCAGTCAACCATAGGGCCAAACAGACATCTACAATTGGTGCAGAGAGAGAAATATACCTATTCAGTGAATATAAAAAAGCAAACTATACATATAAACTACATAAATAAATAAAATATATATAAACTACTACATATTTATACAATACATACTATAAATATAATAATGATGGATATTATTCGAACTCTTGTTTTAGCAAATGCTTACGCAACAACCGCTTAAAAGAAAACTTACTTGGAGCTTGTCTAATATTTAGAGGGAGTGAATTCCAAAGACGACTAGCCTGGACGGCGAAAGAATTAGTCATAAAACCAGTACGGTGAGAAGGTATGGTCAGTTTGAGAACGCGGGAGGTACGCAGCTCACATCCTGGACGAGGAGTATCGAAGACGAATTTACTTTTGAGATATCCAGGAGCAGAAGGCTCAAACAGGATCGAAAATAGGATACAAAGGATCCGAAAGGACCTACGACGACGGATGGAGAGCCAGTGGAGCTGCCGGCGGTAAAAGGAGACATGATCGTATTTACGAAGTCCAAATATAAATCTAATACAGTTATTGAGTAGACGGATTTTTAGTTAAATATTATTTGCGTATTATGAGTAGCACGTACTACGTTTCTATTTATTATAATGTTGCCTAAGTCAGGTACGAGATCGATACGCTTCATTATATCACTATTGTATACAATACTTTTCTACGAGTCAACAAATATAATACTTTAAACTAGTAGAATCATACAAACAACCCAAACCAAAAGTATACCTACAGCTAAAAGCGCGAGCAGCCGCGATACTTTCATACTGGTACGCGCCCCGGCGCGTTGGTCAACGACACCTTCTCGTAACTCATGAGGCCCTGTACGGTTACCATCAGTTTGTCACTGACATAAACGCCGTCGAGAACGTAATTTACTTTCTATACATCTCGCTCGCACTCGCATATTAGTGCAAACGGGATGTATAGAAAGTAAATTACGTTCTCGACGGCGTTTACGTCAGTGACAAACTGATGGTAACCGTACTGGTACTTGCTCCGCGCTAAATTCAATTTTTAGACAGTTGTTTTCTCGATATTGGCCACCGTAGCCTATGGGGACTAACAAGCAACACTAAGTGGTTTTCGTAGTCTATGGATGTTGCTATATTAAGGGTGTCACATGCGCGTTTCTGACTTATGAACCAATTGTTTCTACTATACAACCTAAAATAAATAATTAATTTGAGCTATGGTTTTGTTTCGTCCTCTTGCTCGCGGCGAGCTGTAATTGGCCAATTTAATTATAGTTGAGTAAACTGTATCGAAATGAATATTATAGTTGAGTTGGGAGCCCATACATTAAAAATACCCAATTGCAGTATGGTATAAGAAATCTTAATTCAAGAATTACAGTTGACGAGTAGAAAAAATACTATTGTCTCTGTTCGAAGTCATGGTCAAAAAAATTAAGACCGTCAGAGCAGACAAATGCGAGCGGGCGGGCAGCGTACTCGAATGCACGCGATCACAGTCGCGGTACGGCCCACACTGCCGCCACCGTATTCCCCCGTATATTATGCTAATGTGTGCGTGGCAGCGCGTGCGTACACGGCGCCCGGCGCGCACGCACACATTCAAGCCGGCAGCGGCACATTTCTATGAAGATTCACTACTGTTCTTGTACTGTGGTATTTTCTCGGAAACGTTCACATTTGTTATGCTACTAACGTACAAAAAGTACTAACGTCAACGTCAGTACTTTTTGTACCGAGACTTACTGAAATAGCAAGACACGTTCGTACGTTTCCGTGAAAATACGATGGAAAATAATTATGCACTGCATCTGTTCAGTCGGCATCAAAAGTAATGGATCAATACGCGTCAAAAGTATGTAACATTATCTAATAGCTTAACAAAAAGATAACATTTCTTGTCTTGGAGGATATAACCAGACGGAGACGCCTTGTCTGTAATTTTCTGTACAAAACAGTCTGCCGATTTTTGCGCGGGGAGGGGCACGTCACATGTATACGTAACGTAAAAATAGCCATGGCAGATAAACGTCAGTCAATACATTGTGTATGACCATTGGCCGCCTCTTTTCGACAGAGGGGAACGCCTGTTAATGGTTACTCTGTTTGGTTTTAACCTCTAAGTTTCTTGTATTTCTTTATTCTTACTAAGAATTTGTCAATTCACTTATATGAGAACTTTAAACTACACAAATACATTTATTTTGCATGACATTAGTGAACTTTAGAACGCGAATTGTACAGTTATGTCTCTATTTAAGAAAAATAGATGACATACTTTAGGAGCATTGTTTCATTTGAATCAAAAGTGTGATAAGCAAAGCAAATTACCGCCTTTTGCATCTGACCCTTGATCCAACCACCCAGCGAGAGTCTCTCTACGTGTTTTTCCGTATTTTAATTGTTACATTTCTAAATAAAAAAATGTGTCATTACACCTTATAAAACAAAGTCCCCCGCCGCTGTCTGTTTGTGTGTTTGTTCGCGATAAACTCAAAAACTACTGAACGGAATTTCATGCGGTTTTCACCTATCAATAGAGTGGTTCTTGAGGAAGGTTATGTGTATAATTTGTTAACCCGTGCGAAGCTGGTGCGGGTCGCTAGTTAATATAAATAAAGTCTAGGAACATTTGACATTTACAGTTACTCCGTATAAAAATGAACTGTCATAGAGGGATCATTATTCGCCGCGTCAAGTATAATTTTCAACGTATGATTAAAACTGATATACGAAAACCAGCCAAGTGCGAGTCGGACTAGCGCACGTTGGTTTCCGTACCATTACGCAAAAAAACGGCAATAAAATCACGTTTGTTATATGGGAGCCCCACTTAAACATATATATTATTCTGTTTTTAGTACTTGTTGTTATAGCGGCAACAGAAATACATCATCTGTGAAAATTTCAACTGTCCAGCTATCACGGTTCATAAGATACAGCCTGGTGACAGACAGACGGACAGTGGGGTCTTACTAATATGGTCCCGTTTTTAACTTTTTACCCTTTGGGTACGGAACCCTAAAAATACTAAAAGTCATAATCTACAAATACGTAGGTAGGTACCTATATACATTATATACAATAGATAGTTTTTGAAGAAGATATATTATGTCTGCATACTCGTATCTACTCGTTTCTTCGAAACAAACGATAACAGATCGCATAACAACACTCATAAAAGGATTACGAATACGCGCTTTTTATTTTTTAGGTCAATAGGTATTTTATTTATTTTTTAATATTCTTGCATTTTTTATTAAAACACAATAAACATATCAATCGGTACCGGGATCACCAGCCTCGTTTTACTAAACGAGCTCGCTTACACTTAAAAAAACCGGACTAGTATGAGTTGGACTCGCCCCACCGAGGGTTCCGTACTTTTTAGTATAAGTATGTTGTTATAGCAGAAATACGTCATCTGTGAAAATTTCAACTGTCTAGCTGTTTCTGAGATACCACCTGGTGACAGATAGACAGACAGACGGACAGACGGATCCAGGCACGGCCAATATAGTCATGTGTATTAAGAGCGGTAAACAAGAATTTACCAATGAGTGGCAACAGTAAGCCGAAGCCAAAGGCAAGGGCTTAATTAACACAAGTTCGTAATCCCTGTTAGGTACAATATTTTTCATCACACACGTGAGGGACCAAAATAAAACTGCAGCCCTAAATTTAGGATTTAGAGTCAAACCGAGAAAAGTCTGCAGCGCTTTTGATAGCCACCCAGTGCAAGTGTCATTTCAAACGTCAAACTTCTATAAAATTATGACGTATAAATAACACTTGCACTGCGTGGGCTATCAAAATCGCTGCAGACTTTCTTGGTCTAACTCTACAGACCGCGTCGCGTAATTGTAATAAGAACGTTTACGAGCAAGTAGGTATGATGAAAAAAAATATATAATTGAATGTTGTTCTGTATCTTTCAGTGTAATATGCAACTGTTTGGTGATGGTATGGGGGCAGCAGCAGCTATGTCTGACGGGCACCATGGACGAGCTACAATCATGGGTCGACCACAATGGCCGGCTGAAACCAGAAGGTAACCATTCTTCTGTGCCTTGCAGTGTAATGGAACTGTTTGGTGATGGTATGGGGGCAGCAGCAGCTATGTCTGACGGGGACCATGGACGAGCTGCAATCATGGGTCGACCACAATGGCCGGCTGAAACCAGAAGGTAACCATTCTTCTGTGCCTTGCAGTGTAATGGAACTGTTTGGCGATGGTATGGGGGCAGTAGCCACCACAACTGTGTCTGACGGGTACCTGTGTGGTCCTGGGTCGACCACAATGTCCGGCTGATGCCAGAAGGTAACCATTCTTCTGTATCTTGCAGCGTAATGGAATCTTTAGGTACACTTCTTTTTTAAAGAAAAAAACACCAAGAAAAGAAAAGCCGGTTTAGGGTCAAGAGCACGCTAAACCAGCGAGCGTGTATGAGGAATGTTATGAAAGTGAAGGAAGCGAAAGAGGTATGTCAGGATCGAATATATATGTTATTCTGTCTGTTCCAGCTCAAACCTCATCTGTCGACGTCTCCGAGTCATCACATCCTGTGGCGACGCTACGGTTTGAGCTTGGGCAGCAAGCTAGGACGCCTAGAGATATCAAAGTCCTCAGTATGGCGCGCTGTGGACTCACAGAGGTACCGGAGGTAAGGCGCAAAAATTATAGTCGATTAGCTTTTGCCCGCGACTTCGTCTGCGTGGAATTTGTGACAGCAGCTAAAGTAGGTATAGTGTCTGGATAATGCTAACAGCAATCATTCAATTCGCGCATTGCTTACTTCAATTATTAGGCAATTTATTCACTCTTTCAATTCCACCCCCCTTTGCATTATCTTTAGGGATGATTTCCGACATAAAAACTATCCTATGTCCTTCCCCGGGCCTCATACTATCTCTATACCAAATTTCAACTAAATCGGTTCAGCGGCTTAAGCGTGAAGAGGTAACAGATAGACAGACAGACAAACAGACAGACACACTTTCGCCTTTATAATATTAAATTATAATATTAATTAGTATGGATTTAAATGAACGCGGCATCCTAATGTAGAAACACACCTTTGATACCTATAGAAGCGTCCTACGTGGGCGATCGGTGCGCGGAGTCCTACGTAGGCAGACGAGACGCAAACACGCACATTTCTTTTTATACGAACCAGGATATACCTTGAACTCTTGAACTAAGATCTCACTAACGGTTCAATAATTATTAAATTCACAAAATTCACGATTGAAAGTTTTGTGATTAGAATTGTATTAGTTGTGTCAAGATATAGGTATGTACTTTTGGATCAAAACTGTGCTTTTTTATTTGATATTTGATACAAAGTATTAGTTCTTGCAGAACTACTTTTTTCTACATTTTATTTATTGGACGAATATATTTTCGAGTTTCCTTGTATTAAGGTATCGAAATTCGAAAAGATCTTGAAACAAATAATATTCCTTGTTGTATTGTTACAGGTATTTTCGTTAGAAGACGCCAACCACAACCGTCTGGCCGACACGATTGAGTACCTGACCCTGTATGGTAACAAGTTCGACGATCTCCAATCCACCAGCGACAAGTATGACAGCTTCATCAACGCCACTGACGCCAGGGTTCTGGTGCAAGGGATGGGATATGACACTAGAGGTAAGATGGCGCCCAGAATATGCCCACTGACTTTAGAGAGCAATGCAACCGGGTTAGTGCTAAAATCATCGGTCCACCAGCGACCAGTATGACAGCTTCATCAATGCCACTGACGCCAGGGTTCTACGGTTAGGATTCGATACTATAGGTAAGACTATTTGTGGAGCCCAGGATAGGCCCATCAGTGTCCAGCCCAGCTCAGTTCTTCAACTGGGAAGTTCCACATTTAAACATGCCAAACATGCATGATATTTCTTCGAATTATTTTTCTTTTGTTGTGATACGACTTGAATTATATTTCGCATAAAACTCATTGCAATTAAAAATCCCCTCTTATTCTCCATAAAACCCTTGACAGACGTCTATATCTTTTCAGCAGCAATGTGGCCCGGGGGTCTCAAAGGCACCCGCTTCAAAAACCTCCGTGAATTGGACTTGAGAGCCTGCGCCATAACCACCCTAAGCACCGGCACTTTCGAGGGCATGGAAAACTTGGAAGCCTTGTATCTATCAGAAAACAGTATACTCAACGTCAACGCCAAAGCGTTCTCGGGCCTTGACAATTTAATCCACCTAGATATGAGCAGAAACTATTATTACGATGAATACGGAAACCATAAGAGCTTGATGCTTGAATCTTTGGATGTCATGGACGATTTGCAAAATCTGGTTTCATTGGATCTTTCTTTCACTCGTCTCTCGCAAAGTAATTTGATGATGTTTAACAGTTTTGGAAAGTCCTTCCAAAGACTCTCGCTCTGTGAGACCGGGCTGACCAGGTTACGCGCTGGTATCTTTGCAAATACAACGCTTAGATTCTTAGATGTTTCTGGAAACAACGGGATTTTGAGCCAATACGGCGTTTTAAGTGGCCTAGAAAATACCCTGGAAGTCTTATACGCCGTTAAAATTGGTCTAGTCCACCTTAATCACTTTGAAAAATTTAAACGTTTGGAGATTTTAAATGTACAGAATAATGAGATCAGTGTTTTTACACCTGAAGTAGCTAGAACAATGGAGAATGTACAGATATTGGATTTGGATAATAATAGATTAACCACATTCATAGATCTTAAGTTCAGTTACATGCCACGCTTGAAATATCTATCATTGCGAAAAAATAACATAAACATGATAAATGAAATCATGATTAAAGATTTCAAGAATTTAGAATATCTCGGATTCGCCGAGAACTTTGTCATTTGCAATTGCCATACAAGAGAATTGTTTGAAATTGGTTTAAATGCTGAACGAAAAGCAACAAAGCAAAGGATAAATACACAATACAAGGAAAGAGGTAATATGACAAAGTTTAGCAGTTACCACACAGGGTTCACATCTTACAACGATATTATTAATAAAAGAACAAACGTCAGTAAAGCTTGCGAAGTAGATAATGATTGTGATGGTAAGATATACCATGATAATATCACTGCAAGATATCTGCTAGTTGATTACAATCCTTCACTCTATCAATGCATGCAGCTGGTTGGAGGGGTGTACATGTCATTTTCATACCCGTCGGGCTGTGATGTGTCGCCCAGAGTGGACTTCGACGTGGCCATTGAGAAAAGTTGGAATAAACTCCTGGCTCTGATTATTATTCCGGCCATCTTGTTCCCTGTGTTGGTCTTCGTGTTTATGTTCAGGAAGAACTTTAGGTATTTCTGCATCACGGTCAGGAATTCTGCCCTCTTGAGTATGATTAATAAGGATTCGGTTATAGATGGTGAGTTTACATTTTTTAAATTCCTTTCTTTTACGTCTATGGCATTATGCATATGGCATTATGGCGTTTATGGCATGATTGATAGATTTTTTCTTTTCCATTTTTTAGCTTATCTTTCCAGTTATTAATAATGTTATAAACTCATAACAGCGAAATACCTGTAACTGACTATTAAAATATACTATTTAGGTGGTTTCTGTTATTATATCACATACATGTTTATCAAAGTAATCATCAACGTAGACCTTTAAGCGTTATAACCAATCCAAATAAAGAAGATTCTGTCTCAAGTCGACATGATTTTTTCAAATATATGATTGGACAGAATTGTTTTAGGAAAGGTTTTTTGTTGTTAATACAATTTCTGTAGTGTGCAAGCTATGCTATCAAGCTATCACACATAACCATAGTTTACAATGTTTGACCAAGTTATTTCACCACCACTTTCATAATATGTCTGTATTATAGTCTCTGCTCTCAATTCTTTCCCGTGTAATTCCAGACTCCCGTATCTTCAACTACGATGTGTTTGTGTCGTATTGCAACGACGATCGCGGATGGATCCTTGACCATCTACTTCCACACTTGGAGACCGACTGCGGAGTCAGCGTGTGTCTACATGAGAGAGATTTTCAGGTAACTTCGGATCTTCTACAACATCTTCCTCTTTGTGTTCTGCAACTGAGGAGTATCTTTTCAATCATTTGTATAATTTTCATAGAGAAATAAACCCTTTTGAAAAGACACCTGCTGGATCCTAGACTGCTACACTTGAAAATCTGCGGAATCAGTATCTTTACTTCAGCCTGTCATTATTGTGTACTAATGCAACAATGACAGCTGGATTATGTCGGGTTAGTGCCTGTCTACGAGAAGGACTTTCAGGTAACTTTCAGGTAAAATTAAGTCTTCATCTTCATGTTTGTGTCCTACTGCAATGATGATCGCGGATGGGTCCTTGATCAGCTACTTCCACTCTTGGAGACCAACTGCGGAGTCAGTGTGTGTCTGCATGAGAGAGATTTCCAGGTAACTTCAGATCTACGAAATCTTCCTCTTTGTGTTCTTTTGCCACTGAGGAGTATCTTTTCAAAAGGGCTTATCTTTGTATGGTTTTCATAGAGAAATAAACCCTTTTGAAATCTAGACTAGCTGCTACACTTGAAGATCTGCGGAGTCCTGATCTTTACTTCAGTCTGTCATTATTGTGTAGTAATGCAATAATGACAGCTGGATTATGTCGGGTTAGTGCCTGTCTACGAGAAAGACTTTCAGGTAACTTCAGACTGTATTGTATATCTCCTATTAAGTTTTCATCTTCATGTTTATGTCCTACTGCAATGATGATCGCGTCTGGATCTTGGACCAGTTGCTTCCACACTTGGAGACCAATTGCGGAGTCAGCGCAGCGTGTATCTTCATGTGAGAGACTTCCAGGCCAACAACATGCCAATCGCTAACGCTACGTAACGAACGAAACGCAATTGTCACTGTCACACTAATATGGAAGAGTGATAGAGAGACACAAAGCGATTCGATGGCGAAGCGCACTACTGACTTCTGTACAGAAGCGCAAAAACTTTCACATTTAATCTCATCATTTCGCATCTTAGACACAGTCAGAAAGGAAGTGTCTAAGAGTATGTATTCAAATACGAAAGTTGTTGCCCTATGACGGCCTTTCCAACCAAAAAAAAAATATATCTTAAAATCTTTCTAGTTCCTCGTGATCACATTGTATAAGTATATTAATAATGAGTATTCTTGCAGGTGGGCCTCTCAATACTGGAGAACATAGTTTCCTGTATGGACCGTTCGCGAAGTATAATGCTCATCATTTCCAAGGAGTTCCTGCTCAGCCAGTGGTGTCAATTTGAAATGCATCTGGCACAGCACAGGTAAGCAGTGCTGCTACTCGAATATTCCAAGTCGAACTGCCCGATTCGAACTTTAAGAAGAAGAAGAAGAAGAAGAAGAAATACATTTATTTAACATCTGGGTATAGAATAACATACAGAACAAGTTACATAAACTACTTAGATGCTAAACAGGATCCCCACTCAGCATAATGCCACGGCAAGCCATGACGCTGATTTTCAGTGGGTACCTGACTTAAAACTAATCTACATCTAAACTAAAACTAGATGAGTGACAACACGCACTTCAACACAGATTACAAAATACAATCATACAATAAAAGAGGGAAACTACAACAAAAAAATAACTTAAATTAGACGGTAGTTTATCATTTTTTAGCAAGCTTAACGTTGCGGACTGTGAGATTATTGGGTAACGTATCATAAGCAAGCAGGCAAACAGAAAAGAGAAAATTAAGTGATTTGTTCGTTTAACAAGTATGCTCGATATTTAGATTTAAAAGTGTAAGGCGATTTCAGTGCACGGATAGGCGGCGGAATTAAATTCCAACACTTCGCGGCAGCACACCTAAAACTACCACGAAACGCAGCTGTCTGGTGAGGAGGACAGACAAGCTGAAGAAACCTTGCAGACCTAACCTCGTTGGACCTGGAGTTACGTGACCATAAAAGCTTGTTGTAGAGGTAGGATGGCATCTGTTTGTTGATAACACCGAAGAGCAAGATTGCTAAATGGAGTCTTTGACGAGTAGACATTCTTAACACACGATTTTGATTTAAATATGGCGTCACATGAGCTCGCGGCGGAATATTATAACAGAAACGCGCACAGGCATTTTGTACTCGCTGAATCAGCCGCTGCGTGCGCGACAATAAGCGCGGCCCGTACACTATATCGCCATAGTTCAGTGTTGAGAGCACCAGCGCCTCACACAGTTTAACTCTAAGCTCAACATGTAAGAATTCGCGTATTTTGTACAAGACTTTCAGCCGGTAGAAGCAGTTGCGTACTGTGTTCTGCACATGCGTTTCAAAGCGGAGTTCCCCATCCATGACGATTCCCAGATTACGCGCCTCCTGGACACGTTCCAAGGGTTCGTTGTTTATATGTACTAAGAAGTAAGATTTAGATATGTTATCAATTTGATTTTTAGACCCTAGAATAATGTATTTTGATTTTGTCGGATTTAAATGAAGTGAGTTTGAGTGTGACCAATTAAATACGCGCTCCAAATCCTCATTGAGCTTATTAATTTGACTCACGCAGTTTTTGCTGTTGCAATGAATATAAATTTGGAGATCGTCGGCATATATATGGAATTTGGAGTGCATAATTACACTAGTTAAATCACTGCAATATAAGATAAATAATAATGGGCCCAAAATGGAGCCCTGAGGCACTCCTCTAGAGACTGTGCGTATATCGGACAATCTGCTCTTACCATTAGCTCCAGGTATTTCAACTAGCTGTTTTCTATTGGTTAGATAGCTCGCAAACCATTTTACAGTACCAATATCAAAACCGTAGTACGTGAGCTTAGAAAGCAGTAATGAAATGTTAATGGTTTCAAAGGCTCTCGAGAAATCTAAGAGCGCTAATACCGTACCTTGGCCCATATCTTGAGAAGCTAAAATGTTATCCGTCACGTCTAGCAAGGCAGTAGTGGTACTACGGTGTTTGCGGAAGCCTGACTGTGCAGCCGGTAAGATGTTATTTACCTCTAAGTATTCTGACATTTGTTCGCATACCACCCTTTCGAGAATTTTGGACAGACATGGCAGAATACTTATTGGTCGCAAATCTTTCATAGTCGCCGGATTGGTGACTTTAGGTAGAGGGCGTACAAGGGCAGTTTTCCATCCATCAGGAAATGTGTGTGTCGTAATCGACCTGTTAATAATAGCTGTTATAGCACCCAATGTTCGCGGTAAGGTAAGCATGACCATTTCCAATGTAATACCATCGATACCCTGTGCGTTGGATGTTAAACTTTTTATAACTTTCATAACCTGGCTCTCACTAACCGGCTCCAGAAGAAATGTTGATTGGCAAAAACGATTGAACTCGTAAAATGTTAAGTGGCTGACGTTTGTATCTGTACTACCAGGAAGGTTGAGAAAATGTTTATTTAAGAGGTCAGGGTCATTGAAATGGCACGGAAGCTCCTTATCAGTACACCTATCAGTGAGAACGTCTCGCTTAAGATTTTTCCACAGCGCCCTTGAATTACCAATGTTCGAGTTAATGCGTTGATTGAAATACGCTCGCTTCTCATCAAATAAGGCACGAGAAACAACATGTTTGAGATCTTTATAGTATTCTTTATGGGATTCTAATTTGCTGACTTTGTATCTGTCGTGGGCTTTATTCCGCAGTGCCATCATTTCTTTTATTGTAAAGGTGATCCACGGGCAACTGTGTGATCTAATACATACCGATTTGAGTGGGGCAAAAGTATTAAATAAGTAAATAATATATGCATTATAAACTTCAACCATTCTGGTCGGATCTGTGAGGCTTATAATATTATCCCAAGGAATGTCGAATAGTATTTTTTCAAAGTTTTGTGTGTCTATATCCTTTATAGGTCTAAAAGTTATAAATTTAGGCGACGGTTTTTCAATCTTAATATTGAGTTTACATGAAATAAAAGCATGCGAACTAAGTTCTGGTATGTGGTTCACGCTGACATTACATACTGGTGCGTCGGTACATACCAAATCTATCAGGGTACTGCTGTGCTCTGTGAAATGAGTAGGTACATCGACGTGTTGTGATAGATTAAAACAATTTAAGAAATTGAGCAGTTTAATGGAATTCGCGTTATTACTATACAACATATTAACATTAAAATCACCCAATAATATGATGTAGTCATATTTCGCGAAAGTGCTGACGGAACCTGTCAACGCGTCAATAAATAAATCCAAGTTTAGCCATGGAGGTCGATATGCCGTGCCAATTACAACCCTGACACCCCTAACGTTAAGGCTTAGCCACATTTGTTCAACCGGCGGGGTAAGGGGATGCGCGCAGATCCGTGCACTGATACCCTGTTTTATGTAGAAACCGATTCCCCCTCCGCGCGACCGCACCTCTGGCGGCCTGGGAGTATGTCTCAGTTTATAGCCTGGCACCGTGGGAGCACGGCCGTCTACAGAATCACGCAACCATGTTTCATTTATCGCCATGATGTCGACCTTATGTGCCTGCATTACGGCGATAAACTCTTCGTGCCTAGTACCTAGAGAACCGGGATTAAGTAAACCAACTAATAGTTTGTTCTTATTATTCGATATAACGTTGAAGAGTTACAGCAATATAATTTATTAGCTAGCAAGCATGTACGACAATTAAAATCATGAACATCAGGTAATAGGCACGATAGCACAACATTACAAGGAAACAGGTTAGAAAAACTACAGCGTTTAATGTTTGGTGAATGTTGACTAAACAACAGGTACAAGCGTGTAACATAATATGTTTTATGTACAGAATTAGTGGCTCTTATCATAAGCATTAGTGCGTATTTACTAACAGTATTACTATCACTATTTACTATGACTAACAGTATTGGTGCGTATATAAGGTAAGTACTACATGTTGGGCTCATACACCCGGGGACCGTCGAACCTAAACTGTGCCAAAAACCTGACTGATGTCAGCCACGGAACGAATGCGACGAGGCGATGCGTCGTTATGACGCCGAACATATATTCGCCCGTCTTTTGTCCACGGCTGACGCCAGTCGAGCCTTCTGCACTCCTGACGAACGTTATAGAACAGTGACCGATTTAGCTTGGTGAGTCTCTCATTCACGTAGAAACGGCTGGGCTGCCCAGGTAAATCAAAGTCGGCCGTGTCTGCTCCACGGCGCACGCGAGCGGCTCGCAGTAGGTCGCTACGCGGACCGCGGCGCGCCAGGCGCACCACCAGCGGCCGCGGGCGCGAATTCCCCACAACGGTGGCAGGCGCCGCGATCACGCTAGCAGTACCGGACGCGGGCTCCGAGGCAGCCGCGGCTCCACCCGCTGGTAAGGACCCTGTGGCAGCTGCAGCAACATTGGTACCCTCCTGAAGATGACGGCGCACACCTACTCGCTCCGCAAAGATTATCTCACGCTCATCGAGGCTGACGCCGAGTTTCTGCGCAACCAGGCTCAACAGGTGGTACGGGCTCTCATTGGGTAGTTCCGGGATACCTGTGATTTCCAGGTCATTAGAGAGGAGGTCCTGGTCGCGGTCAGCCAGCTCCATTTTCAGTTCAGCCACCGTGGCAGCCAGCTCGTGCCCTGGGTTCGAGTGTTGCTCATCTTCCACACGGTCCTCAAGCCGCTTCACTCTATCCTCGATCAGCTCAATGCGCGCGTTGAAATTATTAAATGAATTGTGCAGCTCTGCCAGCTCCTGTCGAACTCCAGTAATTTAATTACGCATCGATGAAAAGTCTGCGCGAAAACGCCGCAGCTCTTCCGCAAGGTCTTGGGGTTGGGAGTCGCCGGTGGGCGCGTGTGGGGCGGGCAGGACGCCCTGGGCGCCCTGTTGGACGGGAGGCACGGAGGGTGGTTCCTCTGAGGCATACTGACTGATCTTGACCGGGGTGTCATCGTTGTTATTGCGGCGAGGCGCCTTAATTTTACATCCTGGGCAAATCCATCCAACAGGCACACGAGTTCCCGCAGGTAAACCTGCACAGTTTCTGTCATATGTCCCCGAACATTTGGAACACGTAGCGCCATCTGCCGGCGAATAGAACTTTCCACAGCCACCACACTTAGCCATGTTGCGACGTTTAACGACCGGATAAGCAGGTTCAAAGATTTGACAATAGATGGCGCGGAATGTAGGTCTTATAAGAAGTCCTTTTAATTTATAAGATCTCCCGAATTAATAACTAGTTGCACGCGCGGTTAACCAGTTTCGAGAATCAGGAACGTCCCACTCAAACTCACCGATAAGGCTATAACTAAAAGATAGCTGCAATTATTATTTAAGACCTTCTTAATGTAGTGGGTAGATTGTGAGCTTAAAAGCCGTTCCACTTTTTGTTTCACTTATTCACTGTAATTTGATTAATAAACACTGAGAAAACACTACTAGTTTATATGTGCAACCTAATTTATTCACTGATAGTAAACACTTAACTTAATAATGACTTAGACATTTTTAAAACATTTAAAGCTCGCGAGTGGAAACACGAACGTCAGCTGTCATGACTTCAATTCCGAATTTAAGATACGTCTATCAATAGATCTAGAAACGATATGGATTAGATGTGTCAGTGTCAAAAGTGACGTTTTTGTTTGAAGTAACGTCACATTTGACACTGACACATCTAATCGTTCAAAGTTCAAATCGGGTCCTGGGTGCGGGATAGCTCTTTATGCGAGTGCGGTCTTGACGAAGGAACGACGGAACACATTTTCTTTTCTTGCAACAGACTTAACCACTCTTTATATGATGTTTTACCGAAAAATATTCCGCGGCCTATCAATTTTCAAACGCTTCTGGTTCTCATGGATCCTCCCATCACTGGAATTATTCTTAAACACATACAAGAAAATAATATAAAACTTTAACGGCTTTACTTGCTCTACTCTTTCTATAATACTTGTCATCTTATATCTATTGTCCATCTCTTATTTTTCTCCTTATGTTGGCATGCTGCCTAACTGTCAAAACTATCGCCTTTCCCGCTCTTTTTCTAATAAACTGTACATATGTCATGTGTTGTCTGTGATGTCCATAACAATAAATGTTTTTGTTTTAGGTTCCCAGCACAATTCCTATCACCAAATCAAAATTATTCACCGAACATTCTTATCGTGCGTAGTACGTCTTAAAACGTCGTCATTGGCAAAATCCCTCCTGCCAATACACACAAGAGGGGAAAGCCATAAAAAAAAAAAAAAAAAAATCGGGTCCTAAGACTAGTCATTTAAACTTTACTTTTTGCCAAATAGTTGCCAAGTGGACCCCAGGCTCCTATTAGCCATGACAAAACGGAACAACGCAAAGAAATTAATAGTATTTTATACAATCGTAATATAATAGAAAGCCTGATTAAAATATCAATATTTTATACAATACATTTTCTATGGATCAACTAAAATAATACTTTTACTACTATACGAGTACAACCTATATAAATAATTAAACAAAATTATCTATTGAAAAAAAAGAAGCTCGTTGATGTAGATGATTATAGTTCACTCAAGTGTTTCGTAATGAAGTCGAAGTAGTTGAGTCGGGAGGCCATAGTGAAAGTATGCGATTATAGTTTGGTATACAACGTCATAATTCAACCATTAAATTCGACGATTAGAAGGAATAAACTTAAGTTTCACACACAAGTTTTCATTCTAACTCTTTAGTAGTTTAATTTAAAAAGTCTTCTGAACATCTGACACCATTTTGCTAATTCATTTTACCATATTATCCCACACCCACCAATATTTCAAAATTGATGAACTTTTAATCTTCTATCTAATGGGAAATGCCCAATAACATTTCGTACAAAAGTCCCGAAGAACTGGAGCTGGATAACCGGGTATGAACCAACGACCAATATCTAACCAAACTGTTTCATAATCCGCAGGCTACTAGAAACCCGCCGAGAAGACCTAATCCTAGTTCTTCTAGAAGAGATTCCACGCCGCTTGCGGCCCACTACCTTACACTACCTGATGCTAACGAAGACCTACATAGTCTACCCGGGCGAGGCCGGTGACGGCGCCAAGAAGGACTTTTGGAAGAGGCTCGGGAAGAGTGTCACTGCTAGGAGGCCGGATCATGAGAACGACTCACTTGCATGACTTTCAACACGCAAAATACATTTGCATGACAATAATAATTGGCCAAGAGCATGTCGGGCCATGCTCAGTGTAGGGTTCCGTAGTTACTATTCTGTCAGAATAGGCTAAACGGGGGCTAAATATTAGTATAGAGTTTAACGATTTTTTCATTATTATTGGATCCATGGTACAAGAGTTGAGTGGGAGGGGACTATTTATTACTTATTCGGTAGGTAGGTAATCTTTTAAAAATTTCTAAACTTCTACAAAAATCTTAAACTAAAGTGTAAATAACATTATTTGCGGTATACTCACAACAGCAATACTACGTAAAATGTTTTGCACATCGAAATCACAAAGGAAAACAACTGCACTGCGAACGTTTACGTTCTACGTCTTTTTTTTTTAATTTTAGGGTTGGCCGGCCACCACCGTTATGAATCGGTAGTCGTCTAAGTAAATCGATATGAATTTTTCATTTTTCTTTTAATAAAAATAAGGAAAATGTGGATAATTAACTGCAAATATGGATATATTTATCGTCACTTAACAGACAACAAATTTGACACAGGAATAACATAAATAAACTTTCAAATAGATCCCCAGTTAGTTTCAATTTTGACAATGGGTGCGACCTACTCGGTCGGTGTATTAAATACACCGGCCGACCGGTAGCTTGCGGGAAAACCATATAATTCTAGCTTTATTTAAATCTCAAATAAAAATTAATTATACGTCACAATTCGATACCTCAGTCTACGTGCCATCCAATCGTAATCGCTTGCTGTGACAATCGATTTGCGTTAGTTACATCTCTATACACGTCAGTCATAATGTGTCAAATACCGCAAATAATGTTATTTACACTATAGTCACTCGTGGCGATAAAACTTTTAATATTTAGTAGATATTGAATAGTTATTAATAATTTATGAAAGTACTGTTTTATTTTTATTTAATTATTAAATAAGTATGTGAATACGTTTTACAAGATTGTTTTATTACGTATACATACTAGCGACCCGCCCCGGCTTCGCACGGGTTACACAAAAGTCAAAACTATAACAAATTATACACTTAAACCTTCCTCAAGAATCACTCTATTGATATGTGAAAGCCGCATGAAAATCCGTTCAGTAGTTTTTGAGTTAATCGCGAACATACATACACACAGACAGACGCGGCGAGGAACTTTGTTTTATAAGATATATAATAAGTTGTATGGGAGGTAATGGTAAAACGTATTATTAATAAATTCAAAACTATGTACCTAGCATAAAATTGAATACCGTAAACTGGGGTTACTTTGATTCGTGGTGTATCATTGATCAACTATTTTTAAACTATAAGGAATACGTTTCTGAACGCTTTCATTATCTATTTTTGTTAAGCATGCTAACCACATCATCAAATGTTTAAGTTCGCGTTCAAAAATCAACTCCCTATTCCTCAAAAATGGATGATCAATGTTACCCCGCGAATCAAAGTAACCCCATCTACGGTACCTACTTACTTATTAAGTTCTATGTACCATAGAGAAATAAGTAAGCATAGAGTGTTCACTCCATAGCGGCTGTCCATAAATGACGTCATCGATTTTTGTGGATTTTTGACCCCCCCCCCCCCTTAAAATCATCCAAAAATAATTCTTCAAATGACCCCGTTTCCTCCTAAGTACGTTAAGCTACCATCATCCGATGTCCAGACCCCCCCCCCCTAATTTGAAATGACGTAATTTATGAATAGTCCCATACATCACTTTTGTTACCAAAACGCCTATTAATTTCGTAGTCGACAATGTCGACATCTAGCAAGTTGGTATTTTTTGTTATTTACTCGTAATGCATGTATAAATTATAAATTATAAGATGTAATGTTTTGAAAAGAGGTGTCATGCCGAGTTTGTTGCCGGTCCCATATAGGGATACCCTCCTCCAATTGAGGGGGGATTTAAATCCTCTCGAGGCAGAGGTGTAGGGTTGGAGCCGGTATAGCTTTATTTGATGTTCATAAGCGCATTGTAATAATGCCTACTTGAATAATAAATCTTAATCTTAATCTCTATGACTATGGATAGTATAATTCAGTGGTGGGCAAACTTTCTTCATGGGGGGCCAGAAAGTTTAGGAAATTGAAGTGGAGGGCTAGAATTGTAGCCAATATTTTTTTTGATTTGTGATAATCGTGAGCCAATGCCATATACCCCATATACTAATTATTTCATAGGACCGGCGGCGGGCCGGATAAAATCCATTCGCGGGCCGCAGATGGCCCGCGGGCCGTACTTTGCCCACCACTGGTATAATTACTTTCCAATTTTTAGTGTATTTTCCGCATTCCTTTTTGTGTAATATATGTATGTTTATCCTATAAATTTTGTATGTATTTATATCCCTTATCTTTCTGGTACCTTGTTGTACATTTTGCTGCATTTGTCACCCTCTTTTCACTTTCTCCTCTCATCTACTCAAAGGTTAACTGGAAGAGATCCCTCAAAGGGATAAGTTCGCCTTTGTACTTCTTACTAATTGTATGTTATTTTTAATATGTCTTTTTGTACAATAAAGAGTTTACTACTACTACTACTATTACTTACATGTAGAGAGAAACACGTTGTTTCTGAGACGTTTGGGCTGGGGCGGCACTATTAAAAGGTCCAAGTTGAGCGTCCCTCCGCATATCCTACGACAAACAAAGAAAATAATATGTAACATTATTAAATAACCGGTCAAGTGCGAGTCGGACTCGCCCACCGAGGGCACAGAATAAATAATAGTACTAAGTACAGAAGACTCACTCTCTAACAAAACGCCTCTGTCACGATCAGCACAGATATGGCCGCTAGGTGGCGACAGCACCACGCGCGGCTTACGGCAAACCCCAAAATTGGGGCCGAACGGATGTACTTTTAACTACCTGTAGCAAAGTGACGAAATCGCGGAGTGAGCCACGCCTGCCGAGGGTTCCGTAACATTCACGAAACGGCAAAAATCACATTTGTTGTATGCCCCTCTTAAATATTTATTATATTCTGTTTTTAGTACTTGTTATAGCGGCAAAAGAAATACATCATCGGTGAAAATTTCAACTGCCTGGGGGCTATTCATAAATTACGTCATTTCAAATTGGGGGGGGGGGGGGGGGGGGGCTCTGGACATGGGATGATGGTAGCATGACGTAGGAGGAAACGGGGTCATTCGAAGCATGAGTTTTGGATGATTTTAGGGAGGGGGATCAAAAATAGGTGACGTAATTTATGAACAGCCCCCTAGCTATCACCATCACGGTTCATGAGGTACAGCCTGGTGACAGACATACAGATTACAGACAGACGGACAGATGGACAGCGGAGTCTTAGTAATAGGGTTCCGTTTTTACCCTTTTTCGAAGTACGGAACCCCAAATAATACATGAATGTATTTACCTGTATTTTCTGAGTTGAACCTCGCCCGTTTTCGTTCTTGTCAAACATTTCTTTAGGTACTTTCGAAATGCCGCTTCTGAAAAATTAACCAACATCACGAAATCAGCAATACACATAAAGGCCTCAAAGTTACATGATTAGGTAAGCTTAACCACTAGTGATCGTTATCAACGTGATGTTTTCGTAGCAAAAGGTATGGTTGGCAGAAAAGAAAAAACATTTGAATATTCACTTTTGTTCTTAACACTTAAAACTTAAAAAATAAATACTTATCTTAGGATAACACCTCTAGATATAACCTTTTCCGCCCTAATATATTTTTAAAATAATGTACGTCAAATGACATTAATTTTCATAAAAATACAACTATACTTGCGTGCAATATTTTAGAGACTTAGGGTCGGTTGCACCAAACTGTTCGTATCGTTAAAGAGTTCGCCAAATTTCTATGTATGGAAAGTTTCATAGTAAGGCGCCGGGGCGCGCCGGCTGACGTTGATCAGTCTGTCAAATGTGGTTGGTGCAACTGACCCTTAAATTAACCTTCCTTCTGTTAACGTAGAAAGGTCATTTAGCTATTTAAAATGGATTTTTTTCAAACGACGTAAACGACTGACATCCAAATCTGTTGAAAAAATTTTAGTCGTTTATTCAGTATAATTTGGATAAGTAATCATAAATACTTTGCTACCAATACAGCACGTTGATAACGATCACTATTAACCACATAGGGCCGATACAGAAATACTGCAACCCGACTGCAATTTGTATGGGAACTGCACGCCGACTGCACACCAAGTGCAGTTCCCATACAAGTTGCAGTCGGGTTGCAGTCCGTTTGTACCGGCCCTTACAGGCGTATTCGAATTTTAGTTATTCGATATGTTTCAGATATGCTACAGATCTGTGACAAATGTGACGTTTTTGAATGCGACACACAAAAATATTTTTCAAAATGTGAAAGAGGGACCTCTTTCCTATATGGGCTATACAAGACTTGTAGGTATAGATGTAGTGCATAATTGTTTTCCATCGTACTTTCTCGGAAACGTTCGTATTTGTCATGCTACTTCAGTCAACGTCAGTACTTTTTGTATCGAGACTGACTGAAATAGCAAGACACGTTCGTACGTTTCCGTGAAAATACGATGGACAATATTAATTAATGCACTTCATCTGTAGTTAGTTATTACCAAAGACATATGTAACTTCGTATAAGACGAATAAAGTGTAAGGAAAAAACGTGCCTCGGAATTCAAGTAAAAGTCATTCTCGAATAGATGCCGCACACACCTTTCGCCTATCCTCGGCTTGATGGCGTGACGACACCGTTTCATATTTAACAATTTTAACACACAGATATCAGTGAATGAACATGGATCAAAATGATATAAAAATAATAAAATCATTTATCCATATATATACATTTTTTGATAACTTTATACGTTTTCATTTTGAGTTTTAGTCGTGTGTCGATAGATGACAGTAAATTTACAGCGACTACAAAATTTACAATGACAGGACCCCTCTATACTATCTATTCTTTTTGGTTATTACCAAAGATACATTGATTATGATGCGTAAAATCTAAGACAATTTCGTGCTTCGAATTTGACAGGTAAACGAGATGGCGCTGTACAGCTCCATACATTTTGCGGTAACTCTCATTGTCAAAATTTGACGTTTGACAATTCAGTGACCGCAAAACATATGGCGCAGTACAGCGCCATCTGTCTTGGATGTCAAACTAAGGGGCAAGTTTTTTTCTTAGACTTTACCTCTCTATTACAATCATTTCTCTTTTTATTACTTTATTGGGTACCTATCAATTTATACTCTGTATCTTTAGGTATATAAATAAAAGTAAACAAACAATTTGTACATTTTCGGGTAGTTATAACATTTATTGGTTAACCAACCAAATACAAAATCACCTGGATCAGTCACTGAACGACCTGACTTTACTGACCTACATTGGGGGATTATCTATGAAAAGGGACCTTATTGTCGATGGCGCTTACGCCGTACAGCGTCGCGCGGCATTGTATTTATATCGAAGCATCGTTAATAATGGTGTAAGCGCCATCGACAATAAGGTCCCTTTTCATAGATAACGTCACCATTATTTGATCGTGTAATGTTTTCATCTACCCTCAATTGGCTTAAGGAGCTATTTGAGGGTAGATTTTGTTTACTTTTATTTAAATACCTAAAGATACAGAGTATAGTTCCCTACCGTTATTTTCTCCGATCAGCGTCCTGGGATCTTGCATGAACGTTGGCTCCGAGAGATGTAGATTGTCAAGCTCTTCTTTTTCCCGCTCGTTCTTCGTATACCTAAACAGACAAACATATTAGGGAGGTACTTTATTAGTTATAAGATAAAGATAAAAGAAATGTATTCGTGACAGTCGCAAACATGTACGAACATGTACCGGCAATAAAAAGCAGAGGTACATGGCCCGCTAGGTGATGCCACGACATTCAGGTACCTACATTACAATCAAAATATCAATTAAAAAAATAATGAATACTAAAGAATGACACAGAAACACATGGAGAAAACAACGACAGAAAACGATTCCGAGTATTGTTCTTCGGTGGTGGTTTGTTATATTTCTTTTTGCGGTGGGAGGGTGGGAACATTAATTGCATGTAAAAAATACGCAAGTAAGTATAATGGGTTAGGCTTCCAGTTCTCTGACCCTGGCGTTGACTTCTTTGTACAAGGCGCTCCTGTTGTCGTCCTGTTCAACTATATATTACTTTACATGTTGGTCTTCAAGAAGACTTCCAGTTCTGTGATCCTGGCGTTGACTTTTTTGTAGAACGCGGTCCTGTTGGCGTCCTGTTCAACTATATACTACTTACATGTTGGTCTTCAAGAAGGCCTCCAGTTCTCTGGTCCTGGCGTTGACTTCTTTGTAGAAAGCGGTCCTGTTGGCGTCCTGTTCAACTATATATTACTTACATGTTGGTCTTTGTTTGAGAACGGGACAAGTAGGTACACAAATTTGGGATAAATATTTGCCAATTTGTCAAGACAGCACTAACCTTTCTCCGGGAGTTGGGATCCGCACAGAGGACTCGGTCAGGAGTGCCAGGACACGATTCTTCCAGGTAAGTATCCGAAATTCACCAGGTTCGCGGTGCACACAGGCGTCTAAGTGCATGTCTTATTTCGTCTGTCATAGGTGTCAACTAATTAGAGGGCCGCGCGGGCGGGGGAGGGGAGGGGAGACAAATCTGCATAGATACTTGTACATGTTATATGTAGATAGTATTTTGAACAGTCTTCAAGAAGGCTTCCAGTTCTCTGATCCTGGCGTTGACTTCTGTCTAGAAGGCGGATCGCACGGCATCCTGTTCAACTATATATTAATTAATGTTGGTCTTCAAGAAGGCCTCCAGTTCTCTGATCCTGGCGTTGACTTCTGTCTAGAAGGCGGATCGCACGGCATCCTGTTCAACTATATCTTACTTACATGTTGGCCTTCAAGAAGGCTTCCAGTTCTCTGATCTTGGCGTTGACTTCTTTGTAAAAGGCGGATCGGGCGGCGTCCTGTTCCGCCTTGACCTTCAGCATCTCTATGTGCTCTTTCACCATGAACACGAACAGGTCTAAAATAATAATAATAATTCAGCCTTAGAGTCTCGACCAACATCTTGAGAGACTCTCACTAGGTGGTTGGATCAAGGGACAGATTCAGAAGGCGGTGATCTTGGACACGGCGCGGATAGTCCGCCGGTTCCTCTCTCTGCGGCCCTGACCACCGGTAGCTTGGGCCTTGCCCCGCCGCTGGCGGCACCCTAGGTTAGGTTTTTTATGTGTTTATATGTATTTTTTATTGTTTTTTATGTGTTTTTGTATTTTACTTTTATATTCATGTTATAAACAACCTAATTTATGAAGAAAAATGAATAATTCCGCCTTTATACATCCCACTGCTGGACACAGGCCTCGCATGCGCGAGAGGTCTTCGGCTATAGTCCCCACGCTAGCCCAATGCGGGGACTTCACATACACCTTTGAATTTCTTCCCATATGCATGCAGGTTTCCTCGCGATGTTTTCCTTCACCGAAAAGCGACTAGTAAATATCAAATGATATTTCGTACATAAGTTCCAACTCATTGGTGAATATGAAGCATATGGTGGAAATATTCGCTGTCAACGGGTAATGAATAAAATAACTAACCTCCTTAGTCCTGAAATCCTTTAAAAAGAACAAATTAAAATCGAATTCTATACTATAATGGAATAAAAGAAGGTTACAAAATCAAAACTGCAAAAATGACTCTGGGTCTTAGGAGGCTAACCTGTGTATCTATTGGCTACTTCGGCAGCTAACGCGTAAGACTTCGAAGACTCGCTCAACAAGTCCACCTCAGACTTGGCCGCACGAACACATACGCAGCTGCCATCTATGGATTTAGGCAGTTTGAGGCCCACGTTCAGAGCTGGGAACTCTAGTTCAATGGGTTCACTGTAAAAAAAAAAACATTACTTTGAAACATAGAGGCTTACGGCGGGATTCTTGAAATGAATTAGAGATTCACTAGATATGAAATAGTAAAGATATGTGACGTTCCACGGGAAAAGGTAACTTATGGCAGCCGCAATAATATTGGACAGGCGTTAATAATAGCGTAAGCGCCAACCGCCATAAGGTACCTTTTGCCGTGGAACGTCACATATCTTTACTATTTCATATCTAGTGAATCTCTAATTCATTTCCCGAATCGTGCCGATAGATGCACTTATGGAACTTTCAGTAGAAGTAGAAGAGAAAGTGCTATTACTTATTGTTTGTCCTCGTCACAGTCTCCCTTTTTTATTCCCCACCGTAAATGTGGTAATAAATAACCCGACCAAATTACGTAGGTTGTTTTTGGTATGTTGTCAGGAATGTTAAAACATGTTTTTAATTGCAACTTTTCTCAGTATAGACTTTTTGAGTTAATAGCAGTCAAATGTGTCAACAAATGTCAACTTGTGCCAATAAGTGTCACCTTGTGCCAATAAGGTACAAGTTGTGTCAATAAAAGTCAACTTGTGCCAATGTCTTTTTAATTAATGTCAGCGCTGGAAGTCGCCAGCAACATGCTGAGATGGAGCCATTTCGTGACACTTTATTTTCACTATGTTCTTTTTATGTATGTTTATTGTCTGTGTATTTACGAATTAAAAAAAATGGTCTCTAAACTCACGGCTCTGGTTCCATCGGCTTCAACTTCCTGGTGGGCATGCGCACAGCCACCCATATATTCAGCTTCAACGCTTGAAACTCCCTGTTGTACGGTTGCCATCAGATATACCGGGGCGACCGAGGTGCTCAAAAATATCTGAACACGCACTCTAATGCCTTGATGATAAAGGCGTCGCTAGATTGATCGACTCGAACTTAAGGTTCTTTTCCAATTCGCACTCGATTGACTGTGTGATAGACCTTATCACGGTGAAATAAGGTTCACGCAAAGTCAATAAACTGTGAATCATTTTAGAGAGCTGCTAGAGTCTAAAGCTAACTAGCTTTGGCTTTGACAAGCGACAGAGTATGGCAGTGCCACCACTATTGAGCTTGTCGCTGCAGTGGCATTTTTTGTCAATTATTCCTGGTAAAATGTGAAATGACCGTTTTTCTAAGAATTGACGTTTCGTGTCAATAGTTGTGACAATTAGTGTCAAATTGAGCCAATAAGCGCCTTGTGTCAATAAAAGTCAACTTGTACCAATGCCTTTTTAATTAATGTCAACTTTTGTCAAGGTCAAAACGAATTGTATGTTATGTTTCATTCTTTTTGTCTTACGTTTCATTCATTTTGGGTCTGTGATTATTGCTCACTAGATGGTCCCATCGGAAGATCAGCGCTGGAAGTCGCCAGCTACATGAGATGGGGCCATTTCGTGACACTATGTTTACTATGTTCTTTTTATGTATGTCTAACTCTATTGTCTGTGTATTTACGAATGAAAAAAAAATGGTCTCTAAACTCACGGCTCCGGTTCCACTGGCTTCAATTTCCTCGTCGGCATGCGTACAGCCACCCATATGTTCAGCTTCAACGCTTGAAACTCCCTGTTGTACGTCGCTAACTTGATGGACTCCATTTTGAGGTTCTTTTCCAAGTTGCGCAGGATCATGTAGGACGCGCACTGGATGGTTTCGGAGAGCTGCTCGCGTAGCTGCAGGCGGACCTGTGGCACAGAATAAGATAAAATAATAATAATAATCCAATCGACCAACACCTAGAGAGACTCTCGCTGGGTGGTTGGATCAAGGGTCAGATGCAGAAGGCGGTAATTTTGGACACGGCGCGTATAGTCCGCCGGTTCCTCACTCTGCGGCTCTGACCACCGGCAGCTTGGGCCCTGCCCCGCTGCCGGCGGCACCCTAGGTTAGGTTTTTTATAATGTGTTTATATATTTTTTGTAATGTTTTGTAAGTGTTTTTATATTTTACTTTTATACTCGCATTGTAAAATCCTAACCTAAGACCCTAGTTGAATAAAGGAAATAATAATCTTAGAATAAATTTAAAAGTGGAAAAATTACTGTCTTGGGTGAGACTTGAACTCACGACTGGATCGATATTCCAGCGCCCTGCCATCTTTCCACCATATTATGGGTCAAGGGGATCCTAGCGACATCTACTTTAAGAGTGTTACGCTTCTTAAACGGCTACCGGAGTTCTAAGTTGGAAATTCGCCAGTTACGATGTGCTACCCATACTAATTTTAATTTTTAACAAGCAGTCGCAGACGTTACTACTTAAAAAAAAAAAAATATATATATATATATATATATATATATATATATATATATATACATATATATTTCAGTCTATATACGTCCCACTGATCATGCGCGAGAAGGCTTGGGCTATAGTCCCCACGCTAGCCCAATGCGGATTCGGGATTTAACATACACCTTTAAATTTCTTCGCAGATGTATGCAGGTTTCCTCACGATGTTTTCCTTCACCGAAAAGCTAGCGGTAAATATCAAATGATATTTCGTACATAAGTTCCGAAAAACTCATTGGTATACGTACGTAAATAAAATTTATTTCATTGAAAATTATCCAAAAATTACATACACCTAAACCTTCCTCAAGAATCCCTCTATTGATAGATGAAAACCGCATGAAAAACCGATCAGTAGTTTTCTAGTTTATCGCGAACATACAAACACACAGACGGACGCGGCGGGGGACTTTGTTTTATAAGGTGTAAAGATTTCTACTTACTTCATTGAAGGTCTGCAGTTGCAATGGTGTGAACTGTTTCGGATTTGCCACCATTTCTTCGAGCATCAGCATCATCTACAAATAAAATTCACTATAGTTCGTTTTTTTAGCATTAGAAAAAAGGTGAATAATCTTGACGTGTCATTTTATTGAAAAACACTTTTGTAAAATAAGTCACGGCAAACATGTAACAATTCTGAATCATATACTATTATTTACATTCTTTTGCTTTCATAAGTAATAGTTACCGATTAAAAAAAATCGTTTTTCAATTAAAAGACACGTCAAGATCGCGTAGTCTTTTTCTAGTGCTAAAAAACGAACTACATTTAATGGATAATTTGGGTACACATTATTGTTAGGAAAAAACATTTTTGCACTTTTTCAACCTGTCAGGATTTTATGGAGAAAAACTCGTGTCGCGCTCCGTGCGAACCATACATAGAAGGACTTTAAAAGCTAACGATTTGACTCTGTATCTTTAGGTATTTAAATAAAAGTAAACAAAATCTACCCTCAAATGGCTCGTTAAGCCAGTTGAGGGTAGATGAAAACAATACACGATCAAAAAATGTTGGTTAAAGTCAGGTCGTTCAGTGACTGATCCAGGCGGTCGGTTAACCAATAAATGTTATAACTCCCCGAAAATGTACAAATTGTTTGTTTACTTTTATTTAAATACCTAAAGATATAGACTATAGTAACTAAATTTTCATTTATCTAATATCTTTTCTACCTATAAACATTGTCATTTATCGTCACAAGCTGTTATCTTACCGGTAAAGCCTCAACACACCGTCTGTCCAACTCATCGGCGTCGCACGCGTTCGTGGTTTGCCAGACATGGATGTAAGTGGCCATCTGGGTGGGCACGCGGGGGTCAGGCAGACCGTCGCAGCGGAGGTATTGTTGCCACTGGAAAACATTTCAAATTTATAACTAAATTTATGATTACACATCGGTAACTCATGGCATTAGCACTTAAGAGATTAGATTAATTAATTCCTTTTTTTAGTGGTTTCTTTTTCTCGACTCGTATAGGAAGAACATTGTCACATCACTAGTCTGTTAGAAACTGTCAAGTGCTACGAGATACCGATGTGTGCTCATCACTAATCTTTTAAGTGCTACCTAAATGCCGCGAGTTACCGATGTGTATCTATACTTATGATCGGTCGTAGGGTCTGATACACGCACACGTTTATACACAAAGCTACCGGCTACCGAACTGAACTCGCGCGCAGCGCTGTTACGGCTCGGCCACGACATTGAACGACTTGCGATGGCGCAGCGATAACCATAGGTTGGAGCGAGACACAGCGATCGGACCTTTCGTTCCCACCTATGGTTGTCGCTGCCGCCGTCGCCAGTCGCGTAATGTTGTGGCCGAGCCGTTAGCGTCTGCGCGATACAACAACATGGCCACGCACGCGCCCACTATAAGTTGACTCGCGGGTTTGTCTGTTAATACGCGAGCCGGGGTCTACTTAGACTGGCTCTATTGCGTGCCATCACTTTCTAACGCACGCGTGGGTGTGCTGTCTCTGCCACACGCTATAGAAGTCAATTTCTTGGGTTTACAAGCGTCACCCACACAAATTAGGTGGAAGTCAGGGATATTCAGGCAGCAGAAAATATGCAGCCTGAATATCCCTGACTTCCACCTTCTTACAACATTTTTGCGCTATTTTATTTACTATTACTCACTTCTAATGTTATTTTTCATATGTTCTTCTCTTAATCATGTTATATATTTATACACTTCATATTATACACTTCACAAATTTTACACCACACTAAAACAAGGAGCAGCGAGTAAAATCCAGGTAAGCTACTTAGGAGCGATGTCTGTATGGTATTTCATTATTTTTGTTTTTCGTTTCTATTTAAACTCCATAGATGGCGTTACTTGAGTTAGACAATGTTTTGGACAACGACCTGGCTATTGATTGTCACACACTCGAAGTCCTTGAAAACTGTCAACAGTATCTCAACCCTAATTATAGTTTTAAATTGGCAGCCCTAAACATAAGAAGTCTCCAACGTAACTTCGATTCCTTCTTTGTGACATTGAATAGAATAAATATTGAGTTCGACATTATCATTCTTACCGAATGTTGGTTAAATGATTCTACGGTTATAGATTTACTTCCTAACTACCAAATGTTCCATACTACAAGGGTAATAAATAAAAGTGGTGGAGTCGTTGCGTATGTAAACAACCGTCTATCGGTAACCTGCACCGAACCACCTATCGACGACGCAAACTGTCTTGCTTTAAATATCGAGGGTCAAACTTCAGTTTTTGGCATTTACCGGTCTCCTTCCTTTTCTGATTCAAGCTTATTTTTGAACTCCTTAGACGCTTTTCTCAATATTACAAACTCACGCCAAATTATCATAGCTGGCGATTTAAATATTGACATCTCCGATAACGCTATGCCCTCCCATCATAACCTACCAGATTATCTGAACCTTATGTCGGCCCACGGGCTCTTACCTGCGATTACTAAACCCACAAGGGACAATGCGTGTCTGGACCATATTTTTATTAAGGCCGCGGTTGATTCGATAGGTATTGTTTGTAAATGCTCCGTAACTGATCATGATATTGTTATGGCTGGCCTCAAGTGTCCTACACAAAATTCTCATAACAGAAATCGCTGGGTGCTAAAAACGGACTACAAATTAATTACTCAAGAGCTGTCGGAGGTCGACTGGAGTCCTATTTCTAATAGTAGCGATGTTAACACTGCAGCTAACTACTTCAACACTATCATATGCTCTGCAATTAAAAATAACACGAAAAAGATAAAACTTAGCCGTGCCAAATTCAATATTAAGCCTTGGGTAACACCTGGGGTAATTAGGTGCTTAAAACACAGAGATAAACTCCATAGGGACTCAAGAGCCTCTCCTAACAATCCGATCACACATAAAATATACACCCGCTACAGAAACTTTTGTAACAACTTATTATATAATTTAAAGACTGAATTTCAGAACAAGCAAATACAAGAAAATAGAGATAAACCTAAAAAACTATGGAAAACAATTAAGACTATATGCCAATTTTCAAACAATATAAACGATGCCACCCACTTAACCAAATCTGGAAACTCCGCTCAAGAATCCCTTGATTTGTGTAATACTCACTTTACAACGGTAGGTAGTAATTTAGCTGATCAGATATTGTTCAAACTCGCGGAATCTCAACATAGTCTAGCTAACAAGTTTGTTCGCCCACATAGCACCCCACACTCATTTTTCATGCAGCCAACCGATATTTTTGAGGTAGATAACCTTATTAGGCAACTTAAGTCTGACAGAGCTCCTGGATACGATGGCATTAAACCTTTACTAATTAAGGAAATAAAAGAGGTAATCCTTGAGCCTTTTGTCTGTCTCTGCAACCTTAGTCTAGAAAAAGGATACTTCCCTGACTGCTGGAAATTAGCTATAGTCTCCCCGATTCACAAATCCGGCCCAAAAGATTTACCCACTAACTACAGACCCATCTCTCTCTTATGCATTTTCTCTAAAATTTTAGAAAAAATTGTAAATATTCGTCTCGTGAACTATTTAGAGAAACACTCACTGTTGTCAGAACATCAGTTTGGTTTCAGACGCGGCAAGTCGACTGAAGATGCCGTTCTTACTCTCACAAACATGATCTCTGGTCATCTAGATGCCGGTAAATGCTGTATAGGGGTATTCCTTGACCTGGCGAAGGCCTTCGACACCGTCTCAATTCCCATTCTTCTCAAGAAATTAGAAGCTCTCGGAATACGAGGCTCTGCACATGACTGGTTTTCCAGCTACCTAACAAATAGACAGCAATCAGTTAAGATTGGGGAATCAACAAGCAGCAGATCTGACATCTACTTCGGCGTCCCACAGGGCAGTATTCTCGGTCCCTCGCTTTTCATTACATACATTAATGACCTTCTTCAAACCACTATCCCAAACTCTGAATTCATCTGCTATGCTGATGACACCGTAGCTCTTTTTAGTGGTAATACTTGGGAGGAAACATACTTGTCAGCTGAGACAGGACTATCATTAGTATCGAAATGGTTGGATCACAATCTTCTCACTCTGAACATGAACAAAAGCTATCACATCCCATTCTCAAAGACATCAGTCTCCTCTGCTCCACTCACATACCACCTAAAGTTACATTCCTGTGATACAAATAACTTAATCTGCTCATGTGGGTCCATAAGTAGATGCAGCACCGTCAAGTATCTGGGCCTTATCGTTGATGAACACCTTTCTTTTAAACAACACTTGACTGGTCTATCCAAAAAAGTTAGAAAAATGATTTATTTAGTGAAACGGCTGCGGGACTGTTCACCTCTAAGTGTCCTTCGCGTTGTCTACCATGCCCTGTGCCAATCTGTTATACAATATTGTATTGCAGTTTGGGGCAGCGCAGGTAAGACGGCACTCCTCGAACTAGAGCGTGCGCAGCGTGCTGTCATCAAAGTCATGCTAAGAAAACCTTTTAGATTTCCTACCGACTTGCTGTATAATGAAACGGGCATCCTCAGAGTCAGACAATTATTTATTTTCAGCGCAGTATGTAGAGTTCATAAAAGTATTGCAAATTTACCTATAAGAGACCTCATAATGAGCAGACGTATATACAGAGTCCCGGTACCTGCTGTCCATACATCTCACGCCAAGAGGTCTGCTTCCCATATGCACCCATTTATATATAACTCTGTTTGCAAAATTATCGATCTAAAAACATGTACCTTATCAAATGTTAAATCTAAACTCAAAAAATGGTTTGTGACCCTATCCTACAATGATACGGAAAATATAATATGTTCTTATGTTTAGGTCTGTCTGTCATCTTCTAGTCCTGACTTACTCGCTCTCCTACACCTTTCACTCACACACACCCACACACACACACATACACACACACTCACACGCGCACACACACACACACACACACACACACACACACACACACACACACACACACATATATACACACCCTAAAAGCATAAGCCTTATCACCCTCTCTCACACATCATTTTAACTAATAGGTTTAGTTACTGTTACCTACTCTTTTGTAAGCCCCAAGATACAGGCTCAGCCTAGTTTGGGGCTTACCGGACACCTTTGTGCATGTGTATTTTATTATAAATAAAAATTATTCTATTCTATTCTATTCTATTCTAAATTCACATATCGAGGGCTGAGGGGTGAATATAGTGTTTTTTAATGATATATGAAGCCAACGAGTAGACGATTCGCCTGATGGTAAGCAATTACTGTCGCCCATGGATACTTGCAACGCCAGAGGACGTCCAAGTGCGCTGCCGGACTTAAGATGGGAGTGCGTTCTATTCAGGATCAGTTTAGTACGAGGCAGGAAGTGCGCTCTTCTTTGTGCAAGATAATGATTGCCTCTGACTATATTAACTGTACTGAAGTGCTGGTGGCCTAGCGGTAAGAGCGTGCGACTTTCAATCCGGAGGTCGCGGGTTCAAACCCCGGCTCGTACCTTCGGACTTATGTACGAAATATCATTTGATATTTACCAGTCGCTTTTCGGTGAAGGAAAACATCGTGAGGAAACCGGACTAATCCCAATAAGGCCTAGTTTACCCTCTGGGTTGGAAGGTCAGATGGCAGTCGCTTTCGTAAAAACTAGTGGCGACGCCAGTTCTGCGGATTAATTGTCAAGCGGACCTCAGGCTCCCATGAGCGACACATTTGTCCCCGCCAGGGACCATGGCTGTATTGACTGTATGTCTTCTTCTTCCTCGCGTTATCCCGGCATTTTGCCACGGCTCATGGGAGCCTGGGGTCCACTTGATGACAACTAATCCCATGATTTGACGTAGGCACAAACTTTTACGAAAGCGACTGCCATCTGGTCTTGCTTGCATCTGGCTTTGGCTAAGAAAATTTTTACATAAGTTCCGAAAAACTCATCGGTACGAGTCGGGGTTTGAACCCGCGACCTCCGGTTTGAAAGTCGTACGCTCTTACCGCTAGGCCACCAGCGCAGCGACTATACATATTTGTGTATTTTATTATAAATATTATAATCTTAGAAATACAATTAGCTATAGTTACCTCCGCCTTTCGCTGTAAATTGTTCAGATATTCGATTTTCTCCCTTTCAAATTCTGAAATATACCAAAATTTACAGTTATTAGGGTTCCGTACCCAAAGGGTAAAAAAGGGATCCTATTACTAAGACTCCACTGTCCGTTTGTCTGTCTGTCTGTCTGTCCGTCTGTCTGTCACCAGCGTGTATCTCGTGTCCGTGATAGACAGTTGAAATTTTCACAGATGATGTATTTCTGTTGCCGCTATAACAAAAAATACTAAAAACAGAATATAATAAATATTTAAGTGGGGCTCCCATACAACAAACGTGATTTTTTTTGCCGTTTTTTGCGTAATGGTACCAACTTCGTGCGCGAGTCCGACTCGCACTTGGCCGGTTTTTTTAATACCAAAATCGGATAATCTGACAGATGGATTTATCCGAGTATGAAGATAAGCGACTCAAATGGGACTACACCAGTTCGTTGACAAAATATACTTACTGGAAAACAGGTTACAAGTCTTCGCCAATATATCTCTCCTTCTCTCTTGTTCTGCATTGTCCTTCGCTAAGAGTTCTGCCCTCTCCCTCGCCAGGGCTATTTTCTTCTCTGTCGCACCCGCCAGCCTTGCTTGCCTAAAACGAGACAGGTATAGAAAGCTTTGCTTCTAAGTTATACCAAGCTTTGCTTCTAAGGAAGGCATGCTTCGATTTTTGGGAGCATTTGTTTGTAACTTGTAACCAACGCTACTTTCACTATTTTTTTTACTTTGACATGTTAGAACACTCGGAATGCTACGCTGATATTTATTTTGCCATAAATGTCTTTGTTAATGACATGAAACAATTACAAAATACTAAGAGCCATATCGCTGGCCCAATATTACAGGGTTCTATGTTACATTTTCAAGATAGTTGAAATTCGACTTAATGTCACTATGACAATGTTCAAACTTCAGTTCGATAAAAGTGAAACATAGAACCCTCTAATATTGGGCCAGCGATATGTTTTTGTTACTTTTACCAAGCAGTCTGTGCTTGGATATTTTTTGCTATGGGGTTAGTGAGCTACATGGTTAATAAATAATAATATAGATTAATAGCCTGTCAAACAACTTTACCAGTTGAAAAAGGCGCGAGATTAAAATTTTCCATCGCACCTACATTTTTTAAATTTGCCGCTTTTTTCACCTGACTCAATGTCTTGACAGACTATATAATAAATAATAATATAGACATATAGCCTGTCAAACAAATTTATCAGTAGAAAAAGGCGCGTAATTCAAATTCTCTTTCGCTTTTCGTTTTTAAATTTGCCGCTTTTTTCAACTGACAGAAATGTCTTGACAGACTATAGAAATCTAATATCGAAGTGTCGAAGTGAACTTGACTGTTGTATAGCTCGAGCTTCGTCATATGCTCAAGTATAATGATTAATAACTACATAAAATTTAACTATTCATACGATACATGCCTCAGTAAACTGATAATCGTAGATATCAGTATATATTTGTATGGTAGGCCTTACGAGATTGAACTCGACAGTAGGTAGATATTATACGCATAAAAACAGTACTATCTACACTAAGATTTACACAAATAAAATGGTATGAAGTATGACAGTAGCAAGAAAAACACACTCAATAAAAACTCTATAAAATAGTATGAGATATTATTATTCACAACTACGGGACTGAGAGAGCCAACACTAGTCCACGAGCCTCTGCGTCTAGTCAACTCTATTGGCTGCTGCTCGACGCAACGTTGGTGCAACTGCGCAGCGACGCCATTTTCCATAGCGCTGACTAGACGCCGTCGCTCAAAAGACGCTAGTATGGGGTGGCCCTTAATCGTGTAAAACGTTCAAGTTAATAAACAAGACCAAGTGCGGGTAGTTCGAAAAACTCGCGCGCCTTGATGTTGATGTCAACTTTAGCCTCAAAACGTCGGAGGTAAATTTAAAACTTAATTTTAAGTTTCAAGTCCCGTCGATGTGAATAATAAGTGAGTACAAATCGTGAAAGTTTAAATCAGTGCAGTCGCCATCATATATATAAGAGCTGCCGAGGTGCTCAAAAATATCTTCACGCACTCTAACGCCTTGACAATAGATGCGCGTTCAGATATTTGTGAGGAAGTTAGCCGCTCCGGATGGCGACTGTATGAAGTATGACGGTAGTAAGTGTGACCAACTTTTCCGCTTCCACCTCGGCGCGCCACTCTTCTATTCGGTTCACGAGCCACAGATCTCTGTCTTTCTTATTCATTTTCTTCCACTCTTTGGGCTGTTACAATAACAAAGTTAGCACTATTGAGAAGCTACTTCTTTGTGAAGAGATGCTTCGGAGAAGCGAATACTTTTTTTTAAAGATGCTTCGCAGAAGCAATATCTTTTAATTTATTTAAAGTAAGATTATTATATTAAGAAGGGTTTATGGTATTTACGAATATATTTACGAACAGAAACGAGACATAGCTATCTTTTTCACTTAAAATTAAAAAAAAAACCGTGTATATGTTTGTGTTTAGTGGCAAAACAACAAGAAAAGTAGCCGATTTGACTTGCTCAAATGTGTTATAAATAAACTTATAATGTATGTCAAATCGACACACGTACAAGTACGAAATGTTAAGTTATCTGACCCTAACCACTTGAATTGGGAAAAAGTAAGTAACATAATTTTATGTACAGTCTGCAAAACTGCACCTCTGCATACTATAGTCTGTATCTTTAGGTATTTAACCCTTTAACCATTTGACATTCCTTTCTATTAATTCGGGTCTAGTAATAGGGTTAACCCTTTAGTCCGTAGCGGCACCATACTTGTCATCATACTTAAAACAAAAACGCATCTCTACTATAAGAATTATGGTTCGAAATCGAATGACTAGAAAGGAATGTCAAATGGTTAAAGGGTTAAATAAAAGTAAACAAAATCTACCCTCAAATGGCTCCTTAAGCCAGTTGAGGGTAGATTAAAACATTACACGATCAAATAATCTAGGTTAAAGTCAGGTCGTTCAGTGACAGATCCAGGCGGTTTGGTTGGTTAACTATAAATGATATAACTACCCGAAAATGTACAAATTGTTTGTTTACTTTTATTTAAATACCTAAAGATACAGAGTATAGCTTTTCTGACTACGCTATATTTTTAGGATACAAAACATAATGTCAAGCATTGAGATATTATAAGTATGTATTGTTTTTTTTGAGATTACTGAAACATGGTAAAACTTCCTAGGTACCTAAAGATTATAGCAGAGAAAGGGTTTTTAGCAATTATTTATGTATGAAAGTATTGTTTCGCAAAAAAACACACGTTTCTTTATATTAAACGTCAGGCGCGTTATTACAGGAATATTCTGCTATCAAAGAATTTCACTATGTAGTAAAGAAAAAAAATATTTAATTGTTTCCGATTTTATCTAATTTAAACTACTTTTTAACTTTTCTGTTGAAAAAAAAAACTGAAACTGTTGACAATACTAATTAAAGCAAAAAAAAAAATCTGTTTTTTGACGCGAATGATAAATAATTCGTAAAAGCATTGCACTTCAATATTTTATAAACACTTTTTTTACTAATGCGTTTTTTATATTTACAGGAGAACAATTATAATTCTGCTGCAATAATTTCCACTCCTGAGAAATGTTCCTCTTTCCAGTCGACATGGAGTCTACAGAGGCTTTCGGGGACTGAAGGGACTGAAGCCGGTTACTGAAGTACCCTTTTAAAGAATAATATCCAAGATGGAAACGATTAAACTGTTTTGAGTTCCGTAGGTGGGCGTTTTCTAAAATAAATATTGAAAAAACCTGTTTTTTTTCAAATCTGGACGTTCTTGGGCCCATTCTACTCAGAATCGATAGCATTCTCCATCCCACCATTAAAAAAGATGTCCCAAACTGTCCATTCCATTACGTCACGTTTTAGTATGAAAAAAAATTTCACTTGTATGTGCGTGACGTAGTGGAACGTACAATTTTCATACAAATTTTTGGGACATTTTATTTTATCATCAGAATTGAATATGCTAGTGATTCTGAGTTGCAAAAACACCAGGATCTGTGAGAATCAGGTTTCCGATATTTATTTTAGAAAACGCCCAGGTACCTACTTGTAATATTTATTTTATTTTTCATCTTAGGCTAGGTTTTAATAATATGGACATAAAAGTAAAATACAAAATAGGTAGGTAAAATCGTCAATTACTGGTCACCGGCTAATAACTGGCCACCGTTAACTAAATTAATTTTTAGTTTCTACTATTCACCTATAAACAGAATTCATTTTAGTATTAGGTTCCAATAACTGGCCACCATTCAATAACTAGCCACATTATACTAACATGAATTCTGTTTATAGGTGAATAGAATTCATTTTTAGTTTAGGGTGGCCAGTTACTAAACAGTGGCCAGTAATTGACGTATTACCATATAATCATATATTATTATAAAAAACCTAACCTAGGGTGCCGCCGGCAGCGGGGTAAGGCCCAAGCTGCCGGTGGTCAGGGCCGCAGAGTGATGAACCGACGGACTATCCGCGCCGTGTCCAAGTCTACCGCCTTCTGCATCTGACCCTTGATCCATCCACCCAGCGAGAGTCTCTCTAGGTGTTGGTCGAGACTCTACGCTATGAGACCATTCGCTCACACGACTATCGGAACAATGATCGTCGAGTCAATTCAAAGCTTTTAAAACTGTTTATCTATCTGATCACTACACCTTATAAAACAAAGTCCCCCTGGTTGAAGACCCACCGCGTCTGTCTGTTTGTGTGTATGTATGGGGTTGTGCACAAATCACGCGAGTTGTTTTCGACTACTTTTTGACCCCCCTCCCCCTTGGTGATACTTGGTGAGGTTTTTGGCTACCCCCCTCCCCCCAATCACACGTGTATTATTTTGAATTTTTTTCATTCGACCTAATTTTAAGATAAATAGTATTCTATACAGAAATTCTTGTTTATTTTTCTATTTTCGTTAAATAGACTCGCTATTTTGAAGTGCAGAGTGAAGATTTATGTTTAACGAAACCGAGAAAAGGTATCTACTCATGTGGTAGGTTTTTTTTCTTAGTTTCGTTCACTGTAGAAAAATACACGTGAGGTTTCGTTATACCCCCCCTCCCCCAACGTGATCTATCGTGATTTATTCCCCCTATCGAATAGAATAGAATAGAATTAATTTTTAGATTAATTAATCATAGAGTGATTCGTGAGGAAGGTGTCTAATTTGTTAAGGTTTACCCGCGCGAAGCCGGGGCAGGTCGCTAGTACGTGTATAAACAGAACCCTAAAAACGACGTAGGGGAGCCATAAGAAGTTAATTTTATCGTCATTTCACCCATTCAATCGGAAATTGATTGATTCTAAACTCATGACATGCATGTTTCATGTTTCCTGTCGTTTTCATACACGAATATACTTAATCATTGTTTTTATACTCGGATACTAACATTATAGAGGGCCTAGCCAAGATGCCAGTCCAAGGGCGTCGCCAGCTGATGGGCTAGGGGAGGGGGTAGTTGCTATGGCCGATATGAAATTATGACGTTGAAATAACACTTGCACAGTCTGGTCTATCAAAATCGCTGCCAACTTAACTTGGTCTAACTCTAGTGGCGACTCTGTTCGACACCCTTGTAATAACGAGGGGAGGGGGAAGAGCAAGCTTACTCTCCTGGTGGGGGGAGGGGGGAAGGCACAGCTGTCTCGCCTGGATCAGCATGGCGACGCCCATGTGACAACCGTTTGCGCCGTAGCGATCAAAACGGTAATATTAATCTCTCTATCACTCTTCCATATTAGTGCGATAGAGAGGCTCTAGGTTGCCTCCCTAAAGGTCCATGTGGTGGTAAATTTGCTGTTCTTGTGTGAGGTCTTGGTAGCTCAGATGGCAGAACAATCGGCCAGCGATCCATTGTAGTGAAAAGTAAGCAATTCGCCAGTAACTGGCCACTGTTAGTAATTGGCCACCCTAAACGAAAAATGAATTCTATTCACCTGTAAACATAATTCATCTTAGTATAAGGTGGCTAGTTATTCAAGGATGGCCAGTTATTGAAACCTTATACTAAAATGAATTCTGTTTATAGGTGAATAGAATTCATTTTTAGTTTAGGGTGGCCAATTATTAACAGTGGCCAGTTAGTGGCGAATTACCCTACCTATACTCTGTATCTTTAGGTATTTAAATAAAAGTAAACAAAATCTACCCTCAAATGGCTCCTTATGCCAGTTGAAGGGTACATGAAAACATTACACGATCAAATAATGTAGGTTAAAGTCAGGCCGTTCAGTGACTGACCCAGGCGGTTTTGTATTTGGTCGGTTAACCAATAAATGTTATAACATGGTTATAACTACCCGAACATTTACAAATTGTTTCTTTACTTTTATTTAAACATCTAAATATACCTGCTAAGAGCTGGGTGTATTGGGGATGGGGTCGGAGGAGGCTACCCAAGCTGCCCAGGACCGGAGTCAGTGGAAGAAAAAGATTCGAGCCCTACACCCCAGCAGGGGGTAACAGGATGGAAAGAAGAAGAGAAATATACCGACCATAGCCTACCTAGATTTAATATTTACCTTCTCAAAATCCGGTATTTCTTCTTTCGGTTTCTTATCCTTTTTCCCCTTCTTTTTTTTCTTTGCCACTTCCTCTTCTTCCACGACTTTCTTTTCCTCAACTTCTTCTTCTGCGTGATAAAATAAGTTTTTTGAAATGAAATGAAAATATTTATTTTCAGGCAACTATTGGCCCATAGATAAATACCTTAAAACTAGCATACATATTATTATAAAATATATCTTAAAACTAAAAACACACATGGCTGCCAGGCAGTTCACAACCCCGCAGAGTCAGGGAGCCGGCCGCCCTCCCGGGCGCCGCAGCTGTGGAACGAAATTCGGCTCTCATTGACATAGAAACCGAAGTTGTTATTTTTATGTTTTTTTGATTGAAATATGTTTTGCTAGGCATTGTTATGGTAACCTATGAATTTTAGACGATTTGGAACGAAAATTGTCGGCTTACGATTTTTTTTCAAAAACAATGTATGGAGCAGGAACAAGAAATCACTCAATCATCATTATTACTCAACAACCGCAAAACAAACCATAATATCCTAGCAGGTGGTTATACTACGAATTATTTGTGATTTTTTGGCACCCTACACATTTCCGTCACGGGTGCGGTTTTTTTAAATCTTTTATTGTTTCTTTGCAAATGCCACGGAAATCGACCTTGACATTTTAAGGTTGTTTTGATTGAAATGGGGTTTGCTCCGCATTCTTTTGCTAACTTATGAATTTCAGATTAGTTGTAATCAAATATATAAAAAAATCGTAGCAATTAAATTAAAATATTTAATAATAAAAGATTAATGAGCCGTGGCAAAATGCCGGGATAACGCGAGGAAGAAGAAGAAGAAGAATAATAAAAAATAAAAAAAAACCGCACCCGTGACGGAAATGTGTAGGGTGCCAAAAAATCACAAGTAATTCGTAGGATAACCATCTGCGAGGATATTACCATATTTGTTGCGGTTCATGAGATATTTAGATTTTTTGTTCCGGCTCCATACATTTTTTTTGAAAAATAATCATAACTCTACTATTTTCAACTCAAATCGTCAGAAACTTACAACTTAGCATAAACATACTGGGCGAAACCCATTTCAATCAAAAAAATCTTAATATGTTGACTTTGGTTTTTGTGTTTTTTCCATAAAATCAATTATTGATTTAAAAAAAACTGCACCGGTGACGGATATATGTAGTATGCCAAAAAATCACAAATAATTCGTAGAATAACCATCTGCGAGGATATTACCGTACTTGTTGCGGTTCTTGAGATATTTTGGTTTTTTGTTCCGGCTCCATACATTTTTTTTTAAATCATAATTCTACTTATTTCAACTCAAATCGTCTGAAACTTATAATTTAGCATAAACACACTAAGTAAAACCCATTTCAATCAAAAAAATCTGAAAATAATGACTTTGGCTTTTGTGCTTTTTCCATAGAAACAATTAATGATTTAAAAAAAACCGCACCCGTGACGGATATATGTAGTATGCCAAAAAATCACAAATAATTCGTAGTATAACCACCTGCGAGGATATTACGGTTTGTTTTGCTGTTCTTGAGTAATAATGATTTCTTGTTCCTGCTCCATACATTATTTTTGAAGAAAAATCATAACTCGACAATTTTCATTCCAAATCGTTTAAAATTCATAGGTTACCATAACAATGCCTAGCAAACCCTATTCCAATCAAAAAAATATAAAAATAACAACTTCGGTTTCTATGTCAATGAGAGCCGAATTTCGTTCCACAGTGCGCCGTCTTTAGCGGTCACGCACACTTCAATAAACACTTTGCGTACACATACGAACACAAACAGATATTATATACCGGGTGTGGCCTGTAACATGAGCAAAAAATTAAACTGTATGCTGTACTCCTCATACTGACCAACATTTGTTCAGCGACTTTTAAAAATAACTTGTGGTTTGATTTTTATTACACTTTAATGTTTATTCTAAGACGCAATGTATTGCGAATTTTGTTATGTTTAAGGCGTGACAAGCAACGTCAATCACACTAATATGGCGTGGCGATGGCGTCCATTGAAGATAATATTTATTTTGTATAAAAAATAGGGAGTCTAAATATTTCATAATTTTTAAAAGTTGTTGAACAAAAGTGTCACCGTTTGAGGAGTACAATCTTTGTTTTAATTCTTTGCTCGTGTTACAGGCCACACCGTGTATATCGGTCCGACAGCTGACGGGGGGCTCCGAAACAGCTGAATTTATCGGAAGCGCCGCACCGATGTCAGGCGTGGCTCACTCCGCAATTTCGTCGCTTTGCTACAGGTAGCTAAAAGTACATACTTTCCACACCAATTTTGGTGGCTAGCCATAAGCCGCGCGTGGCGCTGTCGCCACCTAGCGGCCATATCTGTCCTGATCACGCGTTTTGTTAGAGAGTGTCTTCTGTACCTAGTACTATTATTTATTCTGTGCCGATATCGGATGTAGGAAGGCGCCTATGACAATAATAGCTACAGATGAGTGCCATTGGCATTATCTATCGTTTTTTAGTAATAATGATCTATTAAATGTATAAATAGATACAGAGAAACACATATTTCTTACATTTTACTTCATTCCGACATCCGATATTCGGATCGGACAATGTGAAAACGCTCTAAGCCGATACGGGAGCGACAAACGCGCGTACAAACATACATACATGGGTAAAAACTCATTTATTTTATATAATAAGTGTTATAAAATGAATATAAAACTAAAATTAACTACAATTAAGATAACTAAAGCTAAAAGATAAAAATACCTATCAAAAATTTGCGCCCTTTGTAACCTGCCCATCACGCAGGCAGCGTTCCCGCGCTGGATTGCTATGGCCAATCTTTGCGCGAGAAGCTGCCTGCGCGAGGGTAACATGTGGCCTGCCTTAGGCGTTTGCTGAGCGCCTTGTGGAGGCCCCGAGCCCCCCTACCCCACGGGCCTAGTGTCTCGACGCCATACATTGTAAAATAGAATACCTTGCGGAAGACTCTCTTCGGACCATTGGAAAGCTACCTCCTCTACTATCACCTCCTCTTCCACCGCCTGTTGACATTATAAATAAATAAATAAATATTTGGGGACAGTCTTTCACAGATCGACCTAGCCCCAAACTAAGCAAAGCTTGTACAGATAAAGTGCATAATTGATTTCTATCGTATTTTCCCGGAAACGTTCATATTTGTCATGCTACTTCAGTCAACGTCAGTACTTTTTGTACCGAGACTGGCTGAAATAGCAATACACGTTCATACGTTTCCGTGAAAATACGATGGAAATCAATTATGCACTACATCTGTACTATGGGTACTAGGCGACGATATACATATATGTCGGAACCTGACACCAGAAAGACGTTGCAGCGTTATAGTTTATTATTTTAGACGCCTGTATAAAATCGATTAGCAATGTTGAGCTGCGTATTATTTGGTTGTAACGAAATAAATAAAGTTGCGTAGAGAGTAACGCCGTCTATTGGCGCATTGTTGAAATAAAGTTGCGTAGAGAGTAACGCCATCTATTGGCGTGTTGTTGAACTAAAATGACAGGTAGAAGGCTTTGGAACGTCAAGAGGTTTCTCTTGGGTGAGCGTAGGCACGAGTTGGCATTTTTGTTGTTATGTTGGTAGACTGGTCGAGCAGGTTGGCCAACTTGACTGAGGCGGGAGCGGAGAGGCTCCGCCGCTGGTAGTTCTTCTTGATCGGACCGCGCTAGAGATCGGACGTACTCGTTAGCCAACCTCGTGCCTAACTCGCCACGTTCCTGAAGGCTTATACCTGAAGGATTATTCTGATAGCTTATAGAATCTAACGTTCTTTAACCATTTAGCTAAGTGTTTTGTTTCAAGTATAATCATAATCATATTATAAGTATTATTCTGATATCTTATGTTTCGTTAGAAGCTTACTTTTGTGAAATAAAGAAAGGATGTGTTATGTGTTGTTTTGAAAAGATGTGTCCCTCTGAGTTTGTTGCCGGTCCCATATTGGGCTAAATCTTCTCAGGTCAGAGGTGTAGGGTTGGAGCTGGCCTAGTTTGACTTGAATGAAGATTTAAACGATTTTAAGTGAATTTTATTTTGAGTTAAAAATAGCAATTAGTTCTTTTAAACATTTAGTACTGAAATATAGTAGGCGCTAGTATGGTTAACGAGTTCGAATGTTTATTTCATACACTGGTAGCATAATAGCATACTGGTTTAGCTGTGAAGTAATACATCTAGATACTAGCCCATCGGTCTTCGACATATATATATTTACAATGGAGGCATTTATAATGCCCAATTGTAATGCATTTATAATGCCCAAATGGAGGCAAATAATGCTCGGGCTTGTATAAAATGTATTAATTGATTTATTTGTTAATTTAATTGTTATTAGTTTATTACCTTCTGTATACTAACATTACTAACATAGACTAAGGCATTGTTACTAACAACTTTTTATGGGCCACAGGCCTGAATTAAAGGAATATTTAATTTATTTATTTTATTTTATTTTAAAATATGCAAAATAACTAAAGACATAACTATAACATACCTTCTTCTTCTTCTTAGGCTTCTTTTTGACCTCTGGAAAAGAAAAGAAAACTTATCTTATTAGGTTCAAAAATTTTATGTTTTTAACTTCTGGTCACATTCTGCAACTCTTGCAAGTTATACGTACTGTTACAAACATCATTGATACTTAGAGCTTATATTTAAAACAATATTTATAAATGAAATAATATAGGTGATGAAATGACTAGATATTTTTTAAACAATAACTCAATTCTACACTTCACCATTAACATACATAAATATCGGTCGAATACTCGTAACCTATGAATGTATTCCAATAAACAATACGAATATGTAAATCCGGTTAAAAATTCGTCCAATCGAAAACGCTAAAGTTCAACGTATTGTACAGGCGCCATCAGATATATCGGAGCGGCCGAGGTGATCAAAAATATCTGAACACGCACTGTAGCTCGTTGAGAATAGAGGCGTGTTCATATATATGTGATCACCTTGCCCGCCCCGATATATGTGATGGCGTGTGGCCCAAATATCATGGGCATACATTAAATCAGGTACCGACCTTTTTAAATTTGTGGTGATTCGTTCGTTTTTACTGTTTTTCAATACAATGGTGTAAACAGGGTGTGTTGCTATGTGGATTGTGCTATCGATCAAATAAAATATGATAACGTACTAGGACTGATGCATATGTGACGTTCTCAATCAAGTGGCACAGTCATTTGCAATAATATGTTTACCTCTGACTTTTATTATCAAAAATGTACAATTATAAAAAAAAACAGAATGAGCAACAACAAAAACATGGCGCTAGTGCAGAGTGGAGGTAGACGGGTTAGGTAGGGCTGCACCGTCATTGAGACCGAAGAAATGTTGGATGGGTTTGAATTTGTGTCGTGTCCCAGGGATACACATCGGCTCGGATTATCGAAATCATATGTTTGCAATAATATGTTGCTCTTCGAAGGCCGCAAAAATATGAGACGCCCTACAAATCTGCCGTGCTAACAACATATGCAGTAATCGCAGTTGAGAAGTCATGCAATTGTTTATCTTGTTCTCTTTGAATAAGTTTTTTATTTAAACGATGATTTTCATGCAACTACTGCACCTACAATAAGCAGGGCAGAAATAAGGTCGTGTCAGATATTTTTGCGGCCTCCGTTGTGTAACATATTATTGCAGGTGACTTTATCACATTGTCGTTTGCCATATGGACGCCTTGACATGCTATTATTTGCATAAGGATACAAGCTTTCGTCTTTATGGTAAGCGACAAAGTACCTTTTGATTGAGAACGTCACATATGTTCTCATCTAGCGCATTTTCTGAAGTTACATCTGACAAAGTATCAAATGGGAGGCGATGACACAATTTATTTTATTTTTTACTTGATTCGGTGGCTGCCATTCCTCAACCCACTAACGGAGTGGCAGCTGACGTCCATGAGGGTTCATTATACATAGCCGTTAACCACTATACGAGTTATCACCCGGGAGGCGATTGGTCATGGAAATCTGTTCCTGGCTCGAGGTATAATACCAATTGTACGAATATTTCAATTTGAATTTTGCCTTGTAGGTATACAAAGATAGGTACGCTAGTTTATGTCTGTCAATTATTGAAATGAACTCCAAGGCATTGGGGCTAGTATTAGATATACGGGTGAAATATAATTTTAAAATGTGTCACTAACGAAATTGACCCTTGTTGGTCTTAAATAAATTTAATTTTTAATTTTAATTTTTAAGTAATTGTTTCCATTAAAAACGGTCGGGTCTTTCGAGTCGATTTTCTTTCTATTATTAATGTATTATTTTTTTGGAAGTAAATGTGTGGAAACATTACAGTGGTGTCTTTTCGTTGAATGTGAATAAGGAGGAAGATTTACCCTCGACGGGGGCTGGTGGTAGGGACTCGAAGGAAGCGCTGGTATATGAGGTGCCCATCCACTGGCTTCACATCCGTCGCTCATAGGAGTTATGACCTTACCCTCGACGGGGGCTGGTAGTAGGGACTCGAAGGAAGCGCTGGTGTATGAGGTGTCCGTCTACTGGCTTGAGATCCGTCGCTCATAGGAGTTGCTCATCATGACCTTACCCTTGACGGGGGCTGGTGGTAGGGACTCGAAGGAGGCGCTGGTATATGAGGTGTCCTTCCACTGACTTGAGATCCGTCGCTTTTAGGAGTTGCTCATCATGGCCTTACCCTCGACGGGGGCTGGTGGTAGGGACTCGAAGGAGGCACTGGTGGATGAGGTGTCCGTCCACTGACTTGAGATCCGTTGCTCATAGGAGTTGCTCATCATGACCTTACCCTCGACGGGGGCTGGTGGTAGGGACTCGAAGGAGGCGCTGGTGTATGAGGTGTCCTTCCACTGACTTGAGATCCGTCGCTCATAGGAGTTGCTCATCATGGCCTTACCCTCGACGGGGGCTGGTGGTAGGGACTCGAAGGAGGCGCTGGTATATGAGGTGTCCTTCCACTGACTTGAGATCCGTCGCTCATAGGAGTTGCTCATCATGGCCTTACCCTCGACGGGGGCTGGTGGTAGGGACTCGAAGGAGGCACTGGTGGATGAGGTGTCCGTCCACTGACTTGAGATCCGTTGCTCATAGGAGTTGCTCATCATGACCTTACCCTCGACGGGGGCTGGTGGTAGGGACTCGAAGGAGGCGCTGGTGTATGAGGTGTCCTTCCACTGACTTGAGATCCGTCGCTCATAGGAGTTGCTCATCATGACCTTACCCTCGACGGGGGCTGGTGGTAGGGACTCGAAGGAGGCGCTGGTGTATGAGGTGTCCTTCCACTGACTTGAGATCCGTCGCTCATAGGAGTTGCTCATCATGACCTTACCCTCGACGGGGGCTGGTGGTAGGGACTCGAAGGTGGCACTGGTGTATGAGGTATCCGTCCACTGGCTTTAAAGTTCAGATCCGTCGCTTATAGGAGTTGCTCATCATGACCTTACCCTCGACGGGGGCTGGTGGTAGGGACTCGAAGGTGGCACTGGTGTATGAGGTATCCGTCCACTGGCTATTTAAGTACAGATCCGTCGCCTATAGGAGTTGCTCATCATGGCCTTACCCTCGACGGGGGCTGGTGGTAGGGACTCGAAGGAGGCGCTGGTGTATGAGGTGTCCTTCCACTGACTTGAGATCCGTCGCTCATAGGAGTTGCTCATCATGACCTTACCCTCGACGGGGGCTGGTGGTAGGGACTCGAAGGAGGCGCTGGTGTATGAGGTGTCCTTCCACTGACTTGAGATCCGTCGCTCATAGGAGTTGCTCATCATGACCTTACCCTCGACGGGGGCTGGTGGTAGGGACTCGAAGGAGGCGCTGGTGTATGAGGTGTCCTTCCACTGACTTGAGATCCGTCGCTCATAGGAGTTGCTCATCATGACCTTACCCTCGACGGGGGCTGGTGGTAGGGACTCGAAGGTGGCACTGGTGTATGAGGTATCCGTCCACTGGCTTTAAAGTACAGATCCGTCGCCTATAGGAGTTGCTCATCATGACCTTACCCTCGATGGGGGCTGGTGGTAGGGACTCGAAGGAGGCGCTGGTGTATGAGGTGTCCTTCCACTGACTTGAGATCCGTCGCTCATAGGAGTTGCTCATCATGACCTTACCCTCGACGGGGGCTGGTGGTAGGGACTCGAAGGAGGCGCTGGTGTATGAGGTGTCCTTCCACTGACTTGAGATCCGTCGCTCATAGGAGTTGCTCATCATGACCTTACCCTCGACGGGGGCTGGTGGTAGGGACTCGAAGGAAGCGCTGGTGTATGAGGTGTCCTTCCACTGGCTTCACATCCGTCGCACATAGGAGTTGCTCATCATGACCTTACCCTCGACGGGGGCTGGTGGTAGGGACTCGAAGGAAGCGCTGGTGTATGAGGTGTCCGTCCACTGGCTTGAGATCCGTCGCTCATAGGAGTTGCTCATCATGACCTTACCCTCGACGGGGGCTGGTGGTAGGGACTCGAAGGAGGCGCTGGTGTATGAGGTGTCCTTCCACTGACTTGAGATCCGTCGCACATAGGAGTTGCTCATCATGACCTTACCCTCGACGGGGGCTGGTGGTAGGGACTCGAAGGAAGCGCTGGTATATGAGGTGTCCGTCCACTGGCTTTAGATCCGTCGGTCATAGGAGTTGCTCATCATGACCTTACCCTCGACGGGGGCTGGTGGTAGGGACTAGGGACTCGAAGGAGGCGCTGGTGTATGAGGTGTCCTTCCACTGACTTGAGATCCGTCGCTCATAGGAGTTGCTCATCATGACCTTACCCTCGACGGGGGCTGGTGGTAGGGACTAGGGACTCGAAGGAGGCGCTGGTGTATGAGGTGTCCTTCCACTGACTTGAGATCCGTCGCTTATAGGAGTTGCTCATCATGGCCTTACCCTCGACGGGGGCTAGTGGTAGGGACTCGAAGGAGGCGCTGGTGTATGAGATGTCCTTCCACTGACTTGAGATCCGTCGCTTATAGGAGTTGCTCATCATGGCCTTACCCTCGACGGGGGCTGGTGGTAGGGACTCGAAGGAGGCGCTGGTGTGTGGTGCGGGAAGTTGGAGGAGCAATTAAACAAGTGAATGCTGATTAAGGACTGAAGTTTTATTCAATAAACACGTAATTTATAGCTACAAAAACAGCAAGGTTGCATTATTACTTACTTATGAACTAACTCCTTACATCTCCCACGGAAAAGAGAAAAAAAAAATTACATAAGTTTTTTTTTTTTTTTTTACATTGGTGTAAAATAAAACTTAGTTCTATTTTTATGAACTAACAATGGCTTACCATTAATTTCTATCTCTACATTAGGTGAAAGATCTTTCAATACTTTATATGGGCCCAAGTATATACTATCTAACTTACTGCCTACTTCATTTTTTATTAAAATTAAATCATTGGGCTTATACATAATAGGTTTCTTATTACAATCATATTTTTCTTTTCTTTTCATTTTTGATTTTATCAAGTTATCTCTAGCCTCTTTTTGAGATACCTGGAGTCTATATTTTAACTCTTTAGGGTAGCTTTCGTGATTGTACAAAGGTTCTACAATATTACCCATTAAATTGCTAGGAAGTGAGCATTTCCTACCGTATACAAGTTCAAATGGCGTGTATTTAGTTTCAGTGTGAACTGAAGTGTTAAAAGAAAAACTCCAGAAAGGCAGCCATGTACTCTATGTTTGTGGATGCTTTTCTGATTGTATACGTAAAAAAGCAGCCAAGTGCTTGTGTGTATTTTCCAACGCACCTATGCTTTGATGGTGGTAGGCTGTAGAGTTCAATTGGTCTATATTTAGAAGTTTACTTACCTCTTTGAAAGTAGCTGACAGGAACTCTGTACCCTTCTCGGTCGCTATCCGTTTCGGAATGCCATATCTAAGTACCTAAGAAATTGTTGACAAATACTCGAGCGACTTCCTCACTCTTCTTTGAAACCAATGGATACGCTTCAATATATTTAGTTAATTCGCACTGTACGGTCAGTATATAAGTATAATTATTCTCATCGAGTTCGACTGGGCCTATTAAATCTAAGAAAACTTTTTCGAACGCGTACGTGGCGGTTGTGGTAATAACCATGGGTTCTTTTATTGGAATTGAGTACTTATGTTTTTGGCATTTATCACAACTCCTTACAAATTTCCGTATATCTTCCTCCATATTGGGCCAAAAATAATATTTTTTAACGTTATTGTACATCCGTCTCATACCCGCGTGGCCACTGGTGGGTAAAAGATGGAAATCATTCAATATTACCTTTCTTTGATCTTTGTCGTCTACTCTTATTAAATCTTTTAAAATACATAGTCTTAAGTTCGAACTGCAGTCTGACTTTTTAAATTCATGCAATAATTTCTCTATAAATATGTAGTTATTATTATTTTTCTTTATATATATCACGTTAACGTTTATTTTCCTACAAAAATTATCTAACTCTTTCACAAATTCGCCTGGCGATAATTGCGATGAAGAATCTAGATATTTAATAAACAATATTTTCTTTAATGAATCATAGAGAAATATTTGATTTTCCACGCACACTTGTATATGATTCCGTTTCTTAATTAATTCTTGTCGTGTCAAAAATTGTAATTCTACCGACTTCTGAGGTTTACTATGTGTTTCCACGATTTTCGGTTGATCAGGCCGATCATCTGTAGAATCAATAGTCTGCCTAGAAGTAGCGGAAGCCTTCCTAAACTGTGATCTTGTCATTACATGAATACTTTCATTCATTTCCTTTAATTCATCGCTATTTATACAAATACGTGACAATGCATCGGCCGGTGCGTTATCCGATCCCTTCACATACTCCACTTTGAAATCATACTCCTCTAGCGCTAGCCTGAACTTGAGTAATCGACTTGAGGGATCGCGCATGCTAAATAAATAAACTAATGGTTTATGATCCGTTCTGATTATGAACTTACGCCCATATAAATAAGGTCTAAAATGTTTTATGCTCCATACTATGCCAAGTAGTTCTTTATCTACGGTCGGGTAGTGCTTTTCGGCTTTATTTAATGTTCTACTGGCAAATGCTACTGGCCTATTATCAAAATTACTTAAGGTAGCTCCAAGTGCGTATGCTGACGCATCAGTTTGCACAATAAATGTGTTATTTTCTGATAAATCTGGGTATTGCAATACAGGTGTCGATGTCATAGCTTCTTTAAGTTTTTCAAAAGATTTTTGACAGTTATTATCCCAATTAAATGTTACATTTTTACGTGATAAGTGGTTTAATGGCAAAGCAATTTCTGCGAAATTTCGAATAAATTTTCGATAATAATTAGCGAATGCAACGAATCTTTTTACTTGGTCTGAACTAGTCGGTGTTGGATAGTTTTTAATTGCACTTATTTTTTCTGGATCGGGTAACACACCGTTAGATGACACTACGTGTCCTAAATACAATATTTCTTTTTTTAAGAACTCACACTTACTTGGATTTAACTTAAGGTTGACTTTCCGTAATCTTTTAAAAACATCCATTAAATTAGAATTGTGGTTATCTAGATTCTTTCCGAAAACGATTAAATCGTCCAAATAAATTAGACACTTGTCATATGTTAAACCAGACATTGCTAAATTCATCATTCTAGAAAAAGAATTTGGAGATGACTTGAGACCTTGCGGCATGCGAGTCATGCGCCACTGGCCTGAGGCAAAGGCTGTATAATTTCGACTGTTTTGGTCTAAATTGCATTGATAATATCCGTTTGCCAAGTCTAAATGTGTAAAATATACGCAACCTGATAAAGAATCAATAATTTCGGTAATATTGGGAAGTGGAAATTTATCATCTTGAATGCAGTTATTTAATTTTCGGTAGTCCACAACAATACGCCATTTTTTCTCACCACTTTTATCTAATTTTTTGGGAACTATTAGAAGTGGGCTAGACCACTCACTTGAACATTTCTCTATTATGCCTTGTTTTAGCATACTTTCTAACTCAGTGTTTATTAAGTCTTTCTGAGCGTGTGGTAACCTATACGGTTTCGTATAAATAGGACTAGTGTTCTCTTTTAATGTTATTGAGTGATTGTAAATATTTGTCGTTGTTAACTTGTCACCGGGTAAATAAAAAATATCGGAATATTTGGCACATAAGTTTTCTACAGAAATCTGTTCTTCTTTGTTAAGGTTTTCTAATTTTAAATGAGTAAATAAATCCTTTACACGATCTACACTTTTTGAGTCGCATTTATCAAAACAACAAATATCATAATCACTCGCTTTATGTATTACTAGCTTTAAATCACTTAGTTTAATCTCTTTTTCGGTCGTGTTTAATATTTTTATAGGTAATTTTCCATTGGAAGGTCTAACTATTGAACTAGCCAAAAATATACCGTCTTGCAATTCTGATGAAAACACTACGCAATCTTCTTCTAAGTTTGTAGTCACGAAATGTAATGATTCGGTTCTTGGTGGAAGAGTTAAATGAGTTCTATCATTTTCAAAAGGTATACAAACTGTCTCATTCTTACTTGATTCTAAGGTCAATTCCATATTTCGTAAATCTATCAAAGCGCGGTATTTTAAAAGAAAATCTTTACCTATTATTCCGTCCCACGTGGTTGAAAAGAAGTCGTCAAAAATATAAAACTTATGTTGAAATACATGGTCACGTTCCGTTAATTCAATGTAAGCATATCCGATTGCTTGTTTTGTTCCACCTATTCCGTTAATAATTAACTTGTCTTTATAAATCGGAATATCTAATTTCAAAGCGATCGCCAACTTCAAAGCACAGATCGAGGCACCGGTGTCACATAACCATAATTGTCTTTTGTTTTGCACATTGAAATAAACTAAACATGTATCATTACTTGCAAATATAGATTCATTATCCACGAAAAAACTGATTTGGGCTCACATTTTCATCAGTTTCAGTTTCAGCCGTAAAAATACGGTTGTTGCGATATCCATTGTTTCCATGAAAAGTGTTAGACTTACCTCGGTTTCCTTGATAGTTTCTGCCTCGGTGATTGCTCTGGAACTGGTAGCCTCCTCTGCCAGCTCCTCTGCTCCTGTAGTTGTATGATGCTCCTGTTGCCGAATGTCCTGGGTTGTGTAGCGTCCTTGCGCCTGAAGAGTAGTGTGGTTGCCCCCTATAAGAGCCACGCCCTCGAACGTACCCTCTACTGAAATAAGTTGTTTTACGATGGTTAAAAGAAAATACATCACTTGACGTATTGCTTGAAGTCGTCTCTTCGTCCTTGGCACCCTGTATGGCGTCTTTTAAAGAGTCGTAATCGCGAGCTGCAATAATTGTACTTACTCGACGATTGCGCAATCCGTCCGCGAATCTTTTAATCGCTTGTTTTTCATTAAGACCTTTTAATACTTTAAATGCATTTGAGTCACCGTCTGATTGCGCGATCGTGAGATCTACAAACATTTTCGACAATTTTTGACCAAAGTCATCAATCGAAGACTCTCCTTGTCTCAAGGTCTGCAATTTATTTTGAATAGCTGTGGCTGATTTTTTAGGCAACAATAGTTTTTTCATATCTGTCACTAAATTTTGGACAGAAGTGTATGACGAACTTAACTTTAATTTAGCTACTTGTGTAAGTCTATTTTTCAAGACAAAGTTTATGAACTGTTGTTTCGCGTCACTTTTTAAGGTAGAGTCGTAGTATTCTATAGAGTCTATTAATTGATTAATTGCAACTTCATCGTCAGTCATGGACGGTATTAATGAAAGCGCTATTTTCAAGTTAAACTCGCCCATTTTGAAATTTTTATTAGACGGTGGATTTGAACTTGTATAGGTTTTGTGACAAAAATCCTCTATTTGCTTATACAAACTCCTAATATGTTCATAAAAATTCTGAATATCCAATAAGCTTTGACCAGTCAGTTTTTTCTTATCGATATCTACCTGGACTTGTTCACAAATTTTTAGATAGTTAGAATATATTAAAAATGCCTCTTCTAACTTTGCATTAAGGACTTCAGGCGTCCTTCTATCATAACTAAGCTTAACTAAATATTCTTTAATGGTTTTTAAATCACCAAGTAACTCTTGCAATTTACTTATCATATCAAATTAACATATTTATCTTAACATTAAAAAAATCTTACGATCATGAAAATGAAGTATGCAGACAATCCTTGCTGAGAAATAAAGAAAACTTACGCGTAGGTACGCTCTAATTACCGTTCATGCCGATTTTTACACTAATTTCACTTCACATTACCGAATACGCGCACTTCACTTTCACTCTGGAATCGCCGTAATGTCCTGATGCTGGATACTGGGTCACTCGTTCATCTTGTTTGTTGAATAAGAAACACCTCGAGCAGGTCCACATTGATGGCAGTGAGTGTGTGTCTCGCGAAGATCTCGATTGAAAGAGCGGCGAAGGTTGTATTGCACGATCAAATCTCTTGACCATTTGTCGTGGCACTTCTTGTATATCTTATAGCAAGCGTAGAGTACTCCGATGGCCAATAGTGCACAAATCACTATCATAACAATGCTGATCGACGATAAATGATTTTTCATCTCGTGCAGATGAGCGTCGTTGGCAGATTTCCCCGCAGCGTTTTGGTTGATGAAAATATCTTCTTTTTCGACTCTTGAATTACACATTGTTCGATTTTATTTAAAAAAACCCGAATGATGTATGAGTGTGTCGGCTATTGTCCGATTAATGCAATTTCGCAACCGCGGCGGCGCGCGAACCCGACACCTCACGTGGCAGGGTCGCCATGTGGTGCGGGAAGTTGGAGGAGCAATTAAACAAGTGAATGCTGATTAAGGACTGAAGTTTTATTCAATAAACACGTAATTTATAGCTACAAAAACAGCAAGGTTGCATTATTACTTACTTATGAACTAACTCCTTACAGGTGTATGAGATGTCCTTCCACTGACTTGAGATCCGTCGCTCATAGGAGTTGCTCATCATGACCTTACCCTCGACGGGGGCTGGTGGTAGGGACTAGGGACTCGAAGGAGGCGCTGGTGTATGAGGTGTCCTTCCACTGACTTGAGATCCGTCGCTTATAGGAGTTGCTCATCATGGCCTTACCCTCGACGGGGGCTGGTGGTAGGGACTCGAAGGAGGCGCTGGTGTATGAGATGTCCTTCCACTGACTTGAGATCCGTCGCTCATAGGAGTTGCTCATCATGACCTTACCCTCGACGGGGGCTGGTGGTAGGGACTAGGGACTCGAAGGTGGCACTGGTGTATGAGGTATCCGTCCACTGGCTTTAAAATACAGATCCGTCGCTTATAGGAGTTGCTCATCATGACCTTACCCTCGACGGGGGCTGGTGGTAGGGACTCGAAGGAGGCGCTGGTGTATGAGGTGTCTGTCCATTGGCTTCAGATCCGTCGCTCATAGTAGTTGCTCATCATGATCTTACCCTCGACAGGAGCTGGTGGTAGGGACTCGAAGGAAGCGCTGGTGTATGAGGTGTCCGTCCATTGTGTCTCTTCTGGTTCTGGCTCCAGATCTGTAGCCTCCAGGAGCAGCTCATCTGGGATTTCTGGCTCTGAAACATTATTTGATACAAATTATATACCGTCGCTTAAGACAAAAAAAAAAAAAACCAAGTGCGAGTTGACCTCGCGCACGAAGGGTTCCGTACCATTACCCAAACGGCAAAAAAAAACACGTTTGTTGTATGGGAGCCCTACCTAAATAATTATTTATTTTATTTTGTTTTTAGTATTTCTTGTTATAGCGGCAACAGAAATATATCATCTGTGAAAATTTCAACTGTCTATTAGCTATCACGGTTCATGAGTTACAGCCTGGTGACAGACAGAGAGACAGACAGACGGACAGACGGACGGATAGCGGAATCTTAGTAATAGGGTCCCGTTTTTACCCTTTGGGTACGGAACCCTAAAAAGGAAAGACCCCCGCAAAGCTTTCTGGTGCGTAGCTGTCCATAGCCATCAACCGTGGTAATGTTGCAAGCATTTATCTTCGAAAAACTGGCCCCGTTGGATGCAACATCCTGTATACATACCTTGCCTATCTACCCATATAATTTGAAGAGACTGTTTACATAATATTAACCTAATTCGATTGAAATCTACCTAAGATATATTTAATACTAACATTAACACTTTAACTCTAAATAAATTTCTATATGATTCCATAATTTGTACCGAATCAGGCGTGGCTCACTCCGCGATTTCGTCGCTTTGCTACAGGTAGCTAAAAGTACATCCGTTCGGCTCCAATTTTGGGGTTTGTCATAAGCCGCGCGTGGCGCTGTCGCCACCTAGCGGCCATATCAGTGCTGATCGTAACAGACGCGTTTTGTTAGAGAGTGAGTCTTCTGTACCTAGTACTATTATTTATTCTGTGACCGAATGCTAGGGTTCCTTTGATATAGTAATATTTCGGTGTAATCTGTCTAATACCCTTAAAAAAGCAATTCTTGTATATTTAATTATTTATATAAGTATATATATTGGTGATGTACCGACTATTGATTTGGCCGACTAGCCGACTAGCCGACTAATCGGCGCTCGAATGGCCGATTAAGTCGGCCAGATCATTAGTTTCGTATAAGTTCAGGTGAAAAACAATAGTTTTGCTCCTTTAGTTGCGCTATTCATCATATTAGCTTCGCTAAAAGGTGTTCTCAGGTTCAAAGACCTATCACAAGAATATTCGTTCAATTTCTGTCTTTCTTTTATTTTGTGATCCTGAGCAGACTGTCAGTACCTACAGCTTGTAGGAGGTATTTCCAAGGCTCTCTTTCCCGTACGTAGCCGCCAGTTAAGAACCTATCCCCTGTGGTCAGCGTCTTTACGAGCAACGTGCCCTATCTAAGTCTCTAAATTTTGCAATACCATTAATAGTTCCCCATGGCTCCACCATTAAGAAAACCAAAAACTGAATAATAATAAAATTATTTAACTATCGAACTTGCATATGAAATTACACGAGAATCAGTTGAGATCGACCTGTAAAGGAAAACACCAGCCCACCAACATAACATAAGATAACGATCAAACGGTCAATTACATGAACAAAAGTTTTCGTATGCACCCTGAATAGGTAATTTAGTAAAATAGACATAAAACATATGCTAAATATTGACTGTTCATTTATTTTTTCTGTTTTTCTTTCACTAATAAAGTGCCGACTAATCGGCCATTTTTGCCGACTAGTCGCCGACTAATCGCCGACTACAAATATGGCCGGATAGTCGGCTTTCCCGACTAGTCGGCGACTAGTCGGTACATCCCTAATATATATATATTTCGGAGATCTCGTAAACGGCTCTAACGATTTCGATGAAATTTGCTACATGGGGGTTTTTGGGGGTGAAAAATCGATCTAGCTAGGTCTTATCTCTGGGAAAACACGCATTTTTGAGTTTCTATATGTTTTCCGAGCATAGCTCGGTCTCCCAGATATTAATATGTTAACATTGTAATCGATACTATAATTCAGTATAATTCAGTGTTATTAACACTTAAGTTAAGAGGAAAAAGTTACCACTACTTTTGGGGTTCTAAAATTTCTAATCTGAAGAGAAACAGACTATATTATTTCGACATCCTTGAAAATGCTTTAGTCGATTTGTCTCCACGTTACGATCATCGCATTATTATGGGGGACTTCAATACGTGCCTTTTAAAAAACGACCACCGTTCGCGCAAACTTAATTCCCTAGCATCTTCCGTAAATCTTGAAGTCTTACCCCTCGGCCCCACTCACTTTCCACATAATGGTCCTCCCTCTCTTCTAGATTTAATTCTAACGTCTTCCCCGGAAATCGTGGCCTGTCATGGCCAATTTAATGCAGCAGCCTTTTCAAATCACGACCTTATTTTCGCCTCATTCAAAATTCGAGCCCCCAAAAGGCGTCATAAGATAGTTTTGCGCCGAAACCTACATGACGTTGATCTACAGGCTCTCCAAGATGATTTGCGGAATGCTGACTGGTCATCCTTGGAGTTGACAGATGATATTGAGGTTAAGCTGGGGACCTTCAATGACGTTTTGCTCGCGGCTTTTGATAAGCATGCTCCATTGAAACCTACTCGAGTCAAGCACTACCCCGCGCCATGGCTTACACCTGAGATTAAGTCACTCATGGCTAAGCGGAATCGTGCTCGCGTCAAACTCCGTAAAGACCCTACCGATGAAAACCTGCGTGCTTTTACTTCTTTGCGCAACCGGTGCAACAAAGCGTGTCGAAATGCAAGGCGTAATTATATTCACCAGTCCATTAACGATTGTCCTCCCGCAAAGCTGTGGAAATTTCTTAAATCTCTTGGGGTGGGCAAGAGTCATCAAGGTCACACGGGTGTACTCGATTTAGAAGCTATCAATCGGCACTTTAGTTCTTCCCCGGTTGAGCTTGACCCTTCTGTAAAGCAACGTACGTTATCCATTCTAGCCAATACTCCTCGGCCCGATACGTCCTTGTTCCACTTTCGCTCTATCTCACCGCAGGAGGTCCTTGCAATTCTTAAAACAATTAAAACTAATGCCGTTGGTGAAGATGCCCTGAGCTTGGGCATGATTGTGCTCGTGGCGGAAATTATCGCACCCGTTCTGGCCCAAATCATTAATTTCTCTTTCTCGTCTGGCTCCTTCCCCTCTTCTTGGAAACTTGCACATGTAATTCCTTTGCCAAAAGTATCTAATCCTTCATCCCTTTCCCAGTACCGTCCCATTTCTATTCTTCCAATCCTCTCAAAAGTAATCGAACACTTTGTACACAAACTTCTCTCCTCCTTTCTAAATAACTATAACCTCTTGAATCCCCTACAGTCTGGTTTTCGCCCCGGACACAGTACTGTCTCGGCTTTGGTCAAGGTTACCGACGACATTCGGCTCAATATAGAGAAAAAAGAGCTAACGGCTTTGGTTCTTTTAGATTTCAGCAGTGCTTTCAACACCGTGGATTTTGACGTACTTCTAGGTATTTTACGTAATTACAATCTGTCCCCCTTAGCTCTTTCTTGGTTCCGCGATTACCTATTTGGAAGGCGCCAGCGGGTCATGGTCGAGGACACTGTTTCTTCGTGGTGTGAATTGACCGCGGGGGTCCCTCAGGGTGGGGTCCTGTCGCCTCTACTTTTTTCTCTATTTATTAACGGGATCACGAAGTCACTTGTTTCTTCCTACCACCTTTATGCAGATGACTTGCAAATTTACTCGGCGGCTAGTATAGATAATTTAGGACCACTAATAAGCCAAATTAACGGGGATCTTGACTCTATTCGCGACTGGGCAACATCTTTTGGCCTCATGGTTAACGCGAAAAAGTCGCAGGCAATTCTCATTGGGAGTCCTCACTTTATCTCTAAGTTGTCTGAAGTGACAATGCCTAAAATTCTCTTCGATGGAACACACATTCCTTTCTCAGCCACTGTAAGAAATTTAGGGATTGTCATGGATCAGACTCTTTCTTGGTCATCCCACGTGACTGAAACCAGTAGGAGGCTTTTTGCTTCCCTGCACTCGCTTCGTCGGCTGCAGAGTTTCCTCCCTGTCCACACGAAAGTCATGCTTGCACGTTCTCTGCTAATTCCCCTTCTTGATTATGCGGACATTGCTGTTCTGGATCTCACGGAGGAACTACTTGACAAGCTTGAACGTTTGCAAAATGTTTGCATCAGATACATTTTTGGCTTACGCAAATTTGATCACATTTCATCTTTCCGCTCCCAACTCAAATGGCTGCCCATTCGGCGTCGTAGAGACATTCATGTACTTTCCCTTCTATTTAACGTCCTTTTCTCTCCCTCTTCTCCCCCTTATCTCTCGGAGAGGTTTAAATTTTTAGCAGACGGCAGCGGGCACCGGCTCCGTTCCAGTGCAGATCTCTCTCTGGCTATCCCGCCACACAAACACCGATCCTATGACAAGTCTTTTACTGTGTACTCTGTCAAATTATGGAATTCCTTACCGTCTTCTCTTCGTAAGTGTCAATCGGTCGCATCGCTAAAGGCGAATTTAAAAAAGTTATGGCTTTCTGACGGAACTTGAAATCTAAAAGATGTATGCGGTTAGGTAGTTTTAGTATATATGTATTGTATCATATACAATGTATTATATGTATTATATATTTTAAATATATATAGTTGTTTACATATTTGTTATATTTCATATCCCATACTTTGTATATAGGTACATAATTATAGTAGGATATAGGTTTACCTATCTTGTAGGATATTAAATATTTTATCTTTATGCCGTTTAGTACAGCTTTTATGTCTACCGTTCTCCAATTTTCCCTCAACTGCTCAAGGGTTAACTGGAAGAGATCCCTGAAAGGGATAAGTTCGCCTTTGTACTAATGATGTGTGTTCTTTCATGTTTTATGTTTCTTTTTGTACAATAAAGTATTTTACTACTTACTACTACTACTACTACTATAGTAAAAGTATGGTTTACTAGTAATGGTATATGTAATTACCTGGTTCTTCTTCCTGAAAAAAAAATAGGAAGAGTTAAGTACAATATTATACACGGTGTAACATGAGGAAACCGAATAATTTTAACAGCGTATTCCTGATCATATTTAGAGACAAAAATGTCCTATAAACTTTTTTGAAATTCGCCTAGTTTCAGAGATAATATTAATTAAAAAAAAAACAAGTTTTTATTGTTACATAGCGTAAAAGACCTTTTTGATGGTGATGTTGCTGCTATGGGACGTAGTCTAAATGAGTCGCTTAACTTCAAACTCGGGTAAATCCATCTGTCAAATTATGCGATTTTGGTACTAAGAAAAGGTAATAGAGTAGGTAGATATTTGCTGAGAGGGTCGAATGGATTTACCCGAGTTTGAAGTTAAGCGACACAAATATCCTTATTGATAGATGTCAAAAAGTGACAAGTAACACTTTGCAAAAAGTAGGTTTGACGAAAAAAAAAATGTAAAAATATATTTTAAGTGACAAGTTTACCAATAACATTTATTTTTTATGTACAAATACATTAAAAAAAATGAAAAAACGAAACAAAAAAAAATTTTTTTTTGGCGAAATTGACCTGAACTCATATTACATTTTTTACTTCTTTTGACCTCAGAAATGCGTGGTTAAAATTATTCGGTTTCCTCATGTTACACCGTGTATTATTATTTAAGTATTTTAAGTTCGCTGCTTATACCTACCTACTTAAAAACAATGAAATCTCCATGTAAAAATTACCCATTTTAATTGTTTTTAAGTGTTATAAGTACTAACAATTTTAGGGTCTCCCTTGCAATTCCTATATATTTTATTAGGGAAAGCAAAAATATGTGAAAAACTTTAGGAATCTCGATATAGATCCCTATTTTCAACATCCAGGCCAAATTGTAAATACTAGATTTTGGTATTCATATTTCCCATGGCAGAACAATGGTGTCCCGGACCTTTGGGAGGCGTGCGCGAAGCCGAAGCTAACACGTAGAGGCCCTTTTAATACTTTGATGAAATGTAAGGGGTACACCGAGCGGATGCTGCCATTGCCCGTGTCATGGGACGCACGCAGAGGCAGCACCCGCCAAGTAAGGACTATTGAGAGTTGATGGAATCTAAAATGAACTAGGTTATGATATTACTATGTTTGAATGTTAGGTATACCTACTTTTTTCCCCTTTTTAGGTTTCTTTGCCATGGTTAGGTATTATAAATGTTTTTTACGAAAATATATCTAAAAATAATAAATAAATACGGTCAATGTTTACAAAAATAAAATGTCAAAATGATTTGACGTTGCGATGGCAAAAAGTTTCACATGGTTGTTAAAAAGTTTGATTGTTACCATAGTTCCGAATAGAAATTTTATAGTTTCTCAAAGGACTGTCTCATTTCAATCATAGACAGAGATAATCATACTATCTTTGTCTTACACTAGTACTAGCACGCAAAAGAAAAGGATGCGTATAGTTTTCCTGGTTCTTACTGACTGACAAATTGGTTCGACCAACTATAACTCACCAAATGGGTCGTTTTGTGTTACAGATGTGCATAATTATTTTCCATCGTATTTTCTCGGAAACGTTCGTATTTGTCATGCTACTTCAGTCAACGTCAGTACTTTTTGTGCCGAGACTGACTGAAGTAGCAAGACACGTTCGTACGTTTCCGTGAAAATACGATGGAAAATAATTATGCACTACATCAGTACATAATTTGTCGACTATGGGCCCGATTCGGATTTTGAAATAGACATCTATTAGATATCTTTTAGACATCACCAAGATACGTTAACGATATATTTAAGATCTAACCTGTAATTCGGTTAGTAGAGACACCTTGCTGACAGAAGTTAAGGACAAAATTCCGGAACTATACAATTACCTTTTCTTTTGCTATTCAGACTCATCTAAATTAATGTACAAGTCACATGAATTATCTTCCGAGGTTGGCTGTCAGCAGGGTGACCCTCTCGGGCCAGCAATTTTTAGTTTGGCTATAAATCCAATTATCAAAAATTTAAAATCAAAATTCAATGTGTGGTACTTAGATGACGGAACCCTAGGAGGTGACGTGAATACTGTACTCTCTGATTTGTCTTTTATTAAGAGTAGTTTCGAAAATATTGGTTTAGAACTGAATTTCAGTAAATGCGAACTCTTTATTCAAAAATCTTCTTGTACTTTGACCAACTTACAACCCAAATTTGACGATCTGACTCCCAATATCAAATCAGTAGACAAGTATTCTCTTTGCCTCCTGGGTTCTCCTATATTCGAAGAATCTTTTCCCGATTATATTTCTAACTCCATAACTAAATTCAAAAGTCACACGGATCGCTTACTCGAAATTAGCCCTCATTATGCTCTTGTGATTCTTAAATTCTGCCTTTTTGTCCCTAAATTTACGTATGTGCTCCGCTGTTGTCCTTTCTGGAAACATCAAAATTTATTGTCGCCCATAGATGATTTGATCAAAATTAGTTTAGAGACGATTCTAAACATTCAGCTAAGTGAGCCTTCCTGGTCTCAAGCGTCCCTCCCCATTCGGTTTGGAGGTTTAGGAATTCGCAAAATTTCCAGTGTGGCTTCCCCAGCCTTTTTAGCGTCCACTCATAGCACGTCTGGTCTCATAGGAAATATCTTAAGGGCTTTGCCCACAAACTGTGAGATCGCGGGCTTTGAGGACGCCAAAAATGCTTTTAAAATTGCTTGCCCAGGCAAACAATTTCCAGACAACCCAAATTCACAAAGGAGTTGGGATAATGTTTACTGTGATTTAACTTACAATACTCTCCTAAACAACTGTACAGGTCCAGACCGCGCGAGGCTTTTGGCGGTCGGAGCCCGGGAAGCCGGTTACTGGCTACATGCCCATCCTTCGCCCAATACTGGTACTTTCTTGGATCCGGCCTCCCTTAGACTGGCGACTGGTTTGCGACTCGGGGTTTCGGTGTGTACGCCACACATATGCTCTTGTGGCACGGACGTGGACCGACTGGGACACCACGGATTATCTTGTCAAAAAAGTGCAGGCCGTTTTTCGAGACATGCATCGCTTAATGACATAGTCCGTCGGTCTCTTGCCACCATCAATGTGCCTGCTCTTCTTGAGCCGACTGGCATTATCAGAGATGATGGCAAGAGGCCCGATGGAGTGTCCTTAGTTCCTTGGAGCTTGGGACGGATGTTGGTGTGGGATGCTACCTGCGTAGACACACTGGCACCGTCCCACCTCCAACGGACTACTGTAAAAGCGGGCGGAGCGGCGGAAAGCGCCGAAATTCTAAAACGTAACAAATATAAGAGCCTCGGTAGAGAGTACCATTTTGTACCATTTGGTGTTGAAACTCTAGGTCCATGGGGTCCCAGCGCGCATAAGTTGTTCGCAGAAATCGCGAAGCGTCTGGTTGACGTAACTGGTGACCGAAGAGCTGGCGGCTACCTCGCACAACGTATCAGCATTGCGATACAGCGAGGAAATGCCGCCAGCATCCTTGGTACAATGCCTCAAGGGCCTATTTTAGATTTAAGCTAGTTATTAATTTCGTTTAGTAGTACCACTGTATATATATTGTATGTAAATAAATGATTTTTTCCACCTGTCAAATATGACATTTGCGCGATTCTGGAGATACTCTTGTACGATTTCCTCAGGATATGACTTAGAGATCCAATTCACATCTAATAGATATCTTACGCTATCTAACGTGAAAGTGACATTGGTTGCCCGAATTGCGCTGCAAAAGAGAACTAGTTGATATCTAAACTATAACGTATCTAGAATGGATCTAGTACGTGTCGTCTCTTGTGAATATCTTGAAGTTCGAATAAGGCAGTTTTTTGTCAGATTTTGATATTGTTTAATAAGATTTTGAATAAACACGAAATCTCTCCTAATTGGGGACAAAAAATGTAGCTATGGTTTATCAAAGAACTCATTTCAAACATAGACAGAGAGAAACATACTATCTTTGTCTTAAACTAGTAATAGCACCCAAAAGAAAAGGATGAGTATAGTTATTTTTGTTATTTACTGACAAATTTAGTTTGACTAACTATATGTCGATTTCCGATGAGCTAGGAAAATTCCATGTGTTTAGAGTTAAACCAAGAAAAGTCTGCAGCGATTTTGATAGCCCATGCAGTGCAAGTGTTATTTATACGTCATAATTTCATAGAAGTTTGACGTTTAAAATAACAGTTGCATTGCATGGGCTATCAAAATCGCTGCAGACTTTTCTCGGTTTAACTCTAACTTAATGGAAGAAGCGTTGTTGTACAGAATAGGTAACTCCATCTATCCACCAATTTTTATCAAAATCTGACAAAAATGAAAAAACCGGTCAGGTGCGAGTCGGACTGGCAAAGGTTCCGTGCCATTACGCAAAAAACGGCAAAAAAAATCACGTTTGTTGTATGAGAGCCCCATTAAACATTTATTTTATTCTGTTTTTAGTACTTATTTGTTGTTATAGCGGCAACAGAAATACATCATCTGTGAAAATTTCCACTGCCTAGCTATCACGGTTCATGAGATACAGACTGGTGACAGACGGACGGACAGCGGAGTCTTAGTAACAGGGTCCCGGTTTTACCCTTTGGGTACGGAACCCTAAAAACAACAATAAAATAAAAGTCAGTCCAAACGGCGTATTACTAGTAGCAAACTCATCATGATCTTCCTCGCGTTGTCCCGGCATTTTGCCACAGCTCATGAGCCTGGGGTCCGCTTTGCAACTAATCCCAAGAATCGGCGTAGGCACTAGTTTTTACGAAAGCGACTGCCATCTGACCTTCAACCCAGAGGGTAAACCTTATTGGAATTAGTCCGGTTTCCTCACGATGTTTTCCTTCACCGAAAAGCGACTGGTAAATACTCGTATCAAACGTATCAGCATTGCGATACAGCGAGGAAATGCCGCCAGCATCCTTGGTACAATGCCTCAAGGGCCTATTTTAGATTTAAGCTAGCTATTAATTTAATTTAGTAGTACCACTGTATATATATTGTATGTAAATAAATTATTAAAAAAAAAAAAAAAAAAAAGATATTTTGTACATAAGTACTATAGTACCAAACTCATAGGTACTTACTAAAAATGTGTAACATTTGCAATACTTACGTATTTTTATGTATCGCAAATGTAACCGAATACTCGATTAGCCAAGCACAGCACAAAGTATTCAGCAAGTTGGAAAACGCTGATTAATATGTGTTAAGGGGAAGCTGACTGAAAAAAGGACAGTATGTAGTTATTCTGGAATAAGAATAAGAATAATATTTATTTGAAAGAAAAACCTTGTTAACAAATATCAATATCCTGTGGCCCCATTCTTTTGCTTTTTCTTTTTCTTTTTTTCTTTATTGTACGAAATAGAGGAATAAAGGTACATCAGATAGAACATAAATGTAGTACAAGGGCGAACTTATCCCTAAGAGGGATCTCATCCAGTTAACCTATAGGTACTTACCTAAGGAGTAATTAAAAGCTATACCTAGAGTAATAATTATATAGTATTACATATTATATAATATGTTATTTGTTTTACAAGGGGGCAAAGTTGTGCAATGAGTGTAGCGAGAAGTGTGGAGGGTAGAGTACTCTATAGCTCTAAGGTAGCGAGTCAAGCGAGTGGTTCGAATTAGAGATGCACCGGATATTCGGTTACTATCCGGTATCCAGCCTATCCGGCCCTTATTTTAATATCCGGTCGAATACCGGATCCGACCCGAGTGAAACACAATATTTTAACTACACTACCAGGAATATACCTATCAATCATATTTTCTTAGCCTTTTATCATTAATGGTGATATTTCCAAACTCTGTCATTGCAATTACCTTGCAGAGTTAGCGTAAGGAAAACCGGACAAGTGCGAGTTGGACTCGCCCACCGAGGGCTCCGTACTTTCTAGTATTTGTGCAACAAAAATACATAATCTGTAAAAACTTCAACTGTCTAGCTATCACGGTTTATGAGATACAGCCTGGTGACAGACAGACGGACAGACGGACAGTGGAGTCTTAGTAATAGGGTCCTGTTTTTACCCTTTGTGTACGGAATCCTAAAAATCAAATGTATAAAACCGATTTGACGATACTACATATTCATATTTACCAAGAATGTTTTCGAATTAATATATTTTGTACCGAAATATGAAATGCTGTCAATTCCTAAGACATATAATTTTTGTATAATCGTAGTTTGAAGTCAATTTGACGATTTTGGATGAACGTGAAAACGAGCGCTGTGACAGTTAGGTACCTAGTTTACTGTATCACAACAATTGTCTGTTGTTTAATTTACTAAAATGGGAGTGTATTATTATATCGTCGTCTCGTACCCACAATACAAGCCTTACACTGCGTCTTACGTAAGCGAACAACTCGCGAAAGCGACGGGCCGCGGCGCGGCGGGCCCAAGGCGCTCGCGTTCGCAACGAGATCGCCCACGTAGGGCACTTCTATTGGTATCAAAGGATTGATTCACCCCGCGCCGCATCGCTTCGCTTCGCGTTCGCGTGTTGTTCGCCTCCGTAGTACGCTGCGTTAGGGCTCATTTAGACGATGCGAGAACTCGCATGCGAGTTTCATTACACTGCGGGTTTTGATCGATCGGTTGAATTGGACGTAACCAACAGTCCGCAATGTAATTTTATCGCATGCGAGTTCGCGCGCCGTCTAAATCAGCCCTTATTGAGCTGTGGGACTAGGTCGATTTTTAGTAAGATCTTTCCATAATATTATTTATTAAAAAATTAAGAATTAATGCGCACCCTAACAAGAAAACAATCACCATCAAATATATTGGAGCAGCCTATGTGTTTCTCAAATATCTGAATAAACCATTTAAAATCAGGTTGTAGTGCATGTTCAGATATTTTTGAGTAACTTAGCCACTCCGATATATCGTTTCGTAGGGGGTTACTATTATTTTTTATTTAATAGTTATATATTGAATAATTTTACGGTTTAGACTCACTTGTTTTAACCCATGCATAGTGGGTTAAGTTCACCAATATTATTTAACTTATATGTGGACGCGCTGATCGAGCAGCTTAGCAGCGCTCATGTCGGCTGCCATGTTGATGGCGTATGCCTAAACAACATCAGTTACGCAGACGACATGGTGCTGCTGGCGCCATCGATTGGCGCGCTCCGCAAACTTGTCTACATATGCGAGTCCTATGCTTCCTCACACGGTTTGATTTACAATGGTAAAAAGAGCGAGGTAATGGTTTTTAAGGCCGGTAGCAAATGTCCCTCACATGTGCCCCCAGTTCGACTCAATGGGACCGCTCTCGAGAGAGTCAGTAGGTTTAAATACTTAGGGCATATTGTTACCGACGACTTAAAGGATGATGAGGATATTGAGAGAGAGCGGAGAGCGTTATGTGTAAGGGCGAATATGCTGGCCCGAAGGTTTGCTAGATGTTCAAAAGCGGTAAAAATAACTCTGTTTAAGGCATTTTGTTCATCCTTTTACACAGGTAGCCTTTGGGTCAGCTATACCCAGAAAGCCTATAATGCTCTGAGAGTGGTGTACAACAACGCCTTTAGAGTGCTGGTTGGGCTGCCTAGGTTCTGCAGCGCTTCCGCCATGTTTGCGGAGGCTCGAACTGATGCGTTTGCAGCAATCATGCGCAAGAAAGCGGCCTCATTACTGCGTAGAACCAGGGATAGCACAAACAGCATTCTAAGGATGATTGCTGATCACGTTTGTTGTCCCATTATGATAAATTTAATTAAATTAATTAAGTCTAATATAACTTTTAAGTATTAATATAGTTTTTAAGCCTTATAATATGTAATACTAACACAATGGGATCTCTGTTATCTTCATTTAAATAAATAATTGAATTGAATTGAATTGAATAGTGTTGCCAAATGTCTACAAAGCACAGATAAAAAAAGGCTTACGTTCTTGAACGCACCTTTATACCAAACGTCAAGTAAGTAGTAGGGTGATGATTTAAGGGTTAAATTTACGCAATATTTTTCATTTATAAAATTTACATTCGTTTTAAGACGAAAAGTCGGAAAACTTGGAAAAACCCAGAAGTTGATAATTTTTAGTATGTGATTTTGAACGGTGTTTTCGGGGTATGTAATTATTTTATATTTAAAAACTTTATCATAAGTAGGTATATCACAAATAGTGTACCTTTCTAATGGTAGTAAAAAAATTCGTATTTCTATTACTGAAAATTACAAATTTACATAAATATGATTTAGCCAATTCAACTTCTAACACTGATTTCGCAGTGAAAATCGAAGTTACATTTTTAGAGCACCGTACAAAACTTTGTTCACGGTGCTCTTATGGGAACACTTCGGTCTTGTTTTTAACTATTTTTCCTAGAATCGGTAAACAATTATGTGATAGAATAGTACGTCTCACAACAGTTTAAATTCGATTAATAGTTATATACTTTATTTCACTGCACCTTTTAGAGTAAGCGACCCAAACGGTAACAAATAGATGAATCAGAATCGGGTACTAGGGCAATTGAGTAATTAATTACATAATAGGGTATTATACTGATTATACTGTACTTGAAATAAATTATTTTACACCATGATTGCATGAAATAAAGCACCAGATAATTATTAGTTATGGTACTTTGTTTTTATCGGTCATAATATTAAAAAAAAATCAGTTTAGTTCAAGGCAATTTCGTATCGACCTTCTGTTTGATTGTAAACCGCACGATTGATCCAGTTTGCTACATGCTCAATACTATCAATTATATACCTAATTAAAACTGTAGGTAAGTACCTCGTGTTTTTGTTTTTTTATTTTTTTCTTTCAATTTTTTGATGTCGTGGTAATAAAAAAACAATTATTTATAAATTTCAGCTGTCTGTCTATTACGGTTCTTGAGACGTAACTAAATAAAAAAAACTTGCGACTTTTTTTCTCTTAGTAGCATTCTTAGTACAGTCGAGGACATAAATATGTATACATTTTTTCACCTTATTTCAATGGGTTAAGGTGAAGAAATGTATACATATTTATGTCCTCGACTGTACAGTTGCCATCAGATTAGGTCATAAAATCTACCAATAGGGAATATTGCGCAAAACTCTGCATAGAGGGCGCCACTACCACTATCCATCACAATCTGGGGGTCTACCGCGAAACACGAAAATCGAAATTCCGTTATCTAACCTCTTTATCACTATTGCATATTCGAGCGATGAAGAGGCAGATAACTATATTTCGATTTTCGCGTTTCTCGGTAGGCCCTTGTTAAAAACCGCTTTGATGCATCAATGTCATATTTTATTGTCTGTGAAAACTTGTCAAATAACAGTTTATGGCACAGTATGTATAAGTTACTCTATGGTTTACTAGCTACCTTAGTGCTGCACTCTGGCGGCAGAACATTGCAGTAATACCCCCTATCGAAAAGTGTTACATTTTCATGGTAGTTGAAATTCAACTTAATGTCACTATGATAATGTTCAAATTTCAGTTCGATATAAGTGAAACATAGAACCCTGTAATATTGGGCCAGCGGTTTTTAAAACGACCCAAATAAACGAAAACGGAACGTCGCCTTAACATCGCCCTTAACAGAATTGGACTCAACGCATAACATTACGCCCGACATTTGAACTTAGAACGCCGCGCGCGACGCTCATGACACCGCGTATTTTACCGATAAATATTTATGCTGTGACAGTTCAACTTTTTAATTCTTACCAGCCAGTGCTGGCTAGCGCTGGCCAGTTTTTTTTAAATTCTATTCTGCCATTTTTTCTTTTGTAAATCTATTCTGCCAGTTGTTTTTTAAGTTAAAGGATTAAAAATGGGGTTCTTGGAAGAGAGGGATTTTGAGAAAGTGCCGACGATAAAGGAGTTTTACAAGGGAAAGACGATTTTGATCACAGGCGGTACTGGTGAGTTTTTCAGCTATATATATATATATTTTTTATTAACCTGTTAGTGTGTCCCACTGTTGGGCAAAGGCCTCCCCTCTTTCCCGCCACTTGCCTCTGTCTAATGCACACTCCCGCCACTCCACACAGAATGTATCGAGGTTGTCCCGCCATCTCCGTTTGGGTCTTCCTCTGCCCCGAGATCCATCCTGTGGGATCCAGTCCGTGGATACTTTGGCCCAGCGTAATGGGTGCATTCGGCAGATGTGCCCTGCCCAGTTCCATTTCAGCTTTGCGGCCTTCATGCCCAAATTATATTAAATAAAAACAGTTTAGTGGATAATGACAGATTGCGCACAGACTTAGCCGCTAACGGAAAACTTTTCTATTTGGAATACATTATTCAAATGATGTGTTTATGTAGGTAGTTAGGTACACTGTACAGCCGTCATCAGATATATCGGAGCGGCCAAGGTGTTCACAAATATCTGAACGTTCAGTGATTTTTCAGCACCTCGGCCGCGCGAGATTGTCATTTTACATAATTTTGATATTATAATTGATAAGAATTTATTTAGTTGATGATTTCGTCGGGTGACTAGCAAAACTCACTAAGTACTATCAAAAAATTAAAGTAACAATGCACTTTATTACACTTGTAACACGGTTTATTGTCCAATAATTTCAATGGTGTTAGTTAGTGACTTTTGCTTGTCGCCCGACGATTTATTTATCCTGTATTTTGTATATTTCACATTTGCACATATACTTATGTAATAATCAAAAGTTGTTTGACGATCGACAGGTAACATAAATCGATATAAACTATTAAATGACAATTAGTTAATTCAAACAATTAACTATATAATTGTAATTTAATCTAAAAATCTAAAATCTGAAGGAGGCAAATTAATCAGTAGTAGAACTAAACGGGCCCCTGGTAGTCAAAATGATCTAAACACTTTATATAAGTGAGTAGAGTCCGTCTGAGCTAACTCTGCACCGGATTGAACAGGATGACATTTGACACAATGACGTCACTAGTGACCAAATCAATCTTTTAGCTACTTCTGCTGACTGTACTATAGGGACCGTGCGCGTTGGAGGGTCTGCCATCTTGTGGCCTGAATCGGAAACATATGTGCACATGTAGGTACATTGCCAAACATTGCCAAAGCAAGTGCTCCCATTTACCGTTCTCGTCGGTACGTTTCCTTGTGCATAGTAGGTTCGGCCATCTTGTGGGCTACATCGGAAGCATAAACGACACATTTACGCCTCGCAAAAATCTGACGGCTCCTATGCTGCCCCCTATAGTTCATGCACGGGGCCTACACGGAACAAATTCATAATCAAAGTAGTTTATCTGTTGCTGCTGTCTGTATCTTCAGTATCTTTGTACATTTTATACACGCTTCTTAGACAGTTGCAATCGTCCATAAGCTGCGTTGACCGCTGAAGGAAAAGCGGGTCGTATGCTTGTTTACATGCGTCGTCAAATTAATTGAATACTAAAGAGTAGAGAATGCCTCATGGCATTAAGTTCGCCTTTTGTACATTAAGTTGTTCTTTTTATGCAGTAAAGTTTAAATAAATAAATACTTTTGATTTGGGGATTGGGGACCCCGTATCAATTGGGCTAGCGTGGGGATTATTATAGCCCAAGCCCTCTCGCGCATGAGAGGAGGCCTGTGCCCAGCAGTGGGACGTTTATAAGCTGAAATTATTATTATATTAGGTATATACTTTTTATTTAATCAATATAGGTAAGGACGGATTAACAGTGATATCCAAATTACTTCATTATTAAGAAATATTTATTATCATTAACCATCATTTATTAATGAAACCATCATCGTTAATAAACTATTACGTAAGTAACATGACTTTATGCTTACTCATATGTGACGTTATCTATGAAAAGGGACCTTATTGTCGATGGCGCTTACGCCATTATGAACAATGCTCCGATATAAATACAATGCCGCGCGACGCTGTGCGGCGCAAGGGCATCGACAATAAGGTCCCTTTTCATAGATAATGCCCCATATGTAGGGTTTACAATCCGGATCCGAAATGTATGAAATTATTCGGATCTGAATCCGGATCTGCGGATCTTCCTATACATTTCGGATCCGTCGTGCAAACCCTACTCATATACCTACATATGACTTGATCAATGACGTAGGAAAGTTACCTATAGCTTTACATATTCTAAGGGAAGTCATTATAAAGGCTCAAATTAATTTTCAAAGTTTTACTTAAAAATTACGTATTTTCAATTTCAATTCAATTTCAATGTATTTTCATCACATCAGATAATTAGTCTATAGAAATGTTAGTAACGAACAAAACTTATTTTCTATACGTTAGCAACTTACAAACTACTTAAAATATACTAGCGACCTGCCCCGGCTTCGCACGGGTTAACAAATTATACCTACACATAAACCTTCCTCAAGAATCACTCTATTGATATGTGAAAACCGCAAGAAAATCCGTTCAGTAGTTTTTGAGTTTATCGCGAGAACGCACAAACAGACAGACGCGGCGGGGGACTTTGTTTTATAAGGTGTAGTACCTACTCTGGCAAACTCACTTTATCAGTAGGAAAAAGCGAGAAATTCAAATTTACTAGAGTTAGACCAAGACAAGTCTGCAACGATTTTGATAACACAATCAATACGCAATGCAAGTGTTATTTTAAACGTCAAACTTCTATGAAAATCGTTGCAGACTTGTCTTGGTCTAACTCTACCTACTCTGGCAAACCCACTTTGTCTGTAGTAAAAGGCTCAAAATTCTAATTTTCTACGGGACAACCCTTCGCGCTTACATTTTTTTGCCGCCTTTTCAATCAATCAATCAATAATCATTTATTTCAAATAACAAAGATTCATAATACATGGTTAGTAACATAATAAATAGCTCTCTAACTTATTATCTACCTTAGTATTCTTATATCTAAGGCAGCCATTCTCTAAGTATGTTCCGCGGAACCCTAGGGTTCCGCGACACCCCTGCAGGGGTTCCGCAAGAATTTAGAACACTATGCTTTAGTCGCCTCGTAAAATTTTACTATGCATACACACTTCTAAAAACTATTGTTTTATTGTAGGGTTCCATCAAGTATTTCGCTTTCCAAAAGGGTTCCGTCAAAAAAAAAAGATTGAGAACCGCTGATCTAAGGTATTTGTACATTAATTATTATATACTTACATTAGGTACATTTTGTACTGACCGAAATGACTTGCCAAGCCGTTTCTACAGATGTAGTGATAATTGTTTTCCATCGTATTTTCTCGGAATCGTTCGTATTTGTCATGCTACTTCAGTCAACCTCAGTACTTTTTGTACCGAGACGTCCGAGACTGACTAAAATAGCAAGACACGTTCGTACCTTTCCGTGAAAATACAATGGAAATAGTTATTTGTTTCACTCGGGGCAAAGTTGTTGTTTAACCGCTCGTGCTAATATTGATACCCGAGCAAGCGAAAAATTCCAAAATTGAACCACGAGCGTAGCGAGTGGTTCGAAAAATGGAATCTTTAGCGTTGCGAGGGTTTCAAAGCACGAGGGTTAAACAAAATTTGCCCCCGAGTGAAACACAAAATGTTTCACCACACCAACCCGAAGCAAATATTAAATGTAATTAAATATCAAACAAAATCAAACCAAATCAAATTCAAATGAATGTTATTAAATATTTATCATCCAAAATCATAATTTAAAAGTCAATTCTACCAGCAAACATAAGAAAACAACTCAAAATTTGCATTTGATTACTTTGCCTCACATGTGAATGACTGATAGCAAAGTACAACTTTGCTATCAGTTTTTGAAGTGCAAAGTAAGCCTTTCCGAGCTGGTGTGGTGAAAATAATACAGCAATACATCTGTAGAAACTCACTGGCGCTTATGACGTTTTACTTATGTCTATATGTGACGTTATCTATGAAAAGGGACCTAATTGTCGATGGCGCTTACGCCATTATGAACTATGCTCCGATATAAATACAATGCCGCGCGACGCGGTACGGCGTAAGGGCCATCGACAATAAGGTCCCTTTTCATAGATAATGCCCCATATTATCGTGAGTATGCAGTTGCTCTATGCAATTTGTTGCATGGCCTTGATGCAGTTGCAAACAATTATACTTCTTCACCTTTGCCTTGATTTGTATAATGTTGTTAGTTTACATTATCAGAGTCAAGGTATCGTACAATAGTGTAATTATACTCGCTTAATACGATTTTTTAGGGTTCCGTACCAAAAGGGTAAATAAATAAATAAATAATAAATCATTTATTCCGGACAACATCGATCCATTGGTATACATTTACGATAAAATTAAAAATATATAAAATTAGGTATATAGGTGTAACATAATTCATGACTAGACATTACAATTAAATTAAACTTAGCATTTGATAACTATAAAATATAAAATAACTTGACAATTAATGAAAACGGGACTCAATTACTAAGACTCCGCTGTCCGTCTGTCTGTCTGTATGTCTGTTTTTTTAACAAGCACAAACGTCTGCGTACGATGCTATTAAGCTTAGAAAAAATTTAAAAGTGGTAAAATTTTTCCACAAATTCAAATGAACGCTATAAAATTGTACTGTGGTGTTAGGTCGATTAATGTCAGATTTTTAAATATTAATTGGGGCATTACCTATGAAAAGGGACCTTATTGTCGATGGCGCTTACGCCGCACAGCGTCGCGCGGCATTGGATTTATATCGAAGCATCGTTCATAATGTCGTAAGCGCCATCGACAATAAGGTCCCTTTTCATAGATAACGTCACAAGTTATGTATATTTTTAATGTATGTAGGTATACAATAACCCTCTGAGTTGGAAGGTCAGATGGCAGTCGCTTTCGTAAAAACTAGTGCCTACGCCAATTCTTGGGATTAGTTGTCAAGCGAACCCCAGGCTCCCATGAGACGTAGCCAAAATGCCGGGGCAACTCGAGGAAGATGATGAATGTATGTTACACGAAGTCACGAACCTCAATCTATTTCTTCCGTCAAACTATCGGACTGTGAAATTAAGGGCTGATTTAGACGGTACAATGTACGATGTCTGGTTATGTCAGGCGTGGCTCACTCCACGATTTCGTCGCTTTGCAACAGGTATTAGCTACAAGTACATCCGTTCCACACCAATTTTGGTAGCCATAAGCCGCGCGTGTCGATGTCGCCACCTAGCGGTCATATCTGTCCTGTGGGCGCAGCACGGTTCCATTTTTATCGTCTATCACTATGCGCGTCCCTTTCGCACTTACGTACTTGTTAGAACGTGACAGGCATGGTGACAAGGGATAAAAACGCGACCGTGCTAAGCCGCCTGATCGTAACAAACGCGTTTTGTTAGAGTGAGTCTTCTGTACCTAGTACTATTATTTATTCTATGGTTATGTCCAAATTCAACCGATCGATCAAAAACCGCAATGTAATGAAACTCGCATGCGAGTTCTCGCACCGTCTAAATGAGCCCTTTCCTTGTCCATATTTTCTAAATAAGGAGTGTACAGGTTTTAAAGGTCTACCACATGTCTCAGGCGACGGTAAAAAATTTATGCGCCGATTATTTAGTAGCTTAGCTAGAATGTAGCTTAGTTTTGGGTCTAAAACTGGTTAATTACCTATATGTTAAGGTGCAGTGCGTTCAGCCAGTAGAGCCAGCGAAGTTTGTTTTAAACATCGTAGCGCTTTTTAAGAGCTGGCGGCTACCTCGCACAACGTATCAGCATTGCGATACAGCGAGGAAATGCCGCCAGCATCCTTGGTACAATGCCTCAAGGGCCTGTTTTAGATTTAAGCTAGTTATTAATTTCGTTTAGTAGTACCACTGTATATATATTGTATGTAAATAAATGATTTTGACTTTTAGATAGACACCTAGAAATATATGTTTGCTAAAAATATGAATACGTAGTCTTGAGTCCTTTCTCTAATAACTTCTCTTGTCTGAGTCTCTAAGGTCTGAGTTCATCAACTCGTATATCGTCAGGTGACAAGCATATGCCACTAAATACATAAAACCGGGCAAGTGCGAGTCGGGCTCGCGCACAAAGGGTTCCGTACCATAATGCAAAAAACGTCAAAAAAAACGGTCACCCATCCAAGTACTGACCCCGCCCGACGTTGCTTAACTTCGGTCAAAAATCACGTTTGTTGTATGGGAGCCCCACTTAAATCTTTATTTTATTCTGTTTTTAGTATTTGTTGTTATAGCGGCAACAGAAATACATCATCTGTGAAAATTTCAACTGTCTAGCTATCACGGTTCGTGAGATACAGCCTGGTGACAGACGGACGGACGGACGGACAGCGAAGTCTTAGTAATAGGGTCCCGTTTTACCCTTTGGGTACGGAACCCTAAAAAAAAAATCGGCCTTCTTTTAGTACTAATATGGTTCACTATGGGTATGAACTTGTGGTGGTACTTAGTGACTTTTGCTTGTCACCCGACTAGGGTTTGCAATCCGGATCCGAAATGTATGAAATTATCCGGATCTGAATCCGGATCCGCGGATATTCCCATACATTTCGGATCCGTCGTGCAAACCCTACACCCGACGATATGTCAGTATATGATATCATGATACTCGTAATATAATTATACGAAATAAGTGTGAAAAGTAGAAGATTCACAATGAGTGGCGATAGATTAAACTACGACCAAAGGGAGTGTTTTAAAAAGCGCTGGTGGCCTAGCGGTAAGAGCGTGCGACTTTCAATCCGGAGGTCGCGGGTTCAAACCCCGGCTCGTAATGAGTTTTTCGGAACTTATGTACGAAACATCATTTGATATTTGCCAGTCGCTTTTCGGTGAAGAAAAACATCGAGAGGAAACCGGACTAATCCCAATAAGGCCTAGTTTCCCCTCTGGGTTGGAAGGTCAGATGGCAGTCGCTTTCGTAAAAACTAGTGCCTACGTCAAATCATGGGATAAGTTGTCAAGCGGACCCCAGGCTCTCATGAGCCGTGGCAAAATGCCGGGATAACGCGAGGAAGAAGAAGAAGAGGAGTGTTTTAAATCAATACGAGTTGTGAATTACCTATTCGCACGTGTGTCGTGTAATGTTTTATACTCAGCGGTCGGCAACAAGCGGCCCTCTCCTTGCGGCCCGCGAGCCTCCCTGGCTATTTTGTATGTAATATGGACAAACGACAATGTCTGATAAAGTCATAAATATTAACAAAGTGCGGCCCGCGTCAACTTCGGTAACTACTATGTGGCCCTTGGCTGCTAAAAGGTTGCCGACCGCTGCAAGATATGTATGGTCCTTTATATTTTCGATTTAGGCACGTAAAGTGCTAATTACTGCACTAGTGCAGTAAAGTAGGGCCATATGAACCTACTGTATAAATTAATACCTACTTAAAAATAAGTTCATTTGCGGTAAGAAAACCGTAGTTTATTTTAGGGATTTGATTTGTTTTGGAATTATCATTTAACTAACTTTAAAAATATCTTTTATTTTATTATCTCTAACTGATTATTTTCCCTACAAGTGTTTCTCTTGCCCCATGAGAAACTTTACTCCACATAACTACTTAATAAATAAAAACGGATTATACAGGATGGCTAAAAATAACTGCATTCCCGTTGTCAGCCCTTTTGCGATTTCGGGGTTGGTCCCATACTAAAAGTTGTTCACTATAATCCCAAAACCTTGGCAACGAGAATGCAGTTATTTTTTAGCCATCCATATTCTAATAGTCGAAATATAAATTAGCAACAAGGAAAACTATTAAGCATTAACTAAGTGTACCGACCTTCTGTACTCGCGACCGAAATATATATCAGACAGACACTCACAGCATAACAATAGCATACGATTTATATTAGGAAGTGTCAAATAATGTATCGTACAGTCAGCATGAAAAGTAGGTAGCGAATCAAATTACTTGTTAATAGTATCTGGGTTACTTTTTAGAAAAAGGTCACTTATATATGTGGACAATACAATAAAAGTTAACTTATTTTTAAACTTTGCCTTATATTTACTCGTGTCTTATATTTAACTCCTGACCCTACATAGATATTATCTTAACCCGTTCTTATTCTTATTATTTCTTGTTGTCTGAAAATAAACGCATTTTTTTTTCGATTCTCAACTAAAAAAAATGTATCCCGTCGGTAAGGGTGCGTATAAACTAGTTTTAAATTTCCTTAGCTTGGCAATGTGTACAGGAAAGACGCGAACGAGTTAAGCGTGTGCATTAAAATGTGTATAGCAGATTGATCATTCTCTAACTATCGACCCGCCCCGGCTTCGCACGGGTTACACAAACTCTTAACAAATTATACAGCTAAACCTTCCTCACGAATCACTCTGAAAGGTGAAACCGCGTGAAAATCCGTTCAGTAGTTTTTGAGTTTATCGCGGACATACACACAAACTACAGATGCGGCGGGGGACTTTGTTTTATAAGGTGTAGTGATATAGTGATAGCTCAAGAAAAAGATAAACCTAGATATAGATGTAGTGCATTAATTATTTTCCATCGTATTTTCTCCGAAACACGTTCGTAGTCTCGCTATTTCAGTCAAGTCTCGGTACAAAAAGTACTGAGGTTGACTGAAGTAGCGTGACAAATACGAACGTTTCCGAGAAAATACGATGGAAAACAATTATGCACTACATCTTTACCGCTTTAATAATTTAATCAATACGTAAAGGTAAGTAAACTAAGTACATACTTACGAACAGACATCGATCTTTTTTTAATTGGCGTATTTCCCAGCCTGTCTCGCTGTAATCGCTCTATTGTCTCGCTCCCTCTAATAATGCAGTGATGCAATTTTCCCACGATATGACGTGAATCGAGACCTTATGGTTATTATCTTATTATGCAACTTAAGAATAGTGCAGCGGTGCATTCGTAGATGCATTTTAACTGCGGCTTGGCTAAAAATATGTTTTGTCTGTTGCACTCATTATTGCATCGCAAATAGAAACAATTACAATGACATTTATTACGACATTTATTCTACATTTAATTATGCATATAGGATTGTTCTAACAATACAGGGTGAAATTTTAACCACCAGCTCTGCGTATTGACTTTATAGATTATACTGAACAACTTTTATTATGGGACCAATTCCGAAATCGTGTAATAAAAATTTGGCTGTTTCATACATACACTCTGGCTGATGTAATGCCACATTTTTTTATGAAACAACCAATTTTTTTTTTAAATATAATATAAGTTGTTCAGTAGGTATAACCTATAAAATAAAGTTACTACGCAGAGAATGGCTGGTGGTCGAATTTTCACCCTTTATTTATAAAATAATTTACTTATAATTATTATTTCATTGAATACTAAACATTAAAAGTATTAGAACCAATTAAATTATTTTCAGAAAATATTTTAATTTGTTTTTATTTCAAGTTTTTATATCATAATATTCATAATACCATAATACGCTAAACAATCAATACTTACCTACTTGAATAATGACAACACACAAACATGGTTACATACAACAAAGTCCATAAATCATAAATCATTTATTTTTCGTGATAAACTTAGTGTACATACAAAAGTAAAATTAAATGCTTAATACAAACATAATTACAAATTGTTTACCACGAAATGGGCTCGCCTCAGCATAATGCTGACCCGAGAGTCGGCGCTGGTCTTCCGGCGAGTCCATTTTGGTGGGCCACGAACGCAGCTGTACGGCACGGCCTCGTAGAACTGAACGCAACCACTTGCGGCGGCTGCCAGCGCCATCTGGCCTACGGGTGTAATAACTGAAATTTAAAGTCTATATTTCAGGTCTGTCATGTCATATTCTGTTAGTTTACACTGCGCTTAAAATATAAGTTAATTGAGTACATATATTGTAAAATGAATAAATTAAAATAAAATTACATTAAAAAATATAAATCAATTATATTCAATTAAAATACATTAAAAATTATAATTCAACAAAAAAAAGATACAAAAAAATTGTTTTATTGCACAGAAAGAATACAGTGGTACACGAGTTTTTGGTATTAAGAGTTGTGCATTACTAAAAATTATATAACATTAAACAACCAACCACCATTAAATAACAATTATAAATTAATTGACTTCACTTTAAATGAAATACATTAAAATAAAATTATAAAATATAAAAACACAAATCATAATACAAGCACAAATTATAACTGGCTCTAAAATATTTTACATCAGTACCTAAAGTACTTTAATACGTGCATGTTAGGTGTTTTGTTAGTAGGTCAGGGGCGTGTAGGTACCTATGTGTCGGCGGCCGATGGTAAGATCAGGCAGATCATGAAATTCCTAGGCAAATCGTGGAATGTGAAAATCTTCGTCTCGTTCCTTGAGTCGACGGGGCCTATTTCTGGACAGTTTGCCCTTCGGGCATCTGAAGCAACCTAACCAATCTATCCTACCTGTCTATTGGTTGTGACTATCGTCAAAACATAATACAGGAACATTACGATCTGCCTGATCTTACGATCGGCTGTCGACATACGACATATGTAAGGACTACAAAAATAATACACGTATCCTATGACATTCACGCGCCTGAGTGATAATTCATAGCAAACACAAATAAGTATTTTAAACACTATTGCACTTCTAGTAGCAGTAGACTTGTATAAAAAACCATTTATTTCAGAATTTCTGGGTCTATAATTTGGTTAGTAATCATAACAACAAAATACCTACAAATTGTACAAAGTGGTTCATGAGACCTTAATACTCGGAGTAGATTGTTAACCAAGGGATGAAATGCACTCATTTCTGCCGCGGTAGTTTGGCGCTCGAACGCAGTGATTTAATCACCGCGTATTTAATGAAGTTATTTATAAGATATTTAATTTTTAGTACAGATATTTATAAGAAAAATACGTAAATTTCCATAAGTACTTAGTAAAATACTCTACTCTTTCAGGTTTCATGGGCAAAGTGTTGATAGAGAAGCTGCTATACTCTTGCACGGATCTGGACCGCATTTACTTGCTCATGAGGTCCAAAAAAGGCGTCAAGTCGGAGGATCGGCTAGCGGAGCTGTACGCCACTAATGTAAGTATTTGTGTTGTCTGTCTGTCTGTCGGTCTGTCTGTCCATCGGAATCTACAACTATACAAAGTGTCGAGAGAGAAGCTGTTATGCTCTTGCACGGCCCTGGACCGTATTTACTTACTCATGAGGTCCAAGAAAGGCATCAGAGGATCGGTTGGCTGCTCGTTACTCCACAAATATAAGTTTTGTGCAACGGACTACAACTAGTGACCCGCCCCGGCTCCTCACGGGCACAAAACCTTAACAATTTATACACTTAAACCTTCCTCAAGAATCACTCTATTGATAGGTGAAAACCGCATGAACATCCGTTCAGTAGTTTTTGAGTTTATTGCGAACATACATATATACAAACAGACAGACGCGGCGGGTCATCATCTTCCTCGAGTTATCTCGGCATTTTGCCACGGCTCATGGGAGCCTGGGGTCCGCTTGGCAACTAATCCCGAGAATTGGCGTAGGCACTAGTTTTTTTTTTAGACAGACGCGGCGGGTGACTTTGTTTTATAAGGTGTGGTGTAGTGACCCCACACTGTTAGCGTCTTTCGAGCGTCGGCGACTAGTCAGCGCTATGGAAAATGGCGTCGCTGTGCAGTTGTGCTAACGCTGCGTCGAGCAGCAGCCATAGAGTTGACTAGACGCTGACGCTCGAGAGACGCTAGTGTGGGTTGGCCCATAAGGTGTAGTAATGGCATGGCACCCGCGCCAGCTAGCGGACGCCCTTATGAGGATACGCATATTAAATAGTGTTCATGTAAATAAATAAAATAAAAATAATTTATTCAGGTCTTAAAACCCCATACTTCCTACATTTACAAAATAAAATCAAATTATATAAAAATTGATAAAAACCGGCCAAGTGCGAGTCGGACTCGCGTTTCTAGGGTTTCGTACATAAGTCCGACTCACGCTTGACTGCACATTTCTAATAGGTTTTCCTGTCATCGATAGGTAAAGAACTATTTTGTGTTTTTTTTTTCAAAATTTTAGACCCAGTAGTTTCGGAGATAAAGGGGGGGGGGGGGGGGGGTAATTTTTTGGCTATTTTCTTAAATAACTTCGAACCTATGTATTTTAAAATTATAAAAAAACATGTCCATCTTTGGGTCACTTTACATATGTGTACCAAATTTCAACTTAATTGGTCCAGTAGTTTCCGAGGAAATAGGCTGTGACAGACGGACAGACAGACAGACGCACGAGTGATCCTATAAGGGTTCCGTTTTTTCCTTTTGAGGTACGGAACACTAAAAAAAATTAATTGTGAAATAAATAAATATTGTGACAAACACACAAATAAATGCCCTTACCAGGATTCGAACCCGAGGCTTCCTGCTTCGTAGCACGAAGTATACGCATTTCTTTTGTTTTCAGTACCTCTACGACCGCTTGAAGAGAGAAAGACCGGGCGTATTCGAGTCTAAGGTCCACGTGATAGCCGGAGACATCCTGGAAAACGGATTAGGTGAGACCCGCATTATATATTTATATGTTGGGAATTGTGGGCGCGTATCATATACTCTTATACTAGAGAAAATCTAGCGAAAGCGTTGCTAGGGTTTCAAGGAGCGAGATATGTCTATACATTTTACAGTACAAATGGTGCTACTTTCCCGCACTAGTGTGGGAACGAGCACTTTCCGTGTCTATGTCGAAAGTAAAAAAAATATAGGACATTCTTACACAGATTGACGAAGTCCCACAGTAAGCTCAAGAAGGTTTGGGTTGTGGGTACTCAGACAACGATATACAGTCGACTCTCGTTAATTCAAACCCGCGATAATTCGAACCTCTCTATAATTCGAAGTTATCACGAGCTCCCTACAAAATCTCTTTATATTTCGAAATAATTCAATACATTTTTAAGCACTTGGTAATTCGAACAAAAAAATCATCGCTACGTTACAAAACGACGCGTTAATACTCAGAGGCGTCAAACACTCGACAATTCAAAGTTATCAGATTGCAGAGGTAAGTGTAAGTACCCTACATTTTGAGACAAGTTCAAGTGCAGCGTTGCACGTGCATTTGTTATTGTATAGTTATTTGTACAACAAGAGATCAAAGTTTGATATTTCTTCGAGTGCTTATTTTGAGTCCCGTGCAAGCGAAAGATTCTATAATAGATTCACGAGCGTAGCGAGTGAATCTAATTTAGAATCTTGAGCGTAGTAAGGGATTCAAAAGCGCACGAGATGTAAATAACTTTGATCTCGTGTAGTACACAAAATTTTTCACCCTAAGCAGTGAGAACATACCTAGAGGGACAGAGGTAATAGAACCCAAGTATATCGAACTTGTATTAGACCCCGCATGTTGAAATGACATTTGACTATAAAGGTCACTTGAATGTCATTTTGTCTCTCTCAGTGAGCAAAATCGCATTTTGCTCACTGAGTGAGATACACTCAGTGAGCAAAATGCGATTTTGCTCACTGAGTGAGACAAAATGACTCAGTGAGCAAAATCGCATTTTGCTCACTGTTTTTAAGAAGCAAAGTACCCTTGTTAGAGCTGCTGAGGTGAAAAAATAATTTCCGGCACTAGGTATTTCTGATAAAAAAAAGTTATTGATCAGTCTCAGCAATGTGCTTTGAAGCAAACTAATATTACCGCCTTCTTCCCAAAGACTAATAATTAATTCACATTATGTATTTGGATATTGTTAAAAAGTTAGCATTTAATAAATCATAATTGAGTATTACACAATAATTCGAACTTTCATATTTTTTCTCTCAAAAATTTCGAACTATTTGATATTTCAAACTCTCGATAATTCGTAATATTTTAAAAGTCCCTTGAGTTTCGAATTAACGAGAGTCGACTGTATATCTTCTTCTTCTTCTTCCTCGCGTTATCCCGGCATTTTGCCACGGATCCTGGGAGCCTGGGGTCCGCTTGACAACTAATCCCATGATTTGACGTAGGCACTAGTTTTTACGAAAGCGACTGCCATCTGACCTTCCAACCCAGAGGGGAAACTAGGCCTTATTGGGATTAGTCCGGTTTCCTCACGATGTTTTCCTTCACCGAAAAGCGACTGGTAAATATCAAATGATATTTCGTACATAAGTTCCGAAAAACTCATTGGTACGAGCCGGGGTTTGAACCCGCGACCTCCGGATTGCAAGTCGCACGTTCTTACTGCTAGGCCACCAGCGCTTCGTCGACTGTATATATAAATACTTAAATATATAGAAAACAACCATGACTCAGTAACAAATATCTGTGTCATCACACAAATAAATGCCCTTACGGGGATTCGAACCAAGGACCATCGGCTTCACAGGCAGGGTCACTACCCACTAGGCCAGACCGGTCGTCGAAAAAATACTATACTTATGTATATATTTTTCGAGAGGCCCCGCAAAATCCAATTTATACTCATTGCGAGGAAAATATCTGATGACCTGGCCCCAATTTCACCACGGTGACAGGTGCGACAATTGTAAAATCACTGTTGCTGACGTCACAGGCATCCATGGGCTACGGTTACCACTTACCATCGGGCGGGCCGTATTCCTGTTTGCCGACATCATTGTATTATTTAAAAAAACTTTATTATATCGGAAAAAAACAGATATTTCTTTTGCGTAGTTTCTGACAATTGTCAAGATTTAGAAGAATTGTAGGTAATTCTTGACAGGTAATGAGTTATATGTCGGAATTTCGTGACAATTGTAGTGTTTCTTGTGACAATTGTCATAAACTTAGCAAGAGAAATATCTGTTTTTTTCCGATATAATAAAGTTTTTTTTTAATAAAACAATGATGGTGGCAAACAGGAATACGGCCCGCCCGATGGTAAGCGGTAACCGTAGCCCATGGATGCCTGTGACGTCAGCAACAGTGATGTTTTACAATTGTCGCACCTGTCACCGTGGTGAAATTGGAGCCTGATCTAATATATAAATAAATAAATAAGTATTAAATAATATAAATATAACTTTGTGTGAGGTGAAATAGTTCGAAAGCCTTGCAGGTACGGTCCAATGTGCAGGTTGCAAAGCATTCTCAAAATTTCCTAAATTTCTGGAAACTTTCATGAGAATTTTCTGATGAAAGTTTCTTTCCCTTTGAACGCTAACCTAGTCCTTAATTAATAAATAAAGTGTTTTTTAACAACACAGTCCTTGTGTTTTTAATACAGATATAATTATTTGTATTTTGGTAAGCCTCAAGATACAGGCTTAGCCTAGTTTGGGGCTTACCAGACACCTCCTGTGCATGTATTACCTCCTGTACTGTGTTCCCAAATCTTATCAAAAAATTATTCTTATTCTTATTTGTGTGTTTTCAGGACTGTCCGAGGAAGACCGCACACTCCTTGTCAACCGAGTCAACATCATATTCCACGTGGCGGCCAGTGTTAGGTAAGATTAGAAGATTACAATAAAAGAAAACATTTTGACCCGATTACCGGTGCACGGTGCTTTTTGCTAGAGTCTGTGCGGAAAGAGAAGAGTCGTAGAATGTATTGGATCCCATACATTTCACGACTCTTCTCTTTCCGCACAGACTCTACCACTTGTGGATTGTTGTAAAATGTTTTTCAACACACGTGCTCGTAACTTAAGAATAAATTTTATGATTTTTTTTCTCCGCAAGTGTGTTGAAAAATGTAGTATGAAACACATGTGCACTGGTCATTACACATAACACATCGGCTTTCTTATTAGAGAAGTAGGTTAGTGGTTGGGTAATAGGGAATGATGACTAATGTTGAATTTTATAACAAAATCTAGTAAAATAGATAGCAAATATGCCATTTAACACAATAATGTGGATATTAAAATAAAATATGGAAATAATACAGTAAGTAAGTAAGTAATCATTTATTGTCAGATTGTGCAATGTCAGTATACAGATGTTACAATATTATTTGATTAGAGAGTGTCACAATCAACCGGTTTACGGTATACAATGTCCTTATTCCTAAAATACATATAGTACAGTTCAAATAACCTTAAGATTAAACTAAAAAATGTCTAAGGTACAAAATACATATAATAAAAAAAAAAAAAAAAAAAAAAACTATTCAACCCTACAATCATAATATTATAAAGCAACATTATTGTTTATTACCTACTAGCTATATTATTAATTACTATGTCAATTAAATATTATTATAATTTACATTGTTATTAAGGTCAATATTCATAAGATAGGTATCATTCACATGTCAAGCGTTAGAATTGTTCTATCTTGAGAAAAAAATCATTGATATTGTAAAAACATTTAGTTAGGAGAAAGGATCTTAACTTGGAGAAAAATTTGTTGTTTGGCAACTCTGTCCATGACATAGGAAGTGCATTATAAATACGAACAGCCATGTAGTAGCAATTTTTCTTACTCACTTCTAATTTACATTTTGGGACTACTAAAGCTTTATGTGTGACTGTGCGCTTTCCAATGTTATATTTCTGATCAAATAATTCTAAATTGCATTTAACGAATTTACATATCTCTAAGATGTATAAGCTGGGAACTGTCAGGATTCCATACTGTTTAAACAACGGCCTACATGACTCTGACCACTTGACCCCGCTATAGCCCTAACACATTTTTTTTGTGCTATGAAAGCTTGTTTTACATTTGTGCCATTACCCCATAATACTATTCCATAACGAAGTGCAGAAGCAACATAGCTATGATAAACGAGTAGCGCAGTTTTGTCTGAAGTCATTCGCTTCAGTTTTTTTATGGCATAAATAAATTTATTACAAAAATACAGCACCTGAAAGTTTCAAAATTCAAGCTTGTTTCCAACTTCCAAAAAGGAAATAAGTAAGGATACCATTCGATTCCTTACATTTTATCTAAAAAAGATTTTATTGCAATTATATACATAACCGCAATATTTCACCGACAAAAACGCAATTTTCTTGTTTTGTCCATACTTCAAGATGGACTCTCAGTGACCTTGACGTCACGTTCACTTATCGTTTTGTTAGAAGCGTTTCGCAAGTGAAGTACGACTGTCGGACTTTGACTATCATTTCTGTCTTTTGTATTGCTTTAATGAGTTTAATGCAATGGGTCCCATATATACATTTCATCCTAAAAACAAACCTGGGGGCCGATTTTTGAAATACGACCACTCGATTTCGTGTATTTCGTTAAATGATATCTCCACTACTAGGCGTTTAAATTCTACTAATAGAATTGAAATCGAGTGGTCAATACCACTAAATTCCCAATTTCTATCGCTCGTATTTCAAAAATTAGCATTTCGCCGTTTTCCACCGATTTTCGAGTGCCGAAATCGAGCGATTGAAATTCAAAAATCGGCCCCCAGATCGATTGATACCATAAAAGAAAATTTGTCATGTAGCCTATTGTATCGAAGTTCGATATCGTCGCGTTACAACATGTCAATGACTATTGGCGATGTGAATATCATTTGATATTTATCAGTCGCTTTTCGGTGAAGGAAAACATCGTAAGGAAACCGGAGTAATCCCAGGTGGCCTACCTAGTTTACCCTCGGGGTTGGAAGGTCAGGTGGCAGTCGCTTTCGTAAACTAGTGCCTACGCCAATTCTTGGATTTAGTTCCCAATCGGACCCCAGGCTCCCATCAGCCGTGGCAAGAATGCCGGAACAACGCAAGAAAGATGATGACTATTTATGACTCAAATGTTTTTTTCCAGATTCGACGACCCTCTAACATTTGCATGCAAATTGAACTTGAAAGGGACGAAACAAATCGTTGATTTGGCGAGAGAAATCACCGACCTAAAGGTTAGTTATAAAAATTACTAGCGACCCGCCCCGGCTTCGCACGGGTTACACAAAACCCTAACAATTTATACATTTAAACCAGGGATGTTGCGGTTCCGCATCCGCGGAACTTCCGCATACTTTCAACATCCGCATCTGCATCCACATCCGCATAAAATTGATGCGGAGCTTATGCGGATGCGGATGTCGAACAAGTCGGTACAGGCCGCGTAGCCAAGATGCCAATCGCTAACGCTCCGTAGCGATCGAAACGCAACTGTCACTGTCGCACTAATATGGAAGAGTGACAGAGAGACATAAAGCTTTTCGTTGTCGAAGCGATAGCGATTGTAACCTTGGCTAGGCCGGCAGGAACGTCTTAGCGGCGGCGTAAGTGCTAGGTAATTTCGTCATTACCTATAACGAAATCGTCTAAATCCAGAAAAGTCGGCCAAGTTACTGATTATTAAATATAACGCACCTATATTCTTGCTCAAATACTAACCGTTTCGTTTTTTTGAAATAAAAATTACTAAAAATTTAATATTTTGATGTTTTTCAAGTACCTAATCTTGACATCCGCATCCGCGGATGTTAGCCTTTAAATATCCGCATCTGCATCCGCGTCCGCGGATGTCAAAAAATCTGCATCCGCAACATCCCTGATTTAAACCTTCCTCAAGAATCACTCCTACCTACCCTACAGTTTCTAATAAATATTTTTAATAATTTCCAGGCTTTAGTCCACGTCTCTACGTCCTACTCTAACACCAACAGAGACCCCATTGAGGAGGTGATGTATCCCCCTCACGCTGACTGGCGGGATACCCTCAAAGTGTGCGAGAATATCGATGAGCATACATTGAGGATCGTGACGCCTAAGTAAGTACGAGTATCTTTGTAAACTAGAGACCACTTTCAGGAGATACCTACCTTCATAATGACTATGATGAATGATGAATGTGTGACAGTACTGACAGTATAACGACGAAAATACGCAGAGGATGTTGAATCTTCAGTTAGTACAAAAAATAATAATTTTAGGATGTGGTATCTTTATGTTTATTGGCGGGATACCCTCAAAGTGTGCGAGGATATCGATGAGCATACATTGAGGATCGTGACGCCTAAGTAAGTACAAGTCATCATCATCATCTTCCTCGCGTTGATTTAGATTTAGATTTAGATATTTATTCTCATAATATTAAATTACATTATAAATTATGCTAGACTAATCTACACGAATTTATATTATGATCGTCATTCATATTTACATAATATTATTTAATACATACAAATTAAAAAATGTCTTGCAATAATTAATCTTATGTCAACAATTTATCCATTCATGTCAAAACAAAATACGGTAATAACTTAGTACGAGTATCTCTTAATGATCGTCATGTTCTAAATAAAATACTAGGTACATATTACAATATACATAAATCAATAACTGAGAACATGTCAAATTTATACGATTCAATTTTCAATTTAAAATGTCAGGGTCATATACTCATTTACAGAATAAAGTGGATTATCCAATAAAAGGACTCTCAGTTGACGTTCAAATGTTTCGTCAGATGTTTCCGTTCGTAATTCAGCGGGTAGACGCTCGTAGTATGTCGGGCCGATTACTCGCGAGTTTTTGCATGAAAGTGCCATGCGTCGCGGCACTGTTCTGAGTCTCCCCGTGGATCTGATTATTTTGCCCGTGACCTCAACACGTTTAAACAGTGGCAAGTTTTTTCTAACGAACATCAATACTTCGAATATGTATAGTGAGTAGTGCGACATTATTCGATTTTGCTTAAATAGTTCCTTACAAGGGTGCCTGGGTTTAACTCCTGCCAGTAACCGTATCGCACGTTTTTGGAGTATTAGTACGCGATTTGCATCCGTGGAATTGCCCCAAATAACCGTACCATATGACATCAAGGAGTGAAAATGCGAGAAATATACGGCCTTCAGTGACTTCCTAGATATCAATGGTTGTAGTTTTTTTATAGCAAAAATAGCACTACTCAACCTATTACATAGCCCGTCAACATGGAACTTCCAATGCAGATTTGAGTCAAGTGTAAAACCTAGAAATTTGGTCTCATTACATATAGGCATAGGCCCGTCAGCAATACACGGTGGCACTTCAGCGTTACGTCCTGAAAAAATCATAACATGTGATTTGGCCATATTTAAGAGCAGGCCGTTAGAGGAAAACCACGTTTGCAGTTGGTCACTTGCTTCGTGAATTTGTTCAGCAAGCTGCGTGTGCGTTTTTGCGTTGACGATGACTGTTGTATCATCGGCAAATAGAATAGAATTGCCACTCGTAATTGCCGACGGGAGGTCATTAATAAATAATAAAAATAATGTGTTGCCAGTTGCCGACCCTTGAGGGATGCCCAAATTGACAAAACCAGTGACTGAAGACACTGTTTTGCCACCTATGGACATTTTGACCACCTGCTTACGGCTAGACAAGAATGATGCAAACAAACTTAGAGCGGAATCAGTAATGCCGTACATACTTAACTTATTTAGAAGCAATTTATGATTTATTACATCGAATGCTTTCGAAAGATCGCACAGTATGCCCGCCATTTTGTACCTATCATCTAGACCAGTCGTAATACAGTCTACCATCTTATGTGCCGCCATGGTGGTGGATCTTTTTTGCCTGTATGCGTACTGATGGTCAGTAAGTAGCTTATTTGATTCCAAGTGGGCCATTAGGGAAGATGATAGAATGGACTCCACCAGCTTTGAGATGGTAGGCACGATGGTTATGGGTCTATAGTTGTTTACATCACTCTTGTCTCCTTTCCCTTTATATACAGGGCATTTTGCCACGGCTCATGGGAGCCTGGGGTCCGCTTGACAACTAATCCCCAGAATTGGCGTAGACACTGACCTTCCAACCCAGAGGGTAAACTATGCCTTATTGGGATTAGTCCGGTTTTCTCACGATGTTTTCCTTCACCGAAAAATACAGTAAGTATCGTCGTATGAGACCACGTTCAGAAGATATACCTACCTTCATAATGACTAGTGTGTGAGAGTATAACGACGAAAATACGGAGAGGATTTTGAACCTTCAGTTAGTACAAAAAATAACAATTTTAGGATGTGGTATGTTTATGTTTATTGGCGGGATACCCACAAGTGTGCTAGAATATCGATGAATATACATTGAGGATTGTTACAACTAAGTAAGTATAATGGAGACCATATCCTCCTGAATGTGGTACCCGCATATTGACGGATACTTTCAAAGTATGCAAGTTTACTAATACACATCATCATATATTGTACAATAAAGAGTAACTAACTACTACTAAAGTGGGCAAGAGTCACGATAAACGTAATATTTTCATAGAAACTCGACGTTTTCGGTGGTTCTCACCCTCTATCGCTTCCCAAGTAGGTGCAGTGATATCTTGGTCTGACTCTATACTATAGTCTGGCAAACACATGTAATTTGTCAGTCAGTAAGAACCAGAAAGAATATTCTCCTTTTCTTTTGGGTGCTAGTACTAGCGTAAGACAAAGACAGTATGATTTTCTCTGTCTATTTTTGAAATGAGACAGTCCTGGGCCAAACTATATATCTGTATGTTTTTTTCTCCAGGTACCTCGGCGTGCTGCCAAACACTTACGTGTTTACGAAGCAATTGGCCGAGCATGTTGTGTACGAGCAAAAGGGGCAGCTCCCCGCCGTCATCATCAGGCCTTCCATTGGTAATTCAATCATAGATTGCTTACCTCTTTCTTATTAACTTAAAAGGAAAGAGACAAAAAACCCCATTACCATTTCTTTTATATAGTTCATGCCGTGCCGTTGCATGAACAACATACTTATAAAACTGGCAGGTTTCGAGAGATAAATTGCAGTATTAAAAAAATCGAGCAGTTACTTTCTGTATTTTTATTTCAAAGGTGCGACCATGGAATTTAATTCCAGTACCATTGTCACAGTGACAATAGTGTGAGGTCCCTAAGCGACTTTCATACTGATTGTCACTGTGACTGTGTGTGAAATAAAATTCTTTGACTGTACCCGTATGTATATCAATAAAGTTATCTGTAAGCCAAGCCAAATTTCGCCTTTTTGTGGTTTTGCATTAAGAAGAGACAATACATTTTCGTTGTAATACTCTACAATTGAAACTATTTATAGTATTTTATTTATTTATTTTTTACTTCTTTTTCTCTACATTTCCAGTAATTTCAAGTGTCTCGGAGCCGATGCCGGGATGGGTTGAAAACTTCAATGGACCAGTCGGGATCCTTGTCGCCTGTGGAAAAGGTACCACTTCTGTGTAATAGAGACCATTCTTAGTAGGTCATGTTAAAATAAACCAGCATTTAACGATTTACTTGGGGTTATCATCCGTGGCTACTGACAAATATACCACTTTTTAATATAGGTAAATACTACCTACTATTGGTAGGTATGTTTAAACCAACCAGCATTTAAAATTAACCAGTCGGAATCCTTGTCATTTTTGTCGAAGGTACCACTTTTAGAAACCATTCTTAGTACCTATTAAATTAGTTTGACAATTACAAATTTTTGAATTTAGTAGTATTTTTAGTTTATGAAATCATACATTTTCACAATATTATAATTTGTAAAATAAATTAACTTTCTAATTTTGGAGCAAATTTTGTACCAAAGTATAAAATGTACGGTGACTTTTTAACTCCGTAACCACGCACTTCCAAATAACATTATAGGCCCCGTGCATGAACTATAGGGGGCAGCATAGGAGCCGTCAGATTATTGGCGCGAGACGTAAATGTGTCGTTTATGCTTCGGATGTAGCCCACAAGATGGCAGAACCTAACGTACGAAACGTACCGACGAGAACGGGAGATAGTGGCACTTGCTTTGGCAATGGACATGTGCACATGTTTCCGACTCAGGCCACAAGATGGCAGACCCTCCAACGCGCACGGTCCCTATCCTCAAATTATACCAGCCAGCCTCTTGAGCATTACCGTTGTTTTCAGGTATCATGCGGAGTCTATACTCCGATCCATCCCTCATAGCCGACTACATTCCTGTCGATGTCTCCATCAAGAATATCATCGCTGCCGCCTGGGCCAGAGGAACTAAACCGTTAGTCAGACAAGTTGATAACTATAGACGAGCGTTTTCCAAAAAAAAAATGTACTTTTCATTCATGTCTTCAAAATATTGACTTCTTGGGCTTATTTTACTCAGAATCGTTTGTACATTCAAGCCTCATAGATGAACAAATGTGTCCCAAAATTTTTTCCAAAAAATATTTTTCCAGTGCGTAACGTTCATACAAATAAAAAAATTATCACGTGATCTTGTGGCAGGGTTTAACGCAACCCTGCGTCGGTTACTGGTTCCCTGTCGGTCACTGGTGCTACGACGTCACTATTAACTAGTAGCTCTGTGAGTTGTCGACCTAACTCCGCCGTTTCGAAAAATTTCTAAAAATGATCCGACAAAAAAATTGCATCACTAAATAAGGTAAACGTACTAGTGCTCGACATGCTAATGCCCAATAGATGACACCTTGCTGTCACCTCTATTGACAATGACTTAAGTTTCAAGTTGACATGTACTGGGACCGCGTCGAGCACCGGTATGTTTACCTTACCTCTCTCCTCTCTTCTTCTTCCTCGCGTTATCCCGGCATTTTTGCCACGGCTCATAGGAGCCTGGGGTCCGCTTGACAACTAGTCCCATGATTTGACGTAGGCACTAGTTTTTACGAAAGCGACTGCCATCTGACCTTCCAACCCAGAGGGGAAACTAGGCCTTATTGGGATTAGTCCGGTTTCCTCACGATGTTTTCCTTCACCGAAAAGCGACTGGTAAATATCAAATGATATTTCGTACATAAGTTCCGAAAAACTCATTGGTACGAGCCGGGGTTTGAACCCGCGACCTCCGGATTGCAAGTCGCACGCTCTTACCGCTAGGCCACCAGCGCTTTTTTTAACCTATGTTTACCTTACCTTCTATGTTTACCTTACCTATATATTATGAAACAAACTCCCCCGCCGTGTCTGCCTGTCTGTATGTTCGCGATAAATTAAAAATCTGCTGAACGGATTTTCATGCTGTTTCACCTATCAATAGAGTGATTCTTGGTTTAGGTGTATAATTTGTTAAGGTTTTGTTTAACCCGTGCGTCGCTGGTTGATTATAAAAACATGCTCACAATAATTGTGAATATTATTTGCGTATCTATAGTTGAGCAAACCGAATTTGTCAGTAAATACCTAACAAACTTTCTTTTGGGTGCTAGTACTGGTGTAAGACAAAGATAGTATGATTCTCTCTGTCTATGTTTAAAATGAAACAGTCCTTTGACAAACTATATCTTTTCTGTGCCTTTGAGCTAAAAAACTTATGTTTAAGGAACAGAAGAATATTTAATTAGTATCTGTGTGTGACCTAGGTACATATTTACTTGGTTTTGTCTTACAGCCTAGAGCCGACAGACGACATTGAGATCTACAACTCCTGCGCAGGGAAGCTCAACAACATTACAATGGGGGAGCTCGTTGATACTGGCAAGAGAATGGGGGCGCAGGTCCCCCTCAACGACAGTCTATGGATGGTAGGGGGGTCTATTACCACCTCCAAAACTATACATTACATCAAGGTTAGTAAGTTTTGTCGGTAATTATAAATAAATAAATAAATAAATAAATAAATATTAGGGGACATCTTACACAGATCAAACCTAGCCCCAAACTAAGCAAAGCTTGTACTATGGGTACTAGGCGACGATATACATACTTGTATAGATAAATACATACTTATATACATAGAAAACAACCATGACTCAGGAACAAATATTAGTGTTCATCACACAAATAAATGCCCTTACTGGGATTCGAACCCAGGACCATCGGCTTAGCAGACAGGGTCACTATCCACTAGACCAGACCGGTCGTCAATTAAACTTTGCATGAGTAGTAAAATCAACACCCTAAACTGTAGTCTCAACTCAACATAATCTGGGAAGCTCAACAAAATTACAATGGGGGAGCTTGAGCCCGGCAAGAGAATGGGGGCGCAGGTACCTCTCAACGACAGTTTGTGGATGGTAGGGGGTTCTATTACCACCTCCAAAACTAAACATTATATCAAGGTTAGTAAGATATATGTCCTTCTATCTCAACTTTGCATGAGTAGTAAAATCAACATCCGAAGTATAATAGTCTCGGCATAATCTAGAAATATCACCATATCAACAAAATTACTAAAAAATAAATAAATATGGGAGATGGTAGAGATCGGCAAGAGAATGGGGGCGCAGGTCCCCCTCAACGACAGTCTTTGGATGGTAGGGGGTTCTATTACCACCTCCAAAACTATACATTACATCAAGGTTAGTAAGTTATGTCGGTCTAATTTAACAATGACCAGAATAGCACGACCCCTCACAAATAACTTTTTAGCCTTCTAAGCTCTTCTAGCTCAATAACCCCTTGATCGAGCCTGCTCATAATTGAACGACTAAAACATTATGCCTTCAACTACACGTTTACCCGATTTCATTTAAATTAGAACAAATTTACTATCCATCCATAATTTATGGTCCATCAAAGTATTCTCTGATAGTTCAGCTTAAAAACATCGAAATGCCGAGACGTGCCCCTAGCCAGCCGCGTTTTCCAAGTTAAATGTAATAACTTCTCTTCGCTTTGCTCGCTCGTTCGATGATTACCTTCCGAAATTTTGTGTAGTCTCATATAATACACATTGTAATACTGTTGAGCTCTGTTGTGTTAGAACAGAGCTCAACAGTATTACAATGTGCGAGCTGGTGGAAACAGATAAGGGATTGGGACAGAGTTGCCTCTCAACGCTTAGACCCTATTCCATTTGTTACCAGTTACTCGTACTATAGCCCACACTGTTAACTGTACATTATGCCTTTTGTAATAAGGTCCACTGATGTATAGTCAGGAGTGTTGCTGTGTGTACCAAGTCCAACACTGTATATAACGCTATGCTATAAGTTATGATGGTTTAAGTAGCTGAATATTCCATGAGGGATCGACTTAACATGATTATATTGATTATATATGGCTGTATGAGGATTTTATAGATAAATTGGCGGTATAAAATTGTTAATGAATTTCTTACATTTTTAATCAAACGATTTTTTTAATATATACAGGGTGTAATCGTTAAGTGTGGCCAGGCGATAATTCCGTAAATATAACAGATATCAGAAAACTTCAAATTGATATCGAAAGTGCGTTACCCAATGAGTAAAATTACATTAATCACTTTTTTTAAATAAACGTAGACATATCCCAAACATTAACTTCAAACCCACATACATTTAGTACGACGACTCACCCCTAGAGATAAAAGTGCTTGAGATTCATTATTTGCGATAATAAACTGTAATAAAATAATAAAACTACCGTTTATAAAATAATAAATCTAACATTTATTTTTTAATCACAACGTAAATTTTAAGAAAAGTTCATTTAGAAACATTTAAGAGAGTCCGTCAATGTATCGCACAAGAAGGGCGTCATTTCGAGCAACTACTGTAAACAAAAAATGTACTTCTTTAAAAAATAAGTTAAATGTTAGATTTATTATTTCATAAACGGTAGTTTTATTATTTTATTACAGTTTACTATCGCAAATAATGAATCTCAAGCAGTTTTATCTCTTACGACACCGACGGCGTTCTTTGAGGGATGAGTCGTCGGACTAAATGTATGGGAGGGTTTGAAGTTAAAGTTTGGGATATTTCTGCTTTTATTTAAAAAAGTTATTAATGTAATTTTACTCATTGGGTAACGCACTTTCGATATCAATTTGAAGTTCTCTGATATCTGTTATATTTACTGAATTATCGCCTGGCAACACTTAACGATATAATTAATTAATAATCTTAATTGTCCCTGTATAGGACAATTTAACACAGATCGACCTAGTCCCACAGTAAGCTCAATAAGGCTTGTGTTGTGGGTACTAGACGACGATATATATAAATACAATACATATATACATAGAAAACATCGATAACTCAGGAACAAATATTTGCGATGAACACACAAATAAATTTTATGCCCTTACCAGGATTCGAACCCGGGACCTCCTGCTTCGTAGGCAGGGTCACTACCGACTAGGCTGGGAGGCCGTTTGTTTGAACGTTTGTTTTATCATTTTCAGGTTTTATTTTTGCACCTTTTACCGGCTATTTTCATCGATCTCATTCTGTGGATACTCGGAAAGAAGCCAATGTAAGTACCTACATATAAGTGAATTTTGTTACGCAAACCAACAAAGCAGAATTTTTTTTTATAAACACTAATAAAGCTTTTACTGGGATTTGAACCCAGGACCTCCAGCTCGTAGGAACTGATAAGATTGACACGCTAGACCGGGCCGGAGCTCTTGTATGGAAAGCACCTCGTGATCACCAGTGATCGTAAATTTTGCAGCAATTTTGGTGCAGCATAGTAAAAATAAAGGATTTTCTTATTTTTTTTCTAGGGAGAGGATTGGTTAAGGTTAATATTACAGTTATCAACCCTAATTATCTATTCCACCTAGAGTAGGACATACAGATGCTTTTAACCAATAATGCTGCACCAAAATTGCTGGAAAATTAACGATCACTGGTGATCACCTATTAGCCGTCGGACGCCTCGACCCGGGCACGGCCCGGTTTAGCGTGAGTCATCCTTTAGTGTCTTGAGTTACGTCTCACTAAGTTAGCCTGGGATCTGCTTGGAGTAATTCCAACAATATAAAGCACTAGTCACGAAAGAAACTGCTATTTGATCTTCCACCCAAAGAGCTAGGGCTTACTTGGATTGAATTATAAATTTGGATTAAAGATACTTCTTTTAAAATTAGGGTTACCACCACCACCATACCACCACCACCACCAGCCACATTACCGATAGGTATATTGTTACCAGTAGGTATATTGTTACCAGTAGATATATTGTTACCAGTAGGTATATTGTTACCAGTAGATATATTGTTACCAGTAGATACATTGTTACCAGTAGGTATATTGTTACCAGTAGGTATATTGTTACCAGTAGGTATATTGTTACCAGTAGATATATTGTTACCAGTAGATATATTGTTACCAGTAGGTACATTGCTACCAGTAGATATATTGTTACCAGTAGGTATATTGTTACCAGTAGGTACATTGTTACTAGTAGATACATTGTTACCAGTAGGTATGTTGTTACCAGTAGGTATATTGTTACCAGTAGATACATTGTTACCAGTAGGTATGTTGTTACCAGTAGGTATATTGTTACCAGTAGGTATATTGTTACCAGTAGGTATATTGTTACCAGTAGATATATTGTTACCAGTAGATATATTGTTACCAGTAGGTACATTGTTACCAGTAGGTACATTGTTACCAGTAGATATATTGTTACCAGTAGATATATTGTTACCAGTAGGTACATTGTTACCAGTAGGTACATTGTTACCAGTAGGTACATTGTTAAGTCATAAGTCATAAGTCATTTATTCATAAAACCAATTTACACGTTATATATAGAACATATTTACAATATGCCGTGAACAAACAAAAACTCAATTTGAAATAAATCTAACATCACATCATTACATTACATTATTTGTAATAATTTAACACTAAGAGTTACTTGACATCCCTTTTATGAAAATTTAGGTACTCGTCATAATCATAAAACGGGTGCTCAACAAGCCAGCGTTTGAGGCGACATTTAAAACTGCCCAAGCTCTGGGCGCTCCCTAATAGCATTTTCTTGTGGGGATTTTGTTGGGCCTGTGTTTACGTATTAGTTGGGCAACCGTTATATTTGGCCGTACGATTTGCTGGAGGGCCCTCGACAAAGGCCCTCCCGAAGATTCCCAACAGAGGGCCATAAGAGTAATTTTTTCGTTGGGCCTATTTAAATAAATCATACAATTATTCAACGGTGGTGGTTTTGGTTGGGCCGTGTTTGGGCCTATACACATTTGTTTGATGGTTGGTTAATTGTTACATTTGGCCGTACGATTTGCTGGAGGGCCCTCGACAAAGGCCCTCCCGAAGATTCCCAACAGAGGGCCATTAGAGTAATTTTTTCGTTGGGCCTATTTAAATAAATCATACTATTATTCAACGGTGGTGGTTTTGGTTGGGCCGTGGTTGGGCCTATACACATTTGTTTGATGGTTGGTTAATTGTTACATTTGGCCGTATGGCTTGCTGTAGGGCCAACTGCAAAAAAATAAAAAAGGGCAATTTTTTCGTTGTGCTTCTGTTTGCAAATTCAACAATTACCCAACGGCAAGTCAGGTAGGTCGGTAGGTAGTCGTGCACCAGGTTGAAGGCCCAACACAGCTTGTCCCACAAAGGGCCAACATTGTAACTTTAACGTTGGGCCTTGTGTAGGATTCTTACAATACTACCGTAGGTAAATAGTTGTGTAATTTATAGTGTGCCTACAGTCTAATTATGTAATGGGCTTTTGTTTACGAGTCCTACAGTTACCCTACGTTAAGTAAGTGGTTGTGTAATACGACGTTGGGCCTTTGCTGATAAATATTACAATTACACTACAGTAGGCATTGGTTGTATCCACATGAAGGCCCTAGGCTAGGCAGCAGTTGTTGTTAATCTTCTCTGTATCGTTCCAATTTTAGTATATGTACTGCCGAAGCAAGTACACTTACTATACACTCTAATTTGTATATATACTAACCGCACTTCGAAACTTCGTAAGCGAGATTTATGTTTTTTGAGATTTAAATTGAGAAAATGTTGGTAAAATACAATTTTTTTAATTTATGTATAAATTTTATAGTTATAGCTATTAGATTTATAAGTTACTTTTAAAAAATATTATGATTATATCCGGAATAATCGAGAAAATAACTATAACTTCGATGTTTGGAGACAGTAACGCCATCTAGTGACGCCACCAGCAAACTCAACTGGTATTGTTGGGCATCAGTACCACAGCCAATGTTGGTAAATGCGATATTTGTGCTCACTGGGCCAACGAATGTTATCGTTGTTTAGCCACCGGTACCAAAATACACAAAGGCCCATTGTTAGGCGTCAGTGCCACAGCCAATGTTGGTAAATACGATATTTGTCATCATTGGGCCATCGGATGATATCTTTGACTAGCCAACGTTACCAAAATACACAAAGGCCCATTGTTGGGCATCCGTGCCACAGCCAATGTTGGTAAATGCGGTATTCGTCACCATTGGGCCAACGAATGTTATCGTTGTTTAGCGAACGGTAGCAAAATACACAAAGGCCCATTGTTGGGCCTCAATGCTACAGCCAATGTTGGTAAATGCGATATTTGTCGTCATTGGGCCATCGTATGATATCGTTGATTAGCCAACGTTACCAAAATAAACAAAGGCCCATTGTTGGGCATCAGTGCCACAGTCAATGTTGGTAAATGCGATATTTGTCGTCATTGGGCCATCGGATGATATCGTTGATTAGCCAACGTTACCAAAATAAACAAAGGCCCATTGTTGGGCATCAGTGCCACAGCCAATGTTGGTAAATGCGATTTTTGTCATCATTGGGCCATCGGATGATATCGTTGATTAGCCAACGTTACCAAAATACACAAAGGCCCATTGTTGGGCATCAATGCTACAGCCAATGTTGGTAAATGCGATATTTGTCGTCATTGGGCCATCGGATGATATCGTCGATTAGCCAACGTTACCAAAATAAACAAAGGCCCATTGTTGGGTATCAGTGCCACAGCCAATGTTGGTAAATGCGATATTTTTCATCATTGGGCCATCGGATGATATCCTTGACTAGCCAACGTTACCAAAATACACAAAGGCCCATTGTTGTGCATCCGTGCCACAGCCAATGTTGGTAAATGCGGTATTCGTCACCATTGGGCCAACGAATGTTATTGTTGTTTAGCGAACGGTAGCAAAATACACAAAGGCCCATTGTTGGGCATCACTGCCACTGCCAATGTTGGTAAATGCGATATATGTCATCATTGGGCCAACGAATATTATCGTTGTTTAGCCAACGGTACCAAAATACACAAAGGCCCATTGTTGGGCATCTGTGCCACAGCGAATGTTGGTAAATGCGATGGTGGGCCAATACAAAATTAATGTTGGCTACGGAACGAACCTCATCCCAACGTTTTCCCTACCGTTGGCACCGTGGGCCCCAACGAAAATGCTACTAGGGCTGGTGATGCTATATGGCAGGTTGTTGTAGACGGCGGGCCCCATGATGTGGGTGAGCTTGGCCGACTTGGCCATTTTACAGCCCACGCCAACGAGCTTGTGGGCGTTACGTGTGTTGTACTTGTGTACCATGCTATGCGTTTTGTAGGCCGAAAGATTTGACCTCATATACATAGCCACCTGCAAGATGACTATTGCTGGTAAAGTCAGTACCCCCAGCTTTTTAAAATAGGGTCGTGCAGGAGTGTTGTGCGGGACACGGGCGATTATTAACATGTTACCAGTAGATATATTCTTACCAGTAGATATATTGTTACCAGTAGATATATTGTTACCAGTAGGTACATTGTTACCAGTAGGTACATTGTTACCAGTAGGTACATTGTTACCAGTAGGTATATTGTTACCAGTAGATATATTGTTACCAGTAGATATATTGTTACCAGTAGGTATATTGTTACCAGTAGGTACATTGTTACCAGTAGGTATATTGTTACCAGTAGATATATTGTTACCAGTAGATATATTGTTACCAGTAGATATATTGTTACCAGTAGGTACATTGTTACCAGTAGGTACATTGTTACCAGTAGGTACATTGTTACCAGTAGGTATATTGTTACCAGTAGATATATTTATTTTATTTTATTTTAATTTTATTTATTTAGAAATTTAATTCAGGCAACAAGGCCCATATTACAAATACCTTACAGACTAACATACATATGTATTTTATAAACTTAAAACTAAACACTATTTAGTCGACAAAACGGCGTGGCTCCGTTGCATCATATACCGTTATATATATCGTTGCATTGGTTGCGTTGCATATTGTTACCAGTAGATATATTGTTACCAGTAGGTACATTGTTACCAGTAGGTACATTGTTACCAGTAGGTACATTGTTACCAGTAGGTATATTGTTACCAGTAGATATATTGTTACCAGTAGGTATATTGTTACCAGTAGATATATTGTTACCAGTAGGTACATTGTTACCAGTAGGTATATTGTTACCAGTAGGTATATTGTTACCAGTAGGTATATTGTTACCAGTAGATATATTGTTACCAGTAGGTATATTGTTACCAGTAGGTATATTGTTACCAGTAGGTATATTGTTACCAGTAGGTACATTAAATTTCTTACAAAGCTTAATTTCCTTAATACGACTGTTTTTTTTTGTATTTGTTTACAACTTAGGTACCGTTTCTTCACAGGTTAATAAAAGTGCAAAGAAGAATCTATATCGCGAATCTGGCCCTTCGCTACTACGTCACCAAGCAGTGGACCTTCGCCAACCAGAACTTTGTGAAGCTTAGATCCAGGTAAATAAATAAATATATAGGTACCTATAAATAAATAAATATTATAGGACATTCTTACACAGATTGACCAAGTCCCCCAGTAAGCTCAAGAAGGCTTGTGTTGAGGGTACTCAGACAACGATATATATAATATATAAATACTTAAATATATAGAAAACAACCATGACTCAGGAATAAATATCTGTGTCATCACACAAATAAATGCCCTTACTGGGATTCGAACCCAGGACCATCGGTTTCACAGGCAGGGTCACTACCCACTAGGCCAGACCGGTCGTCAAACCTACCTACCTATAGTCTGTATCTTTAGGTATTTAAAAAAGAGTAAACAAAATCGACCCTCAAATGGCTTCTTAAGCCAGTTGAGGGTAGATGAAAACATTACATGATCGAATAATGTAGGTTAAAGTCAAGTCGTTCAGTGACAGATCCAGGTGGTTTTGTATTTGGTTGGTTAATCAATAAATGTTATAACTACCCGAAAATTTACAAATTATTTGTTTACTTTTATTTAAGTACCTAAAGATACAGAGTATAGGACATTCTTACACAATGGGGTTGGCAACTGTCAAAGGTTTGCATAGATGGCGCCATCATAGCTTGCCCCTTTTTCTATGAGATTTGGCTTAAAGAGCTGGCATCCAGGGTATTAAAAAAACAAAAATGTGACACAATTCTAGGGATTGACAGGGCAAGCTATGATGGCGCCATCTGCTAAAAACTTCCACCGGCCAACCCCATTTGACTAAGTCCCACGGTAAGCTCAAGAAGGCTAGTGTTGTGGGTACTCAGACAATACAACGATATACAGGGATATAAAAATAACTGCATTCCCGTTGCCAGAGAGGTTTTGAGATTATACTGAGCAACTATTACTATGGGACCAACCCCGAAAACGCGAAAAGAATGTGGCTGTTTCATACATTTTGGCTGTTTCATTTTCTATGGGAGGGAAATTTTCTTTCGTATATTTTTGTTTAAATATGTTTTGTTTCAGGATAAAAAAGGAAGACAAGGAAGAGTTCTACTACGAAGTTGAAAACGTGGATAAATACGATTACTTCATGCAGTGTATCATTGGGGGCCGCAGATACTTACTGAAGGAAAAAGACGAAGATTTACCCAAGGCCAGGGCGCACTATAAAAGGTAATCATAATCAAACTCCATAGTGATTATCAGGCCTATTTTTTTAGGGTTCCGTACCCAAAGGGTAAAAACGGGACCTTATTACTAAGACTCCGCTGTCCGTCCGTCTGTCTGCTGTCTGTCCGTATAGATAGCTAGACAGTTGAAATCTTCACAGATCATGTATTTCTGTTGCCGCTATAACAACAAACACTAAAAACAATAGATAATGGTACGGAACCCCACGTGCGCGAGTCCGACTCGCACTTGACCGGTTTTTTATACATTATTATTTACGAAAACGAAACGTCGGGGGTTATTTTAAAACTTATTTATAGGTACGCTAATTATTAAGTCCCGTTATCGTAATATAGTGTTTGACAAAAAAGTTGTTTTTTTTAAAGTGAAAACTTCTTTAGCGGTGCTGTGAACTTTTTGTGATGGGGAAAAAATGTTAAACTCGCGACAGATCACGTGGCCGTAAGATTCGTAAGACGTAAGACGGACACGTGACCTGATCGAAAAACTGTTACAATGTCATTGAGTTTTCACTTCTGCCGGCACTCCCGGAGTGCAACCCGTTGTTTTTTTCGGATAAATACTAATGAATGTACTAATTTTTTTCAGGGTATACTGGCTGGACAAATTCGTCAACTGCCTTTTCTACGGTTTTATATTCTGGAAGATTGTCAAATCGAGCTATCTCCAGGAGTTCATTCTAGGCTTCAAGGAACTATTCTAATGTTTTAATTTGAGTCAATTCTGGTAACTTTTTTTTGTAGTCAGTCGCAGTGCGATAAGTATTTTTTTTAATAACTACATTAGTAAAAAAATATAGGTTGTATGTATTTTTCCTATCTATAAATAACCTCGCAAAAGCATAGATAAATAAATAAGCATAGAGTGCTTTTGGTACCAAAACGCCTATTATTTTCGTAGTCGACATCTAGCGTCAATTAGCCGATTTATCAGTACTGCTACTCGACACTAGATGTCACGAGTGTAGCGACTGACGAAAAGTGTATTGCTCAATAGTTTACAACTAATATTACACGCAGAAGGACTTGAAAATAGTTTTCCGGTTAATCCGTTATATCACTCATTCTACATTGAAAGCCACCGACGATTGTGACGAATGTAGAATGAGTGACGAAAGCAGAATAGGACTAATTTAAGAACTTGACGAAAAACGAATGGGACGACCCAAGACGATACCGGTTATAATATTAGCTGAAAATAGTTGAGCATTAGAGTTTTGGTTGGACGCGACACTATGAAAATAATAGGCGTTTTGGTAACAAACTGATGTATGGAGTAAGCACTCTATGCTTACTGTATTTCTCTATGGCATGTAAAGAACAAGGTACCAAATGAAAATATTTCCAAATATTAACCAAAGCATAAAGTTACCAAAATCTTGTGATCAGAATAGTTAATAATATATTTTTATGTTATAGTAAAATTTTCAAACTGGAAGGGTGCGATGATAGATGTCATCTCCATAACCTAAAAATGTCGAATGTCGCAAAATTGTATTATAGGTACTGTATTTAAAATAAATTATTTTACACCATGCATGAAATAAAGCACTAGATAATTATTAGAAAAACACAGATAGGAGTTATTTTTAAACACAAGTTCTATTTAATAAATCGGATAGAAATATAAAAAGTAGGTGAGTTGACCGTGACGTCACGATGTAATGTTTCATATAAATTCCATATTAGCAAATCGTTTTGACAGTTCTAAAAAAGTAACTGATTTGACTAGTAGATAAATACCCTATTGACATCTGTCATCGTACCCTTCCAGTTTGAATAAATATTATAGGTAATAAATAATATGGATGAATGTACAATTTTCTTTATATTAAAATAAACTATGAGTTTTATATTGTGTTTATTTTTTTATAATTTAAGTATTTATTTTCCGTTTTATTAACCCAATTTTCATCCTTTAAGGCCACGTAGGTTCGTGTTCGTCTCTCACTCTCACTGTCCTCACTGAGCGTAAACGTGAGCGAGAGAGGGATGCAGTGCGTGCTCGGGACCGCGGATAGAGTTAGACCAAGAAAAGCCTGAGGGGCGATTTTTGAAATTCGATCGCTCGATTTCGTCACTCGGAAATCGGTGGAAAATAGCGATATACTAATTTTTGAAATACGAGCGATAGACATTTGGAATCGAGTGCTATTGACCACTCGTTTTCAATTCTATTAGTAGAATTTAAATGCCTAGTAGTGGAGATATTATTTACCGAAATACACGAAATCGAGCGGTCGAATTTCAAAAATGGGCCCCCTGCAGCGATTTTGATAGCCCACGCAGTGCAAGCGTTTTAAACGTCAAACTTCTATGAAATTATGACGTATAAATAACACTTGCACTGCGTGTGCTATCAAAATCGATGCAGACTTTTCTTGGTCTAACTGTAAGTCTGCATTAATTTTGATAGCACACGCAGTGCAAGTGTTATTTATACGTCATAATTACATAGATATTTTGTATTTAATATAACACTTACACAGTTTGCTATGCATGTGCTATCATAATCGTTGCAGACTTATCTCGGTTTAACTCTGTTTTTAGGGTTCCGTACCCAAAGGGTAAAACGGGACCCTATTACTAAGACTCCGCTGTCCGTCCGTCCGTCCGTCCGTCCGTCCGTCCGTCCGTCTGTCACCAGGCTGTATCTCACGAACCGTGATAGCTAGACAGTTGAAATTTTCACAGATGATGTATTTCTGTTGCCGCTAACAACAAATACTAAAAACAGAATAAAATAAAGATTTAAGTGGGGCTCCGATACAACAAACGTGATTTTTGACCGAAGTTAAGCAACGTCGGGCGGGGTCAGTACTTGGATGGGTGACCGTTATTTTTTTGCCGTTTTTTGCATTATGGTACGGAACCCTTCGTGCGCGAGTCCGACTCGCACTTGCCCGGTTTTTTAATTTTATGTTGTTGTTAATGTTTTGTCAGTGTCCGAAGTATTTTAACTATATTGTATAGATGATTTTATAATAATCTAAATTATCTAAAACAACGAAATGATTCCGGGAAACCAATGAAAAAAACAAACAAACCATTAAATTCCATTTATTTTCTTCAAATTCTTCGTACTCCGTAAACATTACCAAATACCAATTCTACAGAATAATCACAAACATAGGCATTTCTGTAAATTACAGTGAAATACTTAATTAAATTATTATTCAGTATTAAAACATATTTAGTTATCACAATGAGTAGCTTTTATTGGCTCGCTTTATGCAAGTCTTTAAGGGCTTTGCATTTATCGAATTAAAATCGGCTTGAGCCGTTAAAGTTTCATACTTCAAACTTATGGGAAAAAAACTTCAGCTACATCCTACAGGAAGTTGTGGAAAGTATACAAAAAGTTGGAAATGTCTTGGAAATTTAGGAGAACTTTACAAGAAATATACGAAAATTGACAGATATATCGCTCATGCATTACATACTCGTATAACCAGACATCGTAAATTTTATAGCATTTTCGTTGCAGCGGAGTGATGTTATAGTTTGAATAATCTCAGGTGAATTTTTCGAGTTCGGGTGCTAATCCGTTAAACAAAAGCCTTTGTTTCTTTTGTGAGCGGTCTACAGCCACGTGCCAAAGCAACCATGTCGTTTAAAAAGCAACTATCGTGATAGTATTAAGGTTCAAATTCATATGACAGCTTGTTCAGAGAACAATTAGGGTGGTCTTGTTTTTAGAGATAGCAAAAACGTGTTATCTCCGAATGAGCTGATTCAAGAATTTGAACCATATAATTAGAATGGTAAATTTGCTTTTTAAATGGGTTTGTTCCCGTTACTTACGTCGGGGCTATTAGCAGTAAGCATTGTAACCACTGCATAAAGGAAACAATATCTTTTGGTCCGAGCCCGAAAAATTCACCTGAGATTATTCAAACTATAACGGAATTGGTATAAACCTGGTATAAACAATTTCAACCCAAATAATTAAGTCTCAGCGTTAATAACGTTAATATTAACCTTAATTTACTATTTGAGTTGGAATTATCTATACCAATTCCGTTAACACCACTCCGCTGTCTATTGTCTGTATATACCTAACATATTCATAATATACAGAACTTTATTAACGGCTTAAGCCGATTAGGCTTCGGCAAATGCTGTACCCAACAACATATTACTATTTACAATACAATCACCTTAAAATTAATTTAACACATTACATTTAATCGATTAAAAATACTATCGATTGAGCTGTTTCGATTGATAAATGATTGAAGATAACGTCTTGTGTCTATTTTAAATATCGATGCTGCCAATTTGCCAAAAATGTACACATACACTACAAAAAACATTATATATTAAATATACTTATTTTTTGCCATTTTTATATTATTGTGACCTTTTTGCCACTTTTGTGTTATTTTTACTCAGAATCACGAGCTCTTTCGATCCTAACGGGATAAATAAATCTCCCAGTTTTTTTCCTATTGTATTACCATTTCCCCATATACTTTCTATGGCGGTAACAAAAAGGAATGTTAGAAAAATGTATGGAAATTATAGGACACTTTTTTTATCCCGGCATTTTTGCCACGGCTCATGGGAGCCTGGGGTCTGCTTGACAACTAATCCCATGATTTGACGTAGGCACTAGTTTTTACGAAAGCGACTGCCATCTGACCTTCCAACCCAGAGGGGAAACTAGGCCTTATTGGGATTAGTCCGGTTTCCTCACGATGTTTTCCTTCACCGAAAAGCGACTGGTAAATATCAAATGATATTTCGTACATAAGTTCCGAAAAACTCATTGGTACGAGCCGGGGTTTGAACCCGCGACCTCCGGATTGCAAGTCGCACGCTCTTACCGCTAGGCCACCAGCGCTTCCTTCTGATAATTAATCAGTTTTTAATTAAAGAAAAAGAATTGGCACTGATAATTTAATAGAATTGTGGTGGGGTGACTGAGGAGACTTGGTCTCTATTTATTGCAAAATACCAAATACATAGCTACCTACAATAGCAATTCTAACTCTACAATGTTGCCAAAATCAGAACATTATATATTTTTTTATTATATAATATATTGTAGTGCCTCACCCACACATTAACATATATAAATAACACGTATACGCAATTATATATGTTAATGCTTATATTATATATTATTATAGATATTAATATTTATTTCTTGGATTCCTTTTAGGACTGTTATTTTTATTTATTGGCAATGTATTATTTTGTAATTTACGTGACTGTCTACCCTAGGATAAAGTCTCCCCTACCAGATATAATTTTGACATATGTATTTTATATATATGTATTTACATTGAACACTTGAAATAACTTGTACGAAAGTAGTCTTCTTATTATTCGTATTATTACATAACTTAGCTACTTACAAGTTTTAAGTCATAAATTATTTAAGTACCTACGTAATTGGAAGACATCTATTTTATACCAGTTGTTCTGCCTAAGCATCCGTTTAAGGGCATACTCGGTGTCATATTTATTGACGCGAAAAATAAATTTTTCGCTGGGGCAGGTCGTCTAGGTCGACCAACCCTCCATATAAAGACAAAAAAATGTATTACTTTTTCCGAATATGCCCTTAAACGAATCTCCACTTTTTTACACCTTGCATGTAATTTTTACACCATTTTATTTACTCTAAGACATCGGTTACACGCTAATTCTGGCGTCAGTTCAGTCCATCAGTCCATTCGAGTTTTGACTGATGCCAGAATGATGGAAAATGGACACGGTTAGACGATCAGTCCAGACTGACAACAGACTGATAAAATTACGACACAGTCGCCGTTTGGACACAGAACGCAACACAGTCATTTAGTCTTGTCTAATATGGTGACTGACGCGAGAATGATACAAACAAGTTATACGATCAGTCTCCTATCAGTTTTCTGTCATTCAAAATGGACTGACGAATGTTATCTAAAAATTTTAATTTTCATCAGTCCAGACCTGATCAGTCCACCAGTCCGCGTGTTACACGATAATTCTCCCGGCAGTCTGACCAGACTGATGGACTGAACTGACGCCAGAATTAGCGTGTAACCGATGTCTAAGAATTGCAAGTGCAAGTTAACATAACGAAAACAATATATATTATACATTTTCAAAATGTCACTGGCATACAATCGATTAAAATAGTTCATACCTATATTCTACATTGAGCAGGCTAGGAATCTACTCGTTACTTACAAGTAAAAATAAAATTAAAATCTAATTAATAATACTTTTTTTATTTACAAAATATACAATCAGTACTTTTACGTACAATCTCATACAAACATTGAGCAATTTCATCAGTCGTGTAATTTCCAATTTGTTTAATGTCATCTACATACAATATTTTATTAAGTATGGCAAGATATTCTTTTTTTGTGGTGGTATTTTCATGCTTTTATATCACAGTCTAGGAATCAAAATTTTGATTCCTATATTATATGAAAATATTTCGAAATATTCTCTGATCATTATAAACTGCATATTTATAATAAATATATGGTAAAATATTTGATTTCGATCTACAACACTTCTGAATCAATCTTATATATCAATCGTATCGGTATATCATTTCTATTGGTCTGATTGGCACACACAGGCTCTTTTTAGGATTCCGTACCCGAAGGGTCACAATTGGAACCCTTTTACGTAACTTAAAAGCGAAAGCTTTTAGTTGCATCTCTATATTTCCCAGATATTTATCAACGTCATTGACCAAATATCTATTTATCTGGAAACTAATCAGAAATCTGTAGTATAACTTCATCATTTGCATCTAAATCTTTAAACTGTGACCCTCTTCTTACATGGAATCTGTTAACCGGCTCATCAAACTCACTACCATCGTCTAGAACTTCTAAATATCTACAATCATCTTCGCTGTCAGACTGTCTCACTGCTTCATATTTACCCGTCCTTTCATCTCCAGAAGAATCACTTTTAAAACCATCATTAGTTAAAGACTCATCTTTATTGATAAGCGAATCCTTCCTATTATCAAAAACTTTTTGCACATGAATAATTTCAGTGACCCTATCTTTGACGCTGCCGACGGAATCGTATACCTTATCACCTAATCTATGGCTAAGTTCTTTCAATCTGTCACTATGTGTTTTAAAGAATGATGGTCGTCTTTCTTCATCGAATTGTGGATCGGAGTTATCTGATTCTGTATCGTTGAGAGCTATTTCGCAAGGAGCGTATATATTTTGGTGTTTTGACGCTCTCTCCTTGTTTGTTGCTATGATGTAGTTTTTCTGTTTCTTTTTTCCGTCGAAGGTCTTGAACATGACCTTGAAGGCGAGCCGGTAGATGGACAGGAGGATGAGGAGGGAGCCAGTTAAGAAGAGAACGTACAGTGCACCTTGTTCTACGAACGGGAGAACGTTTAGGTACATCTTGAAGCGGTCTTCTAAAGACTTCGGGAGGGAGTACATTCTCTGAAAACAATAAGAAAAATGTGAATATTAGAAAACATTATCACTTGCTAGTGCAGAGCTATGCATGGTGAGACTCTTACTCTTTTAACACATATTATTGGTCTTATGACATTTTAATTTAGTTTTTAATTTTTGCTTGCCGTTTAAAGTAGATTGATAATTATTTCTGTATTGACTCATGCTATCTTAAAATAAAACACTGTCACTTAAATAAATAAAAATTGAAAAAATTACGACATATTGACCAAGCAGAGCTCTCTCATTCAAATGAATGTAAATTGCAAGTAAGATGCACAAGCCTGGGGTCAACATATGAATATTTGGAGTGTATAATATTTTTTGATAAAAAACAGGTTAATGATAATATTGACATTGATGATACTTACAATATCGAAACAAAGCATGGGCAAGTATAAATAGGCGAAGCGTTGGTGATCTTGCTGTCTCCGAGCGATTGATTTAGATGTTAATGATAGTATTGGTGATATTGATTTAGATGATAATGATAATATTAGTATTGATGATACTTACAATATCGAACCAGAGTATGGGCAAGCATAAGTTGGCGAAGCGGTCAGCGTTGGTGATCTTGCTGTCTCCGAGCGATTGATTTAGATGTTAATGATATTATTGGTGATATTGATTTAGATGATAACGATAATATTAGTATTGATGATACTTACAATATCGAACCAGAGCATGGGCAAGCATAAGTTGGCGAAGCGGTCAGCGTTGGTGATCTTGCTGTCTCCGAGCGATTGATTTAGATGTTAATGATAGTATTGGTGATATTGATTTAGATGATAACGATAATATTAGTATTGATGATACTTACAATATCGAACCAGAGCATGGGCAAGCATAAGTTGGCGAAGCGGTCAGCGTTGGTGATCTTGCTGTCTCCGAGCGATTGATTTAGATGTTAATGATAGTATTGGTGATATTGATTTAGATGATAATGATAATATTAGTATTGATGATACTTACAATATCGAACCAGAGCATGGGCAAGTATATGTTGGCGAAGCGGTCAGCGTTGGTGATTTTGCTGATGTCTCCGAGAGCCATATTGATTTGGATCTTGGCGCTGACGTCGAGCGGAAGACCGGATTCAGGCTGAATCCAGAATCTGTTGAAGAAAAGAATGAGTTGAGTTATGTTGGTCCACTTTTAATGATATTATAAGAAATATCTGCAAATGAGTAGTAAAAACTATGTAAAGGATATCATACAAAGACCAGAAGTTAAAAGAAATGATGATGCCAGTTTGCCACGTACCTCGTCTCATGCAGCTCCTTGTTCGGACTGAGTCCCTCCACCTTGTTGAAGAGCACGTCGTCTCCCTTATAGAAGTGGGGGTAGGACAGCGCGATGGGGAACCCGTAGTAGCATTCCGTCACGTCGATCAGGCCTTCCGGGAGACAGTTGCCTGGGGAAGGTAGCTGGTTATATTTTGATATTCAAGTGGGTTGTGGCAATGTGCAAGTTGCAGAATTTTCCCAAAATTATCCCCATGCGATATTTCTGCTTAGAAAGTTTCCGTTCTGATCAGGGATTTTTGCTCAATGTGTTATGTTAATGTTAAATAAAACAGTCGTCAACAGTTAAGATGTTGACGACTGTTTTATTTAACATTTACCCATTGGCGTCTATTTCATAAGTCATAGAAATGGAAATTAACTGTAAGAAGGTTTGGGAATGAACATGCAATTAAAATACGGAGAACATTTCATGGGAACATTGCAATTTTTGAAATTTCTCTTTGGCACATTGCTAGCCCGGACCCAGGCTATCCCAGGGTGAATCCTCAAGCTTTTGAACGCCAGACGGCGAAGGAATATGCCGTGCCTCGGAAGCCAGGCGATCGCGATTATTTAAGCGAAATTTAACTTTACGGAGTCCCGCGTAAGTCCCTATTGCATTGGCGAAGCTGACGGCTGTTGGCCTTGGGTTGCCTTGGCAAGACTTTCTGATGACGAGCAACGCCGACTGTGGTGGTCAAAAGGTTAAAAGCGGCTAACAGTTTGGTGAAAATCTTCAACTTACCATTTCTACAGAAGCATTTGTTCTCTGGTATGTGTTTGCCGTTGTCGAACAAATGTTCAGGGAAAGTGTACATATAGCCTTTCAGGCCACTCTTCACTCCTTCTTCCACTGGGACCTGAACAGAAAAAACCCCTTTATTAGATATTCGGGAATTCCAAACAAGTTGCCGGAAATTTCCAAAATTTGACTCTAATTTAAAGAATTATGGGTGATTTTTGGATGTTATAACTTATAACATAATTTAATAATGAAGATACCATAAAAAAATGGTATGATTTAACTAACAAAAAATTTTTTTATCGATTAATACCTAAGTTTAATAGGTTACTTAAGGATGGCAAGCAGGCAAAACACCACGGGGCCCTGGCCTGAGAGGGGCCGCAATTTGATCAAGAGGCCGTGAGCACAGGCACCCTTTTCCATGCCCCCCATTCGATGAATTTGCCACGGATCTCAGTTGGTATTACGCCACTACTAATGAAGATTATAGGCCCTGACTGGATTTTGACATATATTTTCAACTAGCTGTGCCCGCGTGGAATTCGGTCTGTGTCAGTAAGCGGCTAATTTCTAATCCTAATTTCTCTCCCTCTTCCCTGGAGGCGGAACTTGAAGTAAAGTTGACAGATGGATATGCTAGAGGACTGTAGTCCAGATAAAATATTTTACAGTTAGGTACCACTAAATAAAACTACACTCCTAAATCTATAGGGTTTTTCGCCCTTATTAAAATTTTACACGTGATATAACGACAGAGTAGTGGGTGTAGGTATATCGAACGATACGGTAAGGTATACGCGCGCGAGCGAAGGCGAAGCGGCCTGCCTGGCTCGAGCGCCACTCACCGTGGTCTTCTTCAGACTCCTGAGTAAGACCACGTGCCCCTTGTAACCTCAATGCGTTGCGAGACTTTCGCGAATGAATCGATTTTTTTCGGGAAGGCATGGAAATTGGAAATGCGTATAAAATGCGACTCCCAAATCGTTTGACGTTCATTGCCGCATTACAGCTGAGAATGGAAATCAGTCACATCATTTTATCACGAAAATTGACAGTGCCGCTGCAGTAACGTTGCAACAGAGTACCTAATGCTGCTGCAGTCGTTCGATATAAAAAACACAATTTGATAGACAGTTGTACATTTTTACTTTTATTATGGAAATCAGTCACATTATTTTATCACGAAAATTGACAGTGCTGCAGCAGTAACGTTGCAACAGAATAATGCTGCTGCAGTTGTCACCCGAATGTCACCTTTATTATACCTTAGAAAGTGACTGGAAACGCGAGCGAAGCGAGCGCGAAAATTTTTTGATATAAAAAACGCAAGTTGAAAGACAGTTGTAAATTTTTACTTTTATTATGGAAATCAGTCACATCATTTTATCACGAAAATTGACAGTGCTGCAGCAGTAACGTTGCAACAATGCTGCTGCAGTCGCCACCGGAATGTCACCTTTATTATACCTTGGAAAGTGATTGAAAACGCGAGCGAAGCGAAAGCGAAAATTTTCCGATATAAAAAACGCAATTTGATAGACAGTTGTACATTTTTAGTTTTAGTATGGAAATCAGTCACATCAAATTATAGTTATTGAAAACGCGATCGAAGCGAGCGCGAAAATTTTTCGATATAAAAAACACAATTTGATAGACAGTTGTACATTTTTACTTTTACTATGGAAATCAGTCACATCATTTTATCACGAAAATTGACAGTGCTGCAGCAGTAACGTTGCAACAATGCTGCTGCAGTCGCCACCGGAATGTCACCTTTATCATACCTTGGAAAGTGATTGAAAACGCGAGCGAAGCGAGCGCGAAAATTTGCCGATATAAAAAACGCAATTTGATAGACACTTGTACATTTTTACTTTTCGTCCCAACCAGGCGCGTATCCAGGATTTCATACAGAGAAGGGATGGGATAGTTTTTTATCAGCCTACCTTCGCATAGGGCTCGATATTTAAGGGTCTCAGCGAGGTTGTTTGATGCAAGAGAAGTGAAAAGATGCAAGAAAGCAGAGCTTGGAATTGACCAAGTCAATTTAATTGGCGAAGTGTGAGCAAGGCAGAAGGCCCAGTTGCGAAAGAGGAAAGCTTGGATTTGGATCCACGCCCAAGTTACACTTAAGGCAGAAGATCAACTTTGCCGTAAGGCAGAAGGCCTCGAATAAGACCTAACGCCGAACTGCAAAATAGTGGCTTGAAATCGAATCTATGCATGTAATCATGACCCTTCCACTGCTCGCTCTTCGGCTTCACTCGAAAGCGCTACTTGGTAGGATGCTTTTAGTTTTCGGCTTTCACGGGGCCCCTTATAACACTTTGACAGTTAGGTCTCAGGATCGCGGCTAAGGAGCAACTCGGCTTGGCCGACAAATCTGGCGTGCAAGAGAGCAAAATTCGCTATTAAATCGGTAACTTATGTCGAAAAAATCGGCTGGCTGCAAGCCCGAAAGCAAGATATTTTTCCATGACTTTAAGGGCCTCCGCGTAAGGTCAAATCGAAAGCCTTCGTTGGAGATGTTCTTACGTACTCTCTTACTTGATCCCTACGACCCTTCGTTATTAGATGGGTACTTGTACACGTATAAAAGTTTCATGTAGGTAGGTACCTGCTCCACGACGACTGCAATGCTGATGCAGCCTGCGCGTTTTTTTGCCTACGGTTTTGGTGCCCCCTAGACGTGGTGCCCTAATCAAGTGCTTATTTTGCTTAAAAGGGTTAATCCGGCACTGCAAATGACAGAGGTCAATGTTTTTTTTTCAAAGTACCCACTTTCGTGGCCATTTTTAAGTGCTGTATACGTATGAATGTGGATTTGATATTGATGCGATATATTATAATTACGAATAGGTATAATTCACAACGGAGAAAATTAATAATTTTAAATAATTATGCAATTATACGCGCGTTGATATGTGTGTTTATTTTACCACTACGTACTATGTAAACTCATTTTTAGTTTTCTTGATTACTTAATGTTTACTCAGCTCCCCAAAAGATGGCACTGTGCAATGAGGGGCAATTAATTTACTGTCGTTTAATTTTGTTGTATTATTAAATCAACATAATTATTCAATTAATTTGTTGATATCCGTACCCTCTCTTCTAAACTTAGAGTTAATTTGGCAAAATCCTTATTCCTCGGTGGCTTATTCATGTCAACACGTATTAAATTCAGCGCCATCTGTTAGTTTACCAGGGTACTCTATAGTGGTAGCACATATTTGAATAAAGTTTGCCCTTCCTTCCTAAGCAGCGCCATAAGATTCAGGGGCAAACTTAAGTCAATCGAGTGTTGTGGCTACCCCCCCTTTTAGGGGTTGAATTTTTATAGCCTATAACCTGGCCGGGGATGTTCTCGACAGATTGGTAAAGTTTGCATCAAAATCCGTTCAGCGGTTTTCACGTGATGCGCGTTCAAATAAACAGACAAACAGATAAACAGACAAACAGACAAAAATTCTAAAAACTGTTAGAACGTGTTCTGTTATCGATTCTAAGTATCCCCAGCCAACTTTTTGTCGAATATCTTCCATGTACAGACTTTCGACCCTCTTCAGCTTTATTATATGTATATATAGATAATGCTCTCCACTAAGAAAAAACTTTAGAGTAACATAACCTAGACTTACCAAAGGTGCAGCACGGCACAAGCTCTTTAATGGTCTCGTAGCTGGGTCACTCACGTGCTTTAGCTGGGTGACTCACGACTAAATTAGCTAATCTTTTTGCTAAGGACGTGAGTGACCAGTTAAATGTGAATGACCCCGACAGTGTTTGTGGCCTCGTTTGTGGGTGAGTGACCCGTTAAAGTGTGAGTGACCCGAAAAAACTTGAAACTTACCAAAGGCGCAGCACGGCACAAGCTCTTCCTGAAGAACAGCAGTGATTCGTTCCTCGTAACGCCGCCTCTGAACTTCGTACCTTAGAGCAGTGGGTCCCCTGCCATTGGGGGAGGTCTTTGGACCCGCGATAGGTGTCTATAACGAGTCTCATACCACCTTGCCGATGCAGATGATCACGTAGTTGGGTCACTCACGACTAAATCAGCAACCCATTGTTGCATGGCGTGGTTGATGTGAATGGCGGCAACGTGAGTGGCCCCGTTTATGGGTGAGTGACCCGTTAAAATGTGAATGACCCGAAAGAACTTGAAACTTACCAATGGCGCAGCACGGCACAAGCTCTTCCTAAAGAACAGTAGCGACTCATTTCTCGTAACGCCTCCTCTGAACTTGGTGCCATCAGACGCCCCTTGCACATTAGAGCAGTGGGTCCCCTGCCATTGGGGGAGGTCTTTGGACCCGCGGTAGGTGTCGATGAGGCCGGAGTCCCGGACGTCGGCCTCGCCGGTGTAGATGGTCTCATAGTCGCCTTCAAAGTCGTACATCTGGAATGGGACTTCATTTTAAAACAAATAAGTATTCTAAATACTCGTGTAAGGATATTTTAAGGTTAAAATTAATAAGTGGATAAAAAAAATACATATTGCACTTACACGTAACCACTACTTTAATTCAAGAGAGAGTACGTAAAACTGATCTCTAAGATTTATTTATTTAAGTAAAAAATAATGTGTAAACATCGTGAAAGTTTAAATCAAATGAGATTAACAGATGAAGTGAGACAGAGTAAGAGAGAGAAATAGAAGAGACTGAGGAATATAAGAGAGACCTAAACAGAGAAAGGCAAGCTAAAAAATAAAGGAACAGAGGCCAACAGGACAGGATAGAGAAATGACATATATTACTCACCCTATCAATGAGACCCAATTGTTCAGACCGAAGAGGACAGACTCTGTCTCTTTCTTACGAGTAGTTTTAGAGAGGGATACTTACATATTCAGTAATGCCATGTTTCCCCAATATGCTTTAGAGAGCGAGAGAGAGAGAAATGGAAAAAGCGATGGAGATAAATGAACAGTGAGAGATGAGATTGTTGAGGCCAAAGCTAGTCATATCATTCTTATAAACGATGTTAGAAATAGAAAGAGAGAGAGAGAAAGAGGGAGGGAGGAGATAAAATTTAGCCTTACCCTATCAATGAGACCCAGCTTGTCAAAGGTTATCCATCCAGGCATAAATGTGTTGCCCAGGGTCATAAGGTTGGACTTGTATCCCATCATGAACTCTTTAGCCGTCATCTGCACCAGGGGCTGGATGTTGCCGATGGAGATGATGTTGTTCAGACCGAAGCGGGTAAGCATGGACTGTTTCGCTACAACGTCTGCTATGCTCTGGAAAAGAAGTTTTTTATAAAAAAAAACATTTTTGATTCAAGTTTTTATAAAGAGGGTCCGAAGCCCTCTAACGCACCTGCAGAAGAGTCTTTAAGACCAAGTTCGGCCTGGCCAGCCACATTCGGGCCCATAACAGGCGTAATCCGTAATTGCTGAGGTCGCCGTCATCGAAATCGATAAGGAGGACTATTATATATTATCGCTGACTGTACTTTTCTTTCAACAGGCAACTAGTCATCGAGACAATTCTAACCCAAACACAATGAGATTGCGTTGTTTTCTCACAGAGTTCCTATGCTCCTCCTGTCTCCATCATCAGATCAGCTCTCTGGTACCACAATAATGCATCCAATTTACATGTGTATGCAAATTTTCAACTTCATTGGAAACCGGGACTTGCAAGATTTGACCCGTAACTCGACTTTGTCTCGTTGTTAACATCAGCTCTAGAATTCAAGGAACCCTTATTATGTACCTGTTGCATAACATACTATTATAAGATCGACAATTTTTAATTGACGACCATTTGCAGCTTTCGGATAATCGAGGGTTCGGATAAACTAAATCGGCGTTCGGATAACCGAGGTTCTACCACAGACTAAATAATAGTACTACCGTACAGAAAGGAAACTTCCTACATAACGGAAGTTTGACAGCGGTTCAGGGTCGAATCATGCTAATATATGGCACTATCCCTTTAGGCTATTTAGGGTTGTCAAAATTCCAGCCATTATCTTATCTGTGGTCGTGCACGCAATGGGAAGTCAAGTTGTGTCAACCCTAAAAATTGCTCGGAGCAATGCTGAGCCGAACGGAGCCGAGTTTGCCCGAAGAGAGGAGTTTTGCACCCCTGGTTCTACTGTACATATTTATTACAGAGGCCCGTCAAACCTTCTATGTCTACCTGTCTTCAAAACATGATTGCAATAGGGCATTTTCCTACTAGTCAAATCAGTTACTTTTTTAGTACTGTCGAAACGATTTGCTAATATGGAATTTATGTACATCGTGACGTCACGGTCAACTCGCCTACTTTTTATATTTCTATCCGATTTATTAATAGCGGATGGTGCTGGGCCTAAAATATGGCGTTGCGTGAACAAGAGATTTCCTTTGGCAGGATTGGTCCTTAGGACCCAAGGATGGATTTAAGAAGTGGAGCCACCGAGATTTTTGATGTAAATTTTTAGGGGGGGAGCTCTCAGCTTAATCTTGATATCTATATCATTTAAGCTACTAGGCCAAGTTTGGTATCGTTTTCGTATAAGGGTCAATTTCACCAAACGAGCATTTTTGTCTAATTCCCATGGAATTTTGAAATACCAACATTACACAAAAAAAATTATGCTGATAATTTGATAAAAAATATAATAAACTTTAATTTTCTTATTGGGTAAAAATATTCATAAAACTATAAAAGTTATTTCAATTTAAAATTTTGGTCAGGGCACGGGAATTAGTGTGTCCATGGGAATTAGATTTTACTAGCACGGAAATTAGAACATGGCCCAGGAATTGTTTTCTTAACTTATTTTGGTAGTTAAAACTATTATTTATGTATATTTTAATCTACAATAATATACTGCAACCATAATGAAGCGGCATCGAACATATTTACCTTCTTTAATTTTAGTTTCGGACGACAAATCTACGAAAGTATGATACACTAAAAACTACGTATTTGACTAATCGTTTCCTTTATTTTAATGGCAACTAATCTCTCTTTCTTAGTAAAATGTACATATTTCAAAACAATACTTTGAGTAGTTGTGTAAACTTGTCCGCCTTACATACAAAACTATTCATTAAAAAGTGTCATTATGTATCTGCATGTAGATAGGTACAAGGTGTATGATCTGGTATATGACCGTATAGGAAATGATACTAAGAAATAAATAGGGGCACAGTGAGAAGAAGTTATTGTGTAAGTTAATCTGAAGAAATCGAATATGCTGCCTTCATAAATTCATAACACAAAAAATTGTTTGACCACATACGAGGTAAGGTGGGGTAAACTATCTCCATGCCAAATATCATCAAGATGATATTGGTTCAGCGGTTTAAGCGTGACAAGATAACAGACAGACAGACAGAGATACTTTCGCATTTATAATATAGTAAGAATAGGATATATTTAATTATTCTTGTATTAGAAAAGCTAATTTATAACAACTACGAGGAACTATGAGGATTTTCTGGGGTGAAAAATCGATCTAGCTAGGTGTTATCTCTGGAAAAACGCGCATTTTTAGTTTTTAGGTAGGTATATGTTTTCCGAGCAAAGCTCGGTCTCCCAGATGTTCAAACTTTATACGGCATACGCTGTCAGCTGTCTAATTTACAAAAAAGAACATTGCAAATTTGATTCATTTTGTTTTATGTAACCTTAGGTACAGGTATTATAATATGTAATAATTTCAAAAATAGTTTTATGTTTATATAATATTTTAATTTTATAATATGATCAATGAATAAGGTAAGGTGGGACAAGACTAACAGTACGAGGATTCCATACAAGTGAGTCTTACCCCGGTGTCGTCTTACCCCACCTTACCTTACGTATTAAAATTGCCCGGGTTATTCGGGTCCATCCTGTATGTACTATAGTACTTATACTAAAAACCGTTCACAGATTTTTGTGCATTCTTTAAGATTTTCTTAAATGTAAAATACAAAGATATACGTCATATTGTTATTACATATAATATATATTCAATGCCAATATACATATATATATATAATAATAATATGACGTAAACATTGCCAATTAACTTACAGTGCCCCCAATAAAAGATCTGTTGACAATATATGTAATACCTCCTAATTCCCGTGCCACTTAATCAGCTGTTTTAGGTAAATATTCCATGGGAATTAGGGCACGGAAATTAGAATTCGCAATAAAAAAATTCGCCAAAAATTTAAATCGTGTTTGACCAAACTGTTATGTTATCGCTAACATAAAGATACATAAAGGGCTCCTAAATATAACAATTGTTATTGAAAAGCTATGTGGGAAATAAAATTTATAAGGGGCATCGAAATTAGAAAAAAATTGTCGCCCACCCGGATTCCGAAATAATTACGCGATTTGCTCGAACACGCCGCGGCTTGACGTACATCCGCTTGCTTTGAGAGACAGCCGAATACTGCCAGTACAGGTGAGGCGGGACACGAGGCGGTTCAAATACAGACGTCGGCTGTCAGAGCCCTTTGAGTTTTGCCGACGAAATTGTACTCGCGCGCTCGGACAATATTTAAACATCGATCACGAGCTATTTACCACAATGAAGTTAATAGTGTATGTGCTCAGTGGTAGTAAATATCATCTAGTTTAAGTATTTGATACTAAATTAGTGATACTAATGTACAATTTTTCGTAGGATTTTTCATTATGCTCAAAAGTAGATTCCGGACAGGGCACGGGAGTAGTAATTTGAGCCTTTATGTATTTTTAAGTGTACTCTAAAAACCAATTAATCAGTGAATTCATATGGAACTCGGTGTGAAAGTGTGACTTCTTTATGTAAAAAAAAAATGGTAAGTATTATCTGATGCTAACCCCCGATTTTCATCACGGACAGAAAAAAAATCGTGTTCAGAAATTGACCCATAAATCGGGGATGCCGAATTCATTTCTGATATCATAATGACACCATTCCGAAGTAAAAACACATAAAATATGAAAAAAATACTTTTCTTTAAATTCCTCTTCACGCTTAAACCGCTAAACCAATTTAGTTAAAATTTGGTACAGAGATAGTTTGAGTTCCAGGGAATAACAAAGCCTACTTTAAATCTCAAAAATCATCCTTTAAGGGTGTGAAAAGGGAGGTAGAAATTTGTATGGGGATGCAATAACCGCTGAACCGATTTAGATAAAATTTTGTATTTGGAAGAACATAGGATAGTTTTTATTAAAAAAAATAATCTCTTAAAAGTGAAAAGGAAGGTGTAAGATTGTATGGGGAATCAATAACGGCTGAACCGATTTAGATGAAATCTATGTCTACATCTTTGATTTACTTGAAAATGATACTAAACTTGACATAGAACTTAAAACTTAAACAATTATTAACATCAGACGTCGCCGACGCTTAAAACCCCCCCACCCCCCACCTGCAAAAATCTGGGTGGCTCCACTTCTTAAATACATCCTTGGGTCCTAAGGACCAATCCTACCAAAGGAAATCTCGTGTTCATGCAACGCCGTGGTTGACCTTTTTATGCTCTGAGCACATTCAACTATAAATAGAACTCGTGTTTAAAAATAACTCCTACCTGTGTTTTTCTAATAATTATCTGGTGCTTTATTTCATGCATGGTGTAAAATAATTTATTTTAAATACAGTATAATACCTTATTGGCATTAACTACCTATCGTATAACTTAGATGACGCAACTGGTATCATCAATATCTAGAATTTTCCAAACAAGCCCATCTTTCGCAACTTAAAGGTCGCTTGCAGTGCATCGCAATTTCAAAGTAAACACATACTTGACGAGTTATTTTGTATGTGTATATACATATACTATAATCATATGATTATAGTCATTATCGTATAAACATGGTGGCTCATTATAGGTAGGATAATTTGGTGTAAACTTTACATATAGGATAAAATTAAACGGGGAATGTTGACGACTACACACATTTAATTTTTGAGTTTATTGTACCTACTATTTTTTAGTCGAAACGGCCAAGCCACATATTTTGACTAAGGTGTAGAGTTTGTGAGGTTAGGTCTTGTAGAGTTAGGGCGTGTAGTGTTAGAAGCTTGGCTCTACATGAGATCTGAAAACTTTTGACAGTGCGAGCCATATGGTCTGGTCATGGCACCATTTTAGTTTTTACATGATTTTGGTGGGATTCAAATCTTATACCTTTAAACGAGAAATTCGGGATCCCGGAAACGGATCTAATGTTTTCGATGAAATTTGCTATGGGGTTTTCGGGGGCGAAATTCGATCTACCTAGGTCCTATCTCTGGGAAAACGCGCATTTTTGAGTTTTTTTTTATATGTTTTCTGAGTGAAACTCGGTCTTCCAGATATCATTTATGTGAAGGAATGAAACGCTATTTTGTTTATGCTAAATTAAAGGCCACCCACACTAGCGTCTCCCGAGCGTCGGGTCTAGTCAACTCTGTGGCTGCTGCTCGACGCAACGTTGGCGCATCTGCGCTGCGACGCCATTTTCCATAGCGCTGACTAGTCGCCGACGCTCGAAAGACGCTAGTGTGGGGTGGCTCTAAAGGTTACGGTAAACTTACCAGTAAAGCTATGTTAGGCTAAACTTACCAGTAAAGCTATGTTAGGCAGAAACAGAAGATCGTCTTCTTTGTTCCCCTCAGAGAGTTCATCGACCCACGTGAGGGGGTGACGGGGGATGGCGGATATAGTCCCGTTATCGTTGAACTTGACTATCTTATGTTCCAGGTCTTCTCTGAAAAAGATAAACAAATTTAGGAAAAAATCTAAATAACTAACATGTTCATTGTATGTTCATAAAGACGCCAAACATCAGGAAGAATGTCTGACGGGTCTAAATCAGGGCAGGTCTCTTTATGCAAGGAGTAAACTCCGGTTGGAGCAAAAAGCTTTGGAAACTTAGCAAAAAACAACTCCAAATCATTATCGGGGGTGTTTACTGGCCATTACGGGGTCAAAGAAATTCTGGCTAAGATGGGACACTCTGACAACACCGATTGTCGTATGTGTGGCGAAGAGGAAGAGACAGTAAAACACCTAATGTGTGAATGTCACGCCCTCGCCAGACAAAGAATGAAGGACTTTGGAGCAGGATATCTGGAGCTCCATCATCCGACACATGGATATGCTGGGAAAAGCTCTTGAGTAGTTGACTGATCTTTACTAGGGGGTAATTGCACAAAAGATCCTTATGGGTCGAAGTGTATCCGCAAGGGCCCCCGAAAACGTTAAGATAAGATAACATGTTCATTCATTACAATGAACTGTACAGTTCATGCACACAAAATTACAAATACTATACTCAATATGTTATGTTGTCGTATTACTCATATGACTCCATATTAAATAACTTCTTTGTCCAGTCCTTGCACTGTTATCTCTCAAACTATTATTACGAACAATTAAATGTCATAATATATTCCGAGATAACTTCGTATTGAAATCGATATCCGCATCGTTGTGAAATCGCCTACAATCATTGTCTAGCGGAGTGTGTATAATTATATTAATTATGTATAAAGAGTTTAAGTTATTTGCTATGCAGGAAGAAATTCATAAATACGATCAGAAATAATAAGACATGATTCAACCCTAAAAAGGGGAGAAGGAGTCTACAGGTTTCTTAAAGGGTCAATAATGGCACATACAGTTACAAAGGGTAAAAACGGGACCCTATTACTAAGACTCCACTGTCCATAGTGTCCATCTGTCCGTTTGTCTGTCTGTCTGTCACCAGGCTGTACCTCATGAACCTTGATAGCAAGACAGTTGAAATTTTCACAGATGATGTATTTCTGGTGCCGCTATACCTATAACAACAAATACCGTCCGGTGTCAATTTCCGTCCACTTGACGGATTAGCAAATAATACGTTTCATTTATAATTTTCTACTTGCGAAATATAATTTTTGTGTAGATATGCCCTGTAGATATGGTTTAGATATTAAGGATTGCAATAAGTCCAAATTTGTGCAGCAATGAAGGTCTATGACCCTATTTGACCCTAGTATGTGTCGTTAGACCACCGGTGGACGGGCAGCAGCGTTCCTCAAATTCGGTGTACTCGACTGCGATCGCCAACCCGCCTGCCAAGCGTGGCGATTATGGCATTCACCCCCCAAAGGGGGAGGCCTATGTTCAGCAGTGGACGTCTTATGGCTGAGATGATGATGATGATGTGTCGTTGGCGTACGTATCGCCATCAACTTTAGATCAAGTCAGGTCCCCACAGAAAACCAGCGCCACGGTTTGCCGCGGCATTATGCTGAGTGGGGATCCTATTTGAGCGTCCAAATGTCTTTTATGTCTGCAAGCTTTTCTTTTTTTACGTGATAACATCTTATAAATCGGTGAACACCGGTAGCATGCACGAAAAAGTGTCACGTTGTGGACAGATCTCCATGGTAACGTTACGGCCAAACTGAGCAATTTTTCATCAATGTTTTCTTATGACGTTATCACGCAAAATTATCGTCCGTAAACCGACTTTACAGACGACCATATTTTTTTTCATGTACTATGTTGTGGCGTTAAAATAAATGTATTTCTTCTTTTTCTATTTCCGCAAGCAAAACATGCTTACTTGTAAACATACGGCCCCACTTCTTTCACGATGATCTTTTCGGCCCTCCCCGCCATGTAGTCTTCGGCATTCGTCACGTTGAACAGGAATATCCGCACGTAGAGGTCTACTTCCGGCTTCTTCCACATTTCGAAAATCTCGCCGCCATCTTGAAGAACCACTTTCTGTGAATTAAATTTAAAAAATTAAAACCTCCGCAATTAAGCCAAAAAATGCATTAGGTACATAATTTTGGAATAAGTTTTTGGCAAAAATTACATTTTTGGTACAAGTTTTTATCGCTGACTGTACTTTTCTTACGACAGACAACTAATACTCATCGAGACAATTCTAAAAACCCCTAACACAATTAGGTTGCGTTGTTTCATTACAGAGTTCCTATGGCCACCTCCTGTCTCCATCATTAGATCAGTAAAAGAGCTGATATTCATTGAAACGATTGAATATTGAATGGATTTCAAATAGGTATAGCTAAGAACTACCGCAAGAAAACTCGCCTTCACGTAAACAAACCGCATCGAAATCGGTCCATCCGTTTGAGAGCTACGATGCCACAGACAGACATTATGGTTAAACGTATAACATATGTGACGTTATCTATGAAAAGGGACCTTATTGTCGATGGCGTTTACGCCATTATTAACGATGCTTCGATATAAATACAATGCCGCTCGACGCTGTGCGGCGTAAGCGCCATCGACAATCAGGTCCCTTTTCATAGATAATGCCCCATATAACAGCGATGGGGAATTTCTGAAACATTTCACCTTAACCTTTTGGATGCCGTTTCAAACACAAAACCTGTCACTCGGACGCCACGTCACCGAAGTGTCAAAACTGAAATTGACGTATATGTATATGCACGTAGGTCTATGTTGCTCTGTGGTCTGTGACCGATTAATCTGTCTTTGGCGTTGGACCTGCGGTGCGGATATATCGGTCATTGGCGTCCAAAAGGTTGTCACAGTTAACCTACTAGTATATTTCAACTTTTGAAAATTACTTAATTGACAAGAAGCGTTTCTGACAGTAATGTTACTGAATAAATTATACATGGAGTTGAAACTCTAGGTCCATGGGGTCCCAGCGCGCATAAGTTGTTCGCAGAAATCGCGAAGCGTCTGGTTGACGTAACTGGTGACCGAAGAGCTGGCGGCTACCTCGCACAACGTATCAGCATTGCGATACAGCGAGGAAATGCCGCCAGCATCCTTGGTACAAAGCCTCAAGGGCCTATTTTAGATTTAAGCTAGTTATTAATTTAGTTTAGTAGTACCACTGTATATATATTGTATGTAAATTATACTTAATTTTCATATCACATCTCCGCTACTTCTGACGTCAGTAGAACGGGTTATGATTATAAAATTCATGAGAGAATACACACAAACAAATAATTTACACAGAATACAGAATCTTAAGAGAAATTTTACATTAAATAATGAAAGTACTTATCACTTTCGTAACTGAGCGTTTTCCAAAAAAAATTTACATTTCATTAATGTCTTCAAAATATTGACTTCTTGGGCTCATTTTACTCAGAATCATTTGTACATTCACGCCTCATACGTGAAAAAATGTGTCCCAAAATTTTGTAGTGTATTTTTTTCAGTGCGTCACGTTCATACAAATAAGAAAACTTTTCATACAAAAATGTAACGATCTGGAAAGGAAATTTTAGGACACATTTTTTCATGTATGAGGCGTGAATGTACAAATGATTCTGAGTAAAATGAGCCCAAAAAGTCAATATTTTGAAGACATGAATGAAATGTACTTTTTTTTGGAAAACGCTGAACTTACAAGCTGCCCTTCACTAATCCCCTCTTTGCGTCGGGGGCTTGGGGGTTAAAAAGCGGTTTCAAATTCAGTTTATTAAGTGTTTTGAGAAAAAAATTGGCAAAAACTGTACTTGGACTAATCATATAATTCACGTAGGTACGTAAAACACCTTTATTACAATAAAATTATGTTTTTGAAGTGAAAACTTCTTTAGCGGCGCTGTGCACTTTTTGTGACGGAGAAAAAATGTTAAATCCGCGACAGGTTACTTAACCGACAGATTCGAAAGATTGAAAATTCGTAAGACGGACACGTGACCTAATTGAAAAACTGTTACAATGCAAAGTTTTCACTTCTGCCGGCACTCCCGGAGTGCAACCCGTTGTTTTTTTTTTTTCATTTCATTAAGTAGGTATATAGGTTCATTAGGTAGGTAGGCAATTGTAGAAAATGTATACTAACTTGTTTGAATAGGAATTCGTAGGGACGTGCTATGAGGATGAAACAGCCAGCTCCGAGGGCGAAGAAACCCAGCATCAGGAGGATAAATAGACCTGTAACAAAAATAAAACAATTTCAGACTCCATGCGGTAGGTCAGACTAGAGATGAGCCGAATATGGACTTTGCCGAATACGAATATTCGGTTCCGATCATACCGATCATACCGATTGGGCTAACTACGCAGCAACAAAGTAGGTTTTAAATCATAATGTATTGTTTGTCCGAATTTTCTTTAATCATTATTAGGTTTTTCTCAGAAACGCATAACTTTTCAGTATTGCTATAAAACAAACCTAACCTAACCTATCTATAGGATAACCTTGCTAAAATCCCGAAAAGTTACCGGTTTCAGAATTATGACTACCTAATGATAATCTGACAATAATTACATTATGACTTTCAATAATTATGTCAAACAAAGGGATCCCGCAAAAAGTTCATACAGGTCCGCGATATGCACTCCGTACGTGTTTTGAGTGTTTTGACCCTTCCCTTTGTCGGCCGGGTATGTTTATAAAAAGAAACGGAAATGTCTAATGCCTGCTCGCGAAGTGCACCCGCGCCACCTAGCTGACGCCCTTAAAAAAGAATTTATTTATTCGGTAAATATTCGGCAGTTCGAACCGAAATATTCGGCCGAATACGAACTTTGAAAAATATGCCGAATACCGAATAATTACCGAATATTCGGCACATCTCTAGTTCAGATCCTGACTTAGCAGTAAGAATCATGGTAGTGAATAGGGAATATTACGCAAAACTCTGCGTAGGGCGCATTTTGATAGCATAGACTGTGCAAGTGTTATTTATACGTCATAATTTCATAGAAGTTTGACATTTTAACACTTCCACACTCTATCAAAATCGTTGCAGACTCAGGTATCTTCAATCTTACTCTATCACCTTTAAACGAGCGATTCTTGTTTAATTAAAATATATATATTTCGGGGATCTCGGAAACGGCTCTAACTATATCGATGAAAAATTTGCTTTATGGGGGTTTTCGGGGGCGATAAATCGAGCTAGCTAGTCTTATCTCTGGGAAAACACGCATTTTTGAGTTTTTATATCTTTTCCGAGCAAAGCTCGGTCTCCCAGATATTACATATATAAGTTGGGTGACAATGTGCTGACAATTCAATATTATGGTACCATCGAGCTGATCTAATGATGGACGTTATATTTCATAGTTTTATGTTATGCTAAGGCATACCATACCTACCACATTACTCAAAACGTCCATAATAGTTTATGACCACGTTTCTATAATGTGATTGTCTAATTTAAATAAATTTTCCAGTTTGCATCCGGGTGTATGACGTGCCGATTTTATTGATCGAATATTAGAACATTAATTAACACTTTAGATAAAAACAAATAAGTAAATATTTAATTAAATACAAACGGATTGGGCTATATTTATTTGATGTCATTCTTTATTTTAAATACAAGTTGCTCTCGCCTTCTTACACTTTGGGCCACTTACTCCATTCACTAACCCGGGGTTAACCGGTTAAACCTGGAATTACCAGTTCAATTTGATACTGGGTTAACGGTTTAACCGGTTAACCACGGGTTAGTGGGATGGTGCAAGTGGCGCTTAGCCAGACTTAAATGAGATTGTGATAATTTTTTCATATTTAAAAACTGGCCTAGGGCAAGTTGGAGCCGCGCACGAAGGGTTCCGTACCATTACGCAAATAAAATCAGTTTGTTGTGTGGGAGCCCCACTTAAATATTTGTTCTATTCTGTTTTTAGTATTTGTTGTTATAGCGGCAACAGAAATACATCATCTGTGAAAATTTCAACTGTCTAGCTATCACAGTTCATGAGATACAGCCTGGTGACAGACGGACAGACAGACATTGGAGTCTTAGTAATGGTCCCGTTTTTACCCTTTGGGTACGAAACACTAAAAACTGTTGGTGCACAATTACCCACGGGGGAGCAAAGTAGGCACATTTGACGGTAATGGTAAACCTATGTTAGCTTATAAACTTAAATAAATGTTTTATACTAATAAAAAGTGACTAAGGCCTCCAGTGTCAAGTGTCAAGGCACCTGCCGCGATAGCAGAGGACGCTGGTTCGATTCCTGGGGCACTGGAGGCCTTGGTCACTTTTTATTAGTATATGACATTTATTTCAGTTTTAATTTATATAGTAGTGTTTCTACTTGAAATAGAAACAAATTAAAATATTTTCTGAAAATAATTTAATTTATTCTAATAGTTCTAATTGCCATGTCAGCTCATTTCATATTTCTTATATGACGATGTAGACACAGGTATTTTTAGACCAGAACATTTGTATAATTACCACGGGTTTAAGTGCTAAGTCAAGGTAGACTAATAGGTGCAGGTTGTGTGTGTAGCCTTAGAGGTGACAGGTTCAAGTGCTTGACTGTGTTATGGTTGTACCTACCAGTGTTGGCCGAAAGTTAATGCGTATGGACGATTACAGTTTACGGTTCAATTTATAATGGTTAATGGCCAGCATTTTCAATTTGGATTAACTTTCGGCCAACACTGGTACCTACGCCGGATGTAATGAGTTGTTGATATGAATACGTATTTTATTATAAAACTAGCGAAAGAGGTATGCCAGGGTAGCAAGTGAAAATCCGTGGTCTCTGCCTACCCCTCCGGGAAATAGGCGTGTTTATATGTATGAATGTATGTACTAGCGACCCACCCCGGCTTCGCACGGGTTACACAAAACCTTAGCAAATTATACACCTAAACCTTCCTCAAGAATAAATAAATTATAAATAAATATTATAGGACATTTTTTACACAAATTGACTAAGCCCCACGGTAAGCTCAAGAAGGCTTCTGTTGTGGGTACTCAGACAACGATATATATAATAATATAAATACTTAAATACATAGAAAACAACCATGACTCAGGAACAAATATCTGTGTCATCACAGTCCGTTTCTATGGTTAGTTGTCAAAACGACAGTAACTTTTATAGCGCAAAATACTGGTTCTCTGTGCCAGTTCTATTGTAATAATGGTTCAATGATTTTTACGGATATAATAGGATATAAACTGAAGAGGAAGTTAAGAAACTGATGCCATTAGGTATAATGTCTGTTAATCGATCTTGAATACTATAATAATTGTCATAAGTAGTCTTAAGAAAGTACAGTCTGTGTCAATAATATAAAGTCTTTTTTACGTCCGACACAAAAAGATGGGTGTTATATACATGTTTGTCTGTGGCATCGTAGCTCTCCAACTGATGAACCGATTTCGATGCGTTTTTTTTTACGTAAAAGCGAGTTTCCTTACGGTTGTTCTTAGCTATGCTTGATGGAAATCGATGCAGCGGTTTGACGAGTATCAGCTCTTTTCAATTATTACGTAAGGCATTTTTGGCACAAATATTGGCAAAAATCAGAGATGGCGGGATGACCTGGACAGCTTCCTGAACAACTGGCCGGAGAAAACACCAAATCGGGAGTCGTGGAAATTAAGGGGAGAGGCCTTTGCCCAGCAGTGGGACACTCAAATAGGCTAGGAAAAAAATGAGTAGGGGGGTTTTTTAATTTTTTATTGTTTAGTTGTTTGCAAAATGTATTGAAATATACTTAAAAGTACATTGTACTTATTTAGCGTAGATATTGTAACTACAAAGTGACATTCTGTCGATTTCAAAATAATTGCATGACAGCGCGAAAACATGTTAGACCTTAATTTAGAAAAAAAAACGCTGTTGGGAAAAATAAATAAAATTTAATAATAAATAATATATATTCATATTATAAAAACCCTAACTTAAGACGAAAAATAAAAATAATAAAATAATAATATTAATTTGTGATTAACTGTACGTATAAAAAGTGATCTAGTTTTTCTGTACTCGCCTTGAAAAACTTCTATACGCATATGGTAGTATTTGCGTATTCCGCATTTTATCTCATTAAGCCATACATTAAATTGATATATAATTGTCTAGACATTTCATATTTTTGAATTAATAACTATAGTCTGTCAAACGACTTTGTCACTAGAAAAAAGGCGTGATATTTAAGTTTTCGATCGGACGATATAGAAGCAAACTCGAATTACACTAATTTAGGACCAAATGAAGGTACCAAATTAAGACGATTTCCAGCTTGCTGGGAATTAATTCCTCAAAACGTGACCATACATTTTCCAGCATTTTTGGTGCAGCGGAGTGGTGTTAACGGAATTGGTATAAATAATTTCAACCCTAATGATTAATTAGCGTTAATTACGTTAATATTAACGTTAATTTACCATTTCAGTTGAAATTATCTATACCAATTCCGTTAACACCACTCTGCTGCACCAAAACAGCTGGAAAATGTACGATCAATGCTAATAACCCATGGCGCCCACATTTTTTAAAATTGGCGCTTTTTTCTACTAATTGATTCATTGCAATTGTTATTGTACCCTGATTTTGTCTAATCAGGTATCGAGTCCAACCACGGTCTTTGAAAAATGATGAAATATAACATATATTTTTTTGATTTATTAAAACCACTGACGTATATCTCAGGAATGGCCTTATGGGCACTAAAAATGATACTAGTTCAGCGGTGTCACTCACGAATTCGAGCAAATCATGCAGTCTAATTCAACTAGTTGTGACCAATCGCGCGCATGATGGGAACTCATCAACCAATCGCGTTGTAGTGGTGTCACACCGCTGTACTGGCCCCATTCATGCCCACTCTTATTGCCCGTAAGGCCAGTCATAAGATATATGTCAATGACTAAAACACAGTTTTTCTTAAAAAACTGCTTAGGTAACATCGATTTCAACGAAATTGGGTTTTGACAGCCTCTTAACTGACAATGTTAAACTTATTTCAATAATATGGGGCATTATTTATGAGAAGGGACCTTATTGTCGATGGCGCTTACGCCGCACAGCGTCACGTGGCATTGTATATACAGCGGAGCATCGTTAATAATGGCGTAAGCGCCATCGACAATAAGGTCCCTTTTCATAGATAACATCACATATTAAGGTCCATCCGTGATTAGTTAAAAGTGTTGCAGTTCGTGTTGACATTATATTGGTAAATATAATATAATTAGATCATGGCCCTATCTGTATTTGATTTTGGGACACGTGTTTGTGTTTAAAGAATTATAATTATCATAAGTATACATAATATACTCTGTATCTTTAGGTATTTAAATAAAAGTAAACAAAATCTACCCTCAAATGGCTCCTTAAGCCAGTTGACGGTAGATGAAAACATTACACGATCAAATAATGTAGGTTATAGTCAGGTTGTTCAGTGACTGATCCAGGCGGTTTTGTAATTGGTCGGTTAACGAAAAAGTGTTATAACTACCCGAAAATGTACAAATTGTTTGTTTACTTTTATTTAAATACCTAAAGATACAGACTATTGCATAAGTCATATTATAATATTCATAATTGAATGAAACAGACAATTTAATGGTTGATTTGTCGGCAGTTCGGAAATACAGTTGCAATACTGATTTTCCATCGTATTTAGACGGAAACGTACGAACATGTCTTGCTTCAGTCAGTTTCGGTGCAAAAAGTACTGACGTTGACTGAAGTAGCGTGACAAATACGAATGTTTCCGAGAAAATACGATGGAAAAGAATTAATTTGTTGTTCGAATTGTCCCAAAGATGTCGTTGTTATATGTATGAAAGCAAACTAAATAACGGTGGTATTTGCTAGAGCCTACAGCATGGCATATATAGTCTGTCAAGACATTCCCGTCAGTAGAAAAAAGGGGCAAATTAAAAAAAAATGGCATGAAGGGTAAACGTTCTATAGAAAATTTTAATTTCGCGACTTTTCGTACTGGCAAAGTTGTTTGACGGGCTATAGTTTTTTAGATGGTTAAATGGGTACCTAAAGAGCAAAATTTGTTCAAGCGACTCTGTTTTCTGTCAAAAAATCGGGCAAGTGCGAGTCGGACTCGCGCACGAAGGGTTCCGTACCATATAAAAAAAAAACAAAAAAAAAAAGCAAAAAAAAAAACGGTCACCCATCCAAGTACTGACCACTCCCGACGTTGCTTAACTTTGGTCAAAAATCACGTTTGTTGTATGGGAGCCCCATTTAAATCTTTATTTTATTCTGTTTTTAGTATTTGTTGTTATAGCGGCAACATAAATACATCATCTGTGAAAATTTCAACTGTCTAGCTATCACGGTTCGTGAGATACAGCCTGGTGACAGACGGACGGACGGACGGACGGACGGACGGACGGACGGACGGACGGACGGACAGCGAAGTCTTAGTAATAGGGTCCCGTTTTACCCTTTGGGTACGGAACCCTAAAAAAGATGAAATTTTTCCACTAATTAATAAATAAAATTGAGGACGCTACGTGACTTGTGACACGATTCATCACTGTCCCATATAATTTGACATAGTTTTATATGGCAAAACATTTTATCTATAAATGTCGTTGGGCACAAAATATAGCTTGATAAACAACATGTTTGTAAACAAATACTGGTATTGAATAAAATATTTTGTATAGTTCCTATTTGCCATGACATATATACAGAAATAAAATCGGCGTCCTAACCTACTTGGTGGTGACCTACGAAACTAGAGGTCCCAGGTTCAAATCCCGGTAAGGGCATTTAATTTATGTTTAATACGAATATTTGTTAATTTCGAGATTTTAGTTAAATCTTGTTCTTTAGCAATTATTGGTTAGTTTAGTCAACGAACTAGAATAACTATAGAAGTCTGACTAGATCTCAAAACCGGATAATTGCGAGTCGGACTCGCCCACCGAGAGTTCCGTACTTTTTTGTATTTGCATGTTGTTATAGCGGCAACAGAAATACATCATCTGTGAAAATTTCATCTGTCTATCACGGTTCATGATACAGCCTGGTAACAGACAAACGGACAGAGGAGTCTTAGTAATAGGATCCCGTTTTTACCGTTTGGGTACGGAACCCTAAAGATGACCTCACGTGTATGTCACGTTTTTCATGCATTTACATCATTAATTATATTTAAGTTACTTACATTGTTGATATTTTAGTTTTAGATTTAGTTTTAGAAATTATATGTTTAGGTACATATTTATGTTTTAAATAAAATATTTAATAGTTTGTTGTTAACCTAGGGAAGAGCGGTGCCTCCCAACACAGGCAATTTTTTGCTTACCGGGCGGCTCCATCCCCTAAACCATGGCCACGTGTATTTAAAAGTAATAAAGAATTTTGTATTTGTATTTTTTGTATTTGTATTTGTGCCACGAGCGCCGTAACTGTACTGCGCGTAGCTTGATAACGTCAAATATTGTAATGTCGTGCAAGATGTTCGGCATACATATATAGAATGTTATTTTTCACATCGCCTATTCGAAAAAGGGCTTTTTCTTCCCTGCTAGGAGGGATCAAAGTTGTATTTTTCTGTTCTAGGACACGATTTTTTCTTCCTTGCATATTTTTTTTTAAATAATACATAATATTTTGGAACATAACAATTTCCTCATAGTTGATGTGAAAAGCAGTATGTGTCACACGGTATCAAAATTATTTCGTCTTGGGCGTTAACACTTGAATCCCTCATTAGGTACGCTCAGGATTCAATGTACGCCCTTGACGGAAATATATCATTTTGATCCCTTGTAACACAAACTACTATTAGCCAATCAAAACTTTTGGTGACCTGTCACAACTTTAGCGGGTAATTGTAGGTACTAGGTTTCATGGAGGAGCTGGGGTGGCTAGAGTAGAGCTTAAGAGCTACCTCGTTTTCACGCAAAATAGGCACAATGGTTATCGACTTGCGGATAATGCCCGGTATAACTAACTAACTGTACTTAATATCGCACATTTCTCTTGTCATGGTGAATAGACCCTGACCCTTAATTAATTTATTTATTTATGCGCACTTGTCTCAATTTCATAAAGTCACCTTTACATAATATAAAATGACCTTCCAAATTGCCAAAAGCCTCAAGCGTATCTTAAAACCTGTAATTAAGACTAGTAGGCAAAACAGAATGGAGAATCCTTGATTGGGAACCTGTTGGTTTGTTTAAAACTATATGTGACATTATCTATGAAACCCGGGTATGCCCTGGACCCGGGTATGCCCTTAAACTACGTCCAAGACCACCGGTGGACGGGCAGCAGCGTCCCTCAAATTCGGTGTACTCGACTGCGATCGCCAACCCGCCTGCCAAGCGTGGCGATTATGGCATACACCCCCCAAAGGGGGAGGCCTATGTTCAGCAGTGGACGTCTTATGACTGAGATGATATCTATGAAAAGGGACCTTATCGTCGATGGCGCTTACGCCATTATTAACGATGCTCAGATATAAATACAATACAATGCCGCGCGACGTTGGGCGGCGTAAGCGCCATCGACAATAAGGTCCCTTTTCATAGATAATGCCACAAATGTATGTACGTTATGATGACATAATATTGTTTAGTTATTCTATATACTAGTTTATTTATTACTTGATCATTATTAACACGTTATTAACCATACACCTTGTATTAAGCACTAAAGTTTATTTTCGTTAGTGTGAATTATTTATCGCTATATTTTTTGTTTTATGTTACCTATTCTGCTTTTTTTGTTTAATGACTGCACCTACTACTGTTTCTGCTTAGCCTGATGGTTGACTGGTAGAAAATGCCTTTAGGCATTAAGTCCGCCATTTGTACTTTATTTGTTATATTGCGCAATAAAGATTAAAAACAAAAAAATGCTAAATTTTTCGGGATAATAACTTTTTGACAAAAATTTCATTTTTGATACAAGATTTTATCACTGACTATACATAGGCCTGACCCCATGGACAAGATGCTAATTGCTAACGCTCCGTAACGAACGAAACGCAACTGTCACTCTCACACTAATATCACAGTATTCACAGTATAATAAATAGTACTAACGTACAGTATGGACACTCCCTGCCTCCCGTTGGAAGTGCCGCCCACCCGCTCTCGGTTACCTCACAGTTACCGGCTGGCAAGGACGCGACGACGCGGTGCGCAGGGCGGAGGCCACGTAAAATATTCAAATATTAAACAAATATTTACAAAACCTATCAGATCACACTGAAAACAACAAAATATCTATATGAACAAAAAATCATGTTTTTAACTTACGTAATATTTTTGTGGCCTGAATTTCCTCACAAAAATGTTGTTACTTCGTTTAAACTGATTCAAAATAGGAAACTATTGTATAAATCAAGCTTAGATACCCACCTTACAGCATAATACGATTCTTATTTCTTCCTAATACGCGCAATGAGTTTTGAGTCATTGAGGTCATCGAACTTGACAACAAAATGGCGGGAACCCTAGCACGTTACTCACACAAGCAAGGTACGCGTTCACCTACACGTACTTAGACTGTGTGCGTAGGAACGAGTTTGTTTCATACATTTGATCGCCAGTGTCCGAGGTGTGCTAATATGGAAGAGTGATAGAGAGACAAAGCCATTCGATGGCGAAGCGCAAGCGATCGGCACCTTGGCTAGTCCGCCTGTTTCTTTAATTTTCTTTGTCTACAAAAATTAAATAATTGGCCATTAAAAGTAACCAAACCAGTTTAGTAATATTTCCGCAAGTCTGAGGCCAATTTTCGCAAATCGCCGTTAGGAAGTACCTTGGAAATATTTTTGTCTTTTCTCGTCTTCCGTGGCTAAATATAATCCTTTTTTACGTCACAGTCCAGTCATTAACCGGTTCGAAGAAAAATCTATAACTTTGATAGAGTTAGACCAAGAAAATATGGCGCATAACTCATAACTCTTCATGTCAGAATCACTTCTTTGAATTAGTATTGTTGGTCATGGTAGAGAATTCTGTTAAAAATTAAGGTATTTCTCAATTAATAGTTTATCAATCTATAATATTACCTATTTTTGACATGCAAATTCATCATCAACATCATATCAGCCAGAGCACGTCCAACTGCTGGACATAGGCCTCCCCCAAAGAGTGCCACAATGACCGGTCTTGCGCCACCCGCATCCAGCGGAGCCCCGCGACCTTTACCAGGTCGTCAGTCCACCTTGTGGGGGGACTACCCACGCTGCGCCTTCCGGTACGTGCCAATTAGAAAAACTTAATTATTTACAGCCAAAAATAGCCAAGAAAGGCTGACTACTGGTGCCTGGCAGCTCGCACTTGGCCGGATTTTTTATGAATTAAACTTGCATTCTTAATGACGTTTACGTAAATATGTTAGAATCAAAACATATTTTTGAACTGGTTGTCACTTTAATATTTCTATTTTTGGTCACAGGTGCAGAGTACGATGACGCAACAATGGGGCTTCAAACGGATTCGAAGTCGGCCATTTTGTTTGCACCTGTCATATTTCATAGAGTAAATACTATGCAAAAAACTGTTTACCGTTCGATTGATGTTAACTGATAATAAACCTTATAGTAAACACATAAGGTCCACTTTAATATGTTCATTTAAATGATTTTAAATGACTTAAGTGTTAATTATTTATAATTATTATGATTGACAGATGAATAAAGGAATCTTCGCGAGTTTAAGGTTCCCTGGTCAAAATTATGCGAATTTATTATGAAAGTGGACGAACGCGCGTAAAACACCTTTCCATACAAAAAGTATAGGTACATTTTCCTCTCTTAACATTATGAAAATATTTTGACACAATTTGATATATAACAACCACAACTATGCCCTTCTTTAGATTTTTTTAAAATTTTGAATTATTATAAAATTTTAACATGAAACTATATTATACATATATCATTCGTTTGAAACATATATACCTATTTAAATTTTAATTTTTTTATACATTAAGTATGTTTTGGTCTTAATGTAGTATGTCGATATCGATATTTTCTGTATTTATCTATTTATCCAAATATCAGAACTTCCATATTTAACTACTGTTCAATGGATCATTTTAACACCCTGTTCATGATTAAAAAAAACATTTACTCTTATTTATTTATTTAAATTTTATTGCACATAAAAGAAAACTTATCGTACAAAAGGCGGACTTAATGCCAAAAGCATCCAACAACTCTTCAATATCTAACTTTAAATATTTGAGATGGAACCCTCATCGACCTAACCGTTTTTAAACCCAACTTTTTGCAAACATATTTTTACCTCAGCTAAAAATAAAACCTCATCTATAAATAACTGCATGGAAAGTTTAAGAAACAAACAGGTGTTTAAACAACTTATGTGTATGTTTATTAATTTTATTATAAAGTTTTTTCTGACTAGTATGTTGTACATGTTTAAGGCGACGGTAGCGGTGGGTAAAATTTCAGATTCTGTCAATTTACCCCATTTCACACACAAGCGCACTTCACGCACACTACCTCACTTTACTGGGACAGGTCAGTGACCCATCATGTTTTTTTAAGATTGGACTTTTAGTTTAGTATTGACCACTAGCCTCCTTTGAGGGTAAAAGCGTTCCATTGAAAGATGAAAGAGAAACAATGCATTTAGTCTTGCTTTCCTTGTCTGTTCATGTCACACGTGACGTATCTATTTAATTCATTTGATTGTTGACTGTTTTACTACCTAATATTGCTTTGTCGAGATACGCGTTTTGTACAATTAAAGCGAATAAAATAAGATGTCATTAAGTCAGATGTAAAATGTTATTTACTACTCTATACGGTTTTTCATAAGGTGCAAAATCCATTCAATAGGAATTTAAATAAATAAAGTTTCAGCAGGGTGGCAATTTCATTTTGGCGGATAAAGCGAAACAGAATAGTTATATCGAACCTGCTTACAAATTTTCACGAGAATCAGTTGAGAAATGTGATCTGCAAAGGAGAACATACAAAAGCATTTTTGCCCAAGCTGAAACGGAGACCTTTGCTAACGCTCGGCCAATGATGGTTTAGGTACACCTATAAAAAATGGTTGTCCCTGCTGTAATTTTAATATCTTTATATTTCAAATGGTATAGTTTTACCTTTAAAAATAATCGGTATCGCTAAACAATAGCGGTACCTTACTACTTATACGTCGGTTAGTTTACTAACTTGATTGTTAGTAAACTAACCTGGAAAATAATCTCAAAATCACCGAAACATTTATGTACAGTCATCTGCAATAATATGTTACGTCATTAGCGCCAACTTTGCCTCCAGGGAAACTTTGCCCAAAACGACAATTTTAAACAAATTCGTTAATGTAGAAAAAATTATAATAGTTATGGCCACCCTGCTATTTTTAGTAGAAAATAGGTTAGGTATCCTCGGGTTCTTTGGGCACTTGGCCCGGCGGGAACCCGACAGTCTAGAGAAATTGATGATCGGTGGCCAGGTTGAGGGCAGAAGAGGCAGAGGCAGAATACCCACACGCTGGTTTGATGCCATTGAGGCAGTCACACGCGTCAAGTTCCAGGGCTCTATGCGGAAGGCAGAAGATCGGCCAGGTTGGAGAGCAATCCAAGAAAACGCAACTTATGGCGGTCACGACCCTCAGTCATGAGGTTACGACGAAGAAGAAGAGAGAAGAAGGTTAGGTATATTTCTGACAAAACTATATAACAAACTTGTGCATAACTTGACTTGGGAATTTTGAGTTTGAGCGAGTTATCTAATATAGGGTATATTTCGGCGGGCAAAAAATTGATAAATAATGAATGCAAGTAGAAAAAATTGAGAACCCTTTGACAAATGTTTCCGGGTTTGAGTTATAACACATGAAGCATAGATTATGTCTATTGAGATTTAAACTAAAAAGGCCTAAATACACAAAAGTTTTAGCGGTGGGCAAAGTAATCCGGTAATTTGGCATCCATACCAACATTGCACACCACCAAAAACGGATTAGGGTTGTCACTTTCATCTAATTTACCCAACTTCGCAAGTAAAAGAAGGTTATGTTTGTACACTAAAATAAGTTTATAAATATATACTGTATTTATTTGTCTTATTATCCTTTATTTAGATGTTTTAACCCGTTAACGAATGAAAAACACAACAAAAATCATATTTTTGGCCATTAAACTATTGTAACAGATTTTCTCAAAAGTGACAACCCTAGCCTTTGTAAAATGCTTAGGCGAGCCTTATTTGGAAATGGGCAAAAACGGGTAGGCAACATTGTCCAGCAAATTTATTTTAAAGTTTTTACACTTATCGCTTAAGTTATTAACAGGGAATGGTAGGATTGCCCAAAACCTTTAAGTGATCCTTAGACATCATCATCATACGAGCTGTATTTGAATACCAAATTGACGTGGGCAATGTTGGCGAATACCCCGGATATCTTTGCCCGCCCTCTAAAACGCAAAAAAATGGGTAAAAACACGATAAAAAATATTTTTTTTTTCAAATAAACTGATGCGTTTGATGACAATGGACGTGCTGAGCCAAAAAAATCATATGATGTGATGTTTTTTGAGAAATTCGTTTTAAAAAAAAAGCGGGCAAAGTTGGTGATAATGACGGTACCTACTCTTCGAAGGCCGCAAAAATATGTGACATGGTCTTATGGTTCTACAAATAAGATCGTGTTAGATATTTTTGCGGCCTTCGTTGTGTAACATCAATTGCAGGCGACTGTACATTTGGAATAATTATTTTATTTAGTTTCAACGAAAGTTTCAAGTTTAGTACGAAAATACTTCAGATATGCAATATGCACAAAATGTAGACCTAATCGAAATAAAACATTGCTTTTTATAGGTAATTTATAAAACATTCGATACATAGGTATACATAACAATAACTAGAGCGCTATTGGCCTGTAAGCTTCATCTCGGTCTCCAAAGCCGCAAAAACTCGCTAGTACTTAGTGCTGGTCTAGCCGTTATTTTTTCCTGAAGATTTTCAGAGAACAGCACGTACACGCATTATACATATAGACGGAACGAACGGCATTATCATAATCATTTATTCGTCGCAATCCATGGTATTACAAATCTAGGTACAAGACTTTCAGGTATTACTTATACGAATTACATAACTCTTCCTGTTAATAGGCAATATTTAAAGATAAAAGTTCTATAATATAATACAAGATTACAATTGTCATCAAAATTCATTGACGTACAGAAGTCAAATACGTTTTTAAACTGACGCAAAATGATACCAGCATAATAAAAATTGATCCCAATCAGTAAAGATGAGTAACTTTAAACTTTTTTCATTTTAAGCGAGTTTTGAAGGAACATAATACTTAAATTCGACTGTAATCGTATTGTTTTAAGATAGTTTACTGCGGTTTTCAACCATTATAACAGCAAATCAAATTTAAATGAGACGCGAGCTGATATTTATGTACCCTATTTTTTGAAATACAATTTATCTACTGGTATACTTTCTCGTGTGCGTATATGATTTAATGTCAATATAATTGTCAAAAGCAAGAAAATCAAGCTGTCATTTTCATTGGAAGAAGTACACGTGTGCTCCGGTGTAGCCCCAACGGGCATCTGACTTGAAGAAGAATTTTGAGTGATGTCGTCAATGTATGGAAATTGTTCGAAAGTTTACATTTGAGATTGAATTTCTGTGTTGTCTTTGTGAGTAAAAATATAAATCGATAATAAATTGGTAGCTGAATTATCTAGCTTTCAGAATCATACAATAATTCAATTACTGTCAAAGACAAAATTGTTTTGCTTCTGTCTCAAACGGAACTCCATATTATGATTTTTTGATACTTTTAGTGTCGATTTGTAGAGAATAACAGCAAATTAAAAATATAATGGCATAAAGACTCGGTACACGGTTTCTTCGTGAACAAATTTACGTGTAATTTAATGCAATTATTAAACATTTATTGAACAAATTATGGTTACAAAGTGAGGTCTAAATCGAAAACGTCATATACCGGCCCCTTAACTGTTAACATGACCTTATGTACCCGGATGTAATGGTATTTTACACCGTTTTCTGACAGAAATTGGCAATTAATTAAAAGATCGTGTGGAAATAACCGCTGAATCATGGTTTTCCTAGTAAAATGTGATTGTTAATTGAATTTAAATACATCTCAAACGTCACAAGTACGAGTATGTCACCCTCGGTAATAGCTACATATTTTTGATTATTTATTTTGTGTTGTTTTCTTAGATATCTGTGCCAGCTACTTATACTCTGTATCTTTAGGTATTTAAAAAAGAGTAAACAAAATCTACCCTCAAATGGCGTTTTCATCTACCCACAACTGGGTTACCAGTTGTGGGTAGATGAAAACGTTACACGATCAAATAATGTAGGTTAAAGTCAGGTCGTTCAGTGACAGATCTAGGTGGTTTTGTATTTGGTTGGTTAATCAATAAATGTTATAACTACTCGAAAATGTACCCGCTCATCAGCGGATCAGGCCGCGTAGCCAAGATGCCAATCGCTTACGCTACGTAGCGATCGAAACGCAACTGTCACTGTCGCACTAATATGGAAGAGTGATAGAGAGACATAATGCTTTTCGTTGTCGAAGCGATAGCGATTGTAACCTTCGCTAGGCCGGCAGAACTCCTCGTGTAAATTTAATTCGATAGCGTGACGAGCGTTCGCGTTTGCGTTATTATGTCTATTTTGTATGGGATTTTGACAGCGCGCCAAGCGGGTTTTGGAAACTCAAAATCCCATACAAAATGACACTTAACGCAAACGCGTACGCAAGGCCTGTTCACTTCCTAAGAAAGTTATGTCCCCAAATAATTGCGCATGTGTGCGCCTTAATCTTCTATGTGTGCGTTGGCCTCCGGGAAAAAGTTGCGAGTAATAAAAATAAAAACATTTTTCTACAGCAACATTGCTCCCAACTCTGATTTAAATTATCACGAATTTTATACAATATTAATCATAAAACGGGCCTTAAAACGCTTAAAACTTAATTACATGCGATTAAGTTTTATAATGAATATTTGCTTCCAACTGTCTTTATCAATGTTCATAAAATATATGGAGGGTAGGTACGTCTACCCACCATAATAAAAAATATATTTGTCAATGACTCTGTCCAACTGCTGTGGTTAAAGTTCATAACGAAAATTTTATTTATTAACTCTTTAAATAATACATACAACGTGTACGGCTACGTACCACTTAAGACTGTAAGTCTGTACCTACATGGATTACAGCAATGCACATAGAAAATGTGCTAAATGCGGAGCAACGGCTGTTGAAGCAGCCAGAGTCAAATTTACAACTTTAGTGGGTTCAGAAGGAACCGAGTCATAACGCATCTGGAAAGCGTATTAATTAACCGTGAAGAAATGTATGAATACAAGTTGGAAATCTGTGTAAAATGCCGTATGTAAAGTGTAGTGTATCTGTGTGTAAAGTGTAATAGGTAGGCATGCCTAATGTTATTTGTATAAAAGGTACTGAAAACTTTGTGAATGCGCTTTATTAATGTCTATTTTTTTATTAAGTTGCCAGTTGCCAGTTTTCAGTGTATATTTTTATATGTAAAACATTTTTTAATAAATAATATATATAATGTTATAAACATAAACATGCCTTTTATTTAAATCAATTGATAATACCACAAACAAGGGGTAATATTTGCATCTTGCATATATTTCGTGATATGAAGATAACAAATATGTTTATCAACAGAATTACTACCTACCAATACCCGCCAGGCTAAACCGGTTGTCAACTTTAGTTCCATTGGTACACAAAGACGGCGCCACTAGTATAAACGTATAAACGGTTGGGGACATTTTTTTGTATGGAGTTACCGTTCTTCTCCTAGTGAGTATTATATTCTTTGCGCGTTCGTCACGTCACGCCATCGAATGAAATTTACACTAGGGTACAGATTAGAAATGCCACGAATATTCGGCAACTATTCGGTATTCGGCATATTCGGCCACTTTGCCGAATATTCGGTATTCGGCCAAATGTTGCCTACTGTTCGACCGAATACCGAATATCTGTTGCACCTACCTAAAAGAAAAATTATACAATAAAAATATCCAAAAACAAGGTACCTATATTTAATATTTAAAATATATTCTTGGAAAGTTCGTAAAATACGGGACCCTTTTTTAAGCATTTGTGGATTACAAAATATTTTATTTTTATCATGGGTCTGATTTGATGACTCTGACTACATTAATTAATTCTATTGTTATGTAATATTCGGCGCTTCTGCCGAGAGAGGGGCCGAATATTCGGTATTCGGCCAAAACCACTATTCGGGGCATCTCTAGTACAGATTGCTGTGTTTGATAATATAATAATATTCGTATCCATGAACTTTTTCCATATTAGGATGAAACTTATTTTTATTACTAGGAAGAAGATATTAAGGAAACGTTTCCGCAAGGTGTCAAATTGATGACAGAGATGATTTTATGGAAGTTCAATGACCATATGGTGTAAAAGTCATTCATTAAATTAATTGGTTATAGTCGGCCTTCTTTTTGACGAATTGTTATTGTTTCTTAAGCTATAAATGCAAAGCGAGACATTTTAATGTTTTAATAAATTTTAATTAATGTGTAACTTGTTTCTTAAGCGTGGACCACACTGAACTACCGTTGAAACTTACTGCCCTTACTGGCGTCTGATTTTAACATTTATTGAGCCAAAAACGTCATGTTTGACACTGACGGAGCAGATCCGTAGAGTTAGACCAAGAAATGACACTTGCACTGCGTGGGCTATCAAAATTGCTGCAGACTTATCTTGGTCTAACTCTACCTAAACCAGATCTAATTCACTAACATAACCTATTATTAATTATAAGAATATACATGTTTCATAGCAAACAGACTCGACCCCTTCTTTTGCGTAGAAAGAAGGAAGGAAATTTAAAAGAGCAATTCTCAAAAAGTTTGTACATTTAGATCACATCTTAGATTTCTATAAAAAATGGTATGCCGGTAGAGTATACGAAGCTGAACAACTTCCACCACATTTCCCAAAATGTCCCAGAAAGTTTTTAAGAAACATTCCTTTTTTGTTAGGAAATGTGTAAGGAAATCTGGTGTGAAAGATGTGATCGAAATGTACAAACTTTTTGAGAATTGCTCAAAAACATTTAATTTCAATATCCTTTCTTAGGAGTCACATGAACCCAAAAAGCAGTTTCTTTTTAGATTATCGAAGATAGGTACGCTCTCATGTCCGTCCGTATGTTTCGCGCCTTATTTCATTACCTCCTAGTTTGGTATGTCGAGGTGTCGTTGTTGCATTTGCATTAATCCGTTTTAAGGAGTATTTATTTGTTTACACTATATTGCACGAAACAGTTAATAAAATAAGTCCGTTTAACAATTACAAAGAATAAAGAAACAACATAAACTCATTCCATGAAAATGTATCCCACGTCATTCATAAGTTTCATAATGGTTTCATAAGTCATAACATTTTTAGGGTTCCGTACCCAAAGGGTAAAAACGGGACCCTATCACTAAGCCTCCACTGTCCGTCTGTCTGTCACCAGGCTATATCTCATGAACCGTGATACCTAGACAGTTGAAAGTTTCACAGATGATGTATTTCCGTTGCTGCTATAACATTATACTAAAAAGTACGGCACCCTCAGTGGGCGAGTCCGACTCGCACTTGTCCAGTTTTTTATCTACTCCAGCACTTCTATTTGTCAATGAAATAAATGCCAGTTGTCTAAGAAATCAACTTCATTAGAACTTCATTCGCGTGGGGCGAGACGGCGCGGCGCTTGTCTATAGGATAGGATCATAACAGCAGTGTTATTATGAATATTCATACATTACAGTACAACTGTTGAATTTTTTTTAATGCTAGATAAAGATCTACAAAAAATACCGTGTGCAACGGTACATTTAGGTCTTCAAATTCTCGGGCTGTCTTTACAAACTTTAACTTCGGCCCTTCAAATTTAAGAACCCTTATTGGGTATGTACCTGTTCCACTAAATACCTACTATTATGTTGTCATACAATACAGTACAATACAATACAATGTAGTGTTAATTAAAATAGTCAATATTTCTGGTATAATTTAAACCTAATAGGTCACCTAATTGTTTCTTCTGAACGGTACAGAAATAATATTATTTCTTGTTTTATAACAGGCGCCACGGGTAATAGAGAAATTCATTATTTAATGATAATGTCGTCATTATTACGTTATGTTTCTTATTTAATGTGGAAAATACCACAATATTTATTAATATGTTCGTAGACTAGACAATATTTTAATTACCTTAATGACATTACAATGAACAGCGTTTTGATGCCGCCGCCATACAATCGAAGTTACGAAGTCATTTTAAAATGACAATAGGTACATGTTTAGCTTAAATGAGACTTGGCATGAAGTTTAACGTAACATATGCAGATAAGTAATACCATAGAGAAAAAAATACATAGAGTGCTCACTCAAAACATCCGTTTTAGTACCAAAACGACTATTATTTTCGTAGTCGACATCTAGCATCGAGTAGCGGAATTATCAGTACTGCTACTTGACAGTAAATGTTCCGACGACCGAAAAGTCTAATGCTCAACAATTTTCAGCTACTCAACCGGAACTCTATTTTCAACTCCTGCTTTTAATATTAGTTGTAAATTGTTGTACAATACAATTTTCGTGAGTCGCGACACTAGAGAATTCTAGTATCAAGTAGCGGTACTGATAATTCCGCTACTCGATGCTAGATGTCGACTGCGAAAATAATAGTCGTTTTGGTATCAAAACTGATGTATGGAGTGAACACTCTATTCTTACTATATTTTGCTATGGTGATACAAACAAGATACTAATGGTATTGCACAAAAGGAAACTTAATGTCATAAGGCATTCTCTACCAGTCTTTAGGCAAAACAGATAAGTTGGTAGAGTTACATCAAGAAAAGTCTGCAGAGATTTTGAAGGCCGCAGTGCTAGTGTTATTTATACGATAATTTTATAGAAGTTAGCTCAAAATCGTTGCACACACGCGTCTGTTACGATCAGGACAGATATGGCCGCTAGGTGGCGACAGCGCCACGCGCGGCTTAAGGCTAGCCACCAAAATTACTGTGGTACGGATGTACTTTTAGCTACCTGTTGCAAAGCGACGAAATCGCGGAGTGAGCCACGCCTGCCTCGGTCTAATTCTATTGTTTTTCATCAAGTCGGAAATTTTAACACAGTCATGTATATTTATTCAACAATATGATATATAATAAACAAGAGGAAGTATAGTTAAACACAGTAATTGCTAAATTCTAGATCTAGTCACTGGGAATGACATAATCATACAGTTGTAGAAAATTACAGGGACAATTTACATTGTCAAGGTTCTGTAAATCTTCCGCAAGACACGCTTTGATAGAGAAAGACAGCCTTATTTAGGGTTACCAGATACAAATTTAGAATTTCCTGACAAAATTCCTGATTTCTGAATATATTTCCTCACATTCATATTCAGCGATGGCCACCCGATTGAGCCGCGTTTTATTAATTTAAGTTTTTGATTTAAGTACCTAAATAAAAGGTACTTTGTAAAAAAGTCTATCAATTCAAAAAAATCCTGACATTTTTGTGTTCCGTCCCCATTCCTGACAAAAGGCCAAAATTCCTGACATGTCAGGAAAATTCCTGTCATCTGGTAACCCTAGCCTTATTGCGATTCCTATAGGCCCCGTGCATGAACTATAGAGGGCAGCACAGGAGCCGTCAGATTTTTGGCGTGAGACGTAAATGTGTCGTTTATGCTTCCGATGAAACCCACAAGATGGCAGAACCTACTATGCCCAAGGAAACGTACCGACGAGGTAGATGGTAGCACTTGCTTTGGCAATGTACATGTGCACATATGTTTCCGATTCAGGCCACAAGATGGCAGACCCTCCAACGCGCACGGTCCCTATAAGAGGAAATAGAAAAGAGTGCCATGTTTTGTCTTTATCACTGACCGAGCAGTTTTTCATGGTCGGGTTATAGGCTCAGGCACTTCCATAAGACTTCCACTGTTCACATTCTGGAATAAATTAATTCCATTCATTCATTCATTCATTCATTCATTCATTCATTCATTCATTCATTAATTCATTCGTTCATTCATTCATTCATTCATTCACTCATTCATAAGAAAGATATTGGACAAACAAACCGGATAAATTGCGTAGTATATATTTTATATGAATATTCGACTCGCACTTGGCCGGTTTTTTTGTAAAGTTTTTAGAAATTTCAGATAATTGGATAAGGCTTAGGACAGGAATATATATTAATTATTACTGTTTATAATATTAATAACAAACTTAGAATAAAAAGTAACCTAAAATTAAAACTACGTAAGTACAAAACTAAAACTAATACCTAAAAAAATATAGAACTACCTACAAAACTAAAACTAAACCCAAAAAAAAATACCTAAAAATCTATATCTAGAGAGGGCCCCTGGGGCATAGTGCCAAGAATGCTGGCAGTATTTCCTCGCTGGATCGCAACGCTTATGCGTTGAGCGAGGAAGCTGCCAGCTCTTTTGTCCCCAGAGACCTCAACAAGCCGTTTCGACAAATCTGTAAAAAGACTCTGAGCTCCCGGGCCCCATTACTACTTACATAATAAAATATTAAATACGATCACCCTTGACAGAAATTAGTTGTTAACTAAGTAAACAACAGACTATATAAATAATAGTTATGCAATATTTATTGTACTGTTTATATTTGAGGTGTTAATGTTAATGTGTAAAATGCCGATAATGTCGTTAAAACATAGATTACCACCAACAGATACCGCTTAAAGCATTCTCATTGAAAAAAAAGTGATAAACTTACCTGTGCTAACTCGGGGCACGAACACAGTGATACCGTAAAACGGGGTGAGTAGGTTTCGCGGGGAGAGGTGGGTTATGAATGGGGAGAGAAGGTTTGAGAGGGGGGTGAGAAGGGATTTTAAGGCTACTGCTACAAAAATAATGTATTTCAATTTAAAATGGAGCTATAGTAATACGCATAATAAAAAAAAAATCGATCCAACAATCTTCCAAAATCACCTTTGTATGAAAACCCCTCTCACCCTAAATACGAGGCACTACGGGGTGAGGTGGGTTTTCCTCTTTATCGTCAAAGTTATGAAATGGAACTACCCAAAATAAAATAAAGACTAAAATACAAACGTCCGGAACACTTATCATAGTTTTGACCCTACTCACCCCATTTTACGGTAAACAATAATTTACCTACAACCAAAACAATGTTCTCGTCGAAAGACAAATGTCAACACGTGGTAAACTCATGCTTGGTTTCAATGGTATGAACTTTGCAATACATAATGTTTAAATAACTTAACATTCGGTGCAAAGTCTCTTCGGGGCACTGACCTTCGGCCCAATTCGAGCAATACTTGTAAGATGTCACAGCGATACGATACCGATCAGCCGGCCTAGCCAAGGTGACAGTCGCTATCGCTGCGACAACGAAACGCTTTGTCTCTGTATCACTCATTCATATTTGTGCGACAGTGACAGTTGCGTTTCGATCGCTACGGAGCGTAAGCGATTGGCATGTTGGCTACGCGGCCAGTGTCAATAGTGAGATTTCTTCAACCGAAGACATCACTGACAGATCGGTATCGCATCGCTGTGACATCTTATTAAACATTGTTCAAGTTGGGCTCCATTTCGACGCTCCGCGAAATGACGACAGCAGATAAGTGGAATAAAAAATTCATATTTAAAAAACTTAATAAGCAGCATATAAAATAATTTATTAAGTAGCTAATTAACAAAAGAAAATGTTTTCAATAGGTAGAGTTAGACCAAGAAAAGTCTGCAGCGATTTTATAGCCCACTCAGTATCACTGCATGCAGACTTTTCTTGGTCTGACTTTCTTCAGATACATCGGAGCGGCCGAGGAGCTCAAAATATCGGAACACGCACTCTAACGCCTTGACAATAGATATAAATAATTCAGCCAATATACGTCCCACTGCTGGGCACAGGCCTTCTCGTATGCGCGAGAGGGCTTGGGCTATAGTCCTTACTCTAGCCCAATGCGGATTGGGGACTTCACATACACCTTTGAATTTCTTCGCAGATGTATGCAGGTTTCCTCACGATGTTTTCCTTCACCGAAAAGCTAATGGTAAATATCAAATAACATTTCGTACATAAGTCCCAAAAAACTCATAGGGACGAGCCAGGATTTGAACCCGCGACGCGGATGTCATATCCACTCGGCCACCACCGCACCACCACAATATAGATAAGTACATTTCAGATATTTATGAGCACCTTGACCGCTCCGATATATCTGATGTCGACTGTAGGTAGGTAATTACATACTTACTGTTTTTATGACCAGCAAAAAGGATGTTAAACTGGACATTCCCAATTACTATATATATGTAAACAATGACACAACACTTTAATAGTGACGTGTTTGTGGATTTTTTTCTATTAATTGTGTTGTGTGAGATCACGTCTTATTTCTTATGTGCGTACAAATGTAGTGCATAATTATATTCCATCGTATTTTCACGGAAACTTACAAACGTATCTGGCTATTTCACTTATTTCAGTCAGTGTCTCTGCCAGAAGATATAAAGAATCGGAGATAAGTACAACATGAATTATGTAATGTTAAATATCTGGGAGACCGAGCTTTGCTCGGAAAACATATAAAAACTCAAAAATGCGCTTTTCCCAGAGATAAGACGTAGCTAGATCGATTTTTCACCACCGAAAACCCCAAAATTTCATCGAAATCGTTAAGAGCCGTTTCCGAGATCCCCGAAATATAATAATATACAAGAATTGAATAAGAATAAGAAATGTTTATTAGCACAAAATAACACAAAACTATAATTAATAAAGAACATAAAATTTGTGCCGAAAGGTTCAGCTTCTTGTCACGTTGTGTATTCTGGGACACACAACGTGACGCTGATTTTCAGTGAGTACCGTAAAATGGGGTGAGTAGGGTCAAAACTGAAATTCAAACCTCGATAACATTTTATTTTTACATATGAAATTGAATGGTGTATATAATAAGTGTTCCGGACGTTTGTATTTTAGTTTTTATTTTATTTTGGGTAGTTCCATTTCATAACTTTGACGATAAAGAGGAAAACCCACCTCACCCCGTAGTGCCTCGTATTTGGGGTGAGAGGGGTTTTCATACAAAGGTGATTTTGGAACATTGTTGGATCGATTTTTTTTTCTTATGAATATCACTATAGCTCCATTTGTAATACGAATACATTATTTAGGTAGCAGTAGCCTTTAAAAACCATCTCACCCCCCTGGCATCCCATCTCTCCCCATTCATAACCCAACTCTCCACGCAATCCCTACTCACCCCATTTTACGGTATGTTATTTAAGCAATAGCATAACTATAGGCCTTCGTTTGATTAATTATAATTTTATAATTTTTTGTAGAAATTGTAAGTATGTAAGTAAAGTATGATTTTTTTTTATTATGCGTATTACTATAGTTCCATTTTAAATTGGAATACATTATTTTTGTAGCAGTAGCCTAAAAATCCCTTCTCACCCCCCTCTCAAACTTTCTCTCCCCATTCATAACCCACCTCTCCCCGCGAAACCTACTCACCCCATTTTACTGTACTGGTAAAAGACTAAAGCTAAAACGAATAATGTGGCAGAACCAAAAGATAAAGATTCATCAGTGAATAAAAGTGAGAAGAAAGAAACCTAAACAAAATTCTCGTTTAAAGGTATAAGATATATATGTTGATACGAAACGAATGTAAATAATCTCAGTTAATTTTGTGATATTAAATGACGTCGTAAAATAATGAACAGACTTTGGACCTTTTTAGACCGACGACGGTACTAAGGCCGTCTACATTTTTAATTGTGTGTTTCCAGCATTAACGGCCCTTTTTGCAGTTTTATCTTAATTTAGTAATAGTAGTAGGTTAGTGTTTAGTAGTTCTTAATTTTGTTTTATTTTATTTTTTATTCCGTTAGAGAACTAAAGTCGTCGACATAGCCCACCGGACTGTAGACGAGTTCTCGAGTGGAGACCGCGCATCGGCAAACGTAGTAGGACGTCCTCAGACTAGATGGAGCGATGACCTTCGCAAGGCGGCTGGCAAGAGCTGGATCAGAGTTGCCGCAAATCGTGCTCAATGGCGTGCAATAGGAGAGGCCTATGTAGCAGTGGACGAGAGTAGGCTGATGATGATGATGATGATGATGATGATCTTAATTTAAGTATTAGCGACCCGCCCCGGCTACGCACGGGTTACGCATAACCTTAACAAATTACACACCTAAACCTTCCTCGAGAAATACCCTATAGATAGATAGGTGAAGAGCGCATGAAAATCCGTTCAGTAGTTTTTATGTTTATCGCGAACATACATACACACAGACAGACGCGGCGGGGGACTTTGTTATATAAGGTGTAGTGATTTACAAAGGGACCGGCTCGCTATGCCTCTGATATAAAGGATTTTGTACCGTGGAGTTGGAAACATTCTTTTTCAAATACTGTAGAGCTCTACAAAAAAAGTTCTTTTTTTATTTAAAAAAATGGGGTTAAAAATTTGGCGTGTAACACGTTTGACTCGCTCTGTCTCTTTATGATTCGGTCAAATTGTGTTTGTTGAAAAACAAATTAAAATTACAGCCGGCTTAAAAATAACGGAGGTAGTATGATACCTTTGGGTATGGTGCTAAACGCATACTAGCGTCGCATCTCCTCCCCCTGACACAACCCCCCCCCCCCCTTTTTTAGCATGAAATATGTCCTAGTTGACCGAATCATTAGTATTACCAAAGAGAATAGATAGAATAGAGGGGTCCTGTCATAGTAAATTTTGTAGTCACAGTAAATTTACTGCCATCTATCGACACACGTCTAAAACTCAAAATGAAAACATATAAAATTATCAAAAAAATGTATACATCAATTTGGATAAATGATTTTATTATTTTTATATTATTTTGACCCATGTTCATTCACTGATATCTATGTGTTAAAATTGTTCAATATGAAACGGTGTCGTCACGCCATCTAGCGGAGCATAGGCCAAAGGTGTGTGCGCCATCTATCCGAGAATGACTTTTTCTTGATTTCCGAGGCACGTTTCTTCCTTAGACTTTATTCATCTTATACGAAGTTACATATGTCTTTGGTATTACAATTCCTAGCAAAGTATAGCGACGGCTAGTTAACTATTATAAAACAAGAAATAAAGGAGACGGGGAAATTTCCCTTCAACGGACTACGTCAATGTTGTTGTATATAAATTGAAGCGTCATTTACAAATAACCGGTAATTTGACGGGTTTCCATTGTACGAGACAATTACTGATATCGGTGAATTAGCGGGGCCTGTAGACATATTACCGTAAAACGGGGTGAGTAGGTTTCGCGGGGAGAGGTGGGTTATGAATGGGGAGAGAAGGTTTGAGAGGGGGGTGAGAAGGATTTTAAGGCTACTGGTACAAAAATAATGTATTCCAATTTAAAATGGAGCTATAGTAATACGCATAATAAAAAAAATCGATCCAACAATCTTCCAAAATCACCTTTGTATGAAAACCCCTCTCACCCCAAATACGAGGCACTACGGGGTGAGGTGGGTTTTCCTCTTTATCATCAAAGTTATGAAATGGAACTACCCAAAATAAAATAAAAACTAAAATACTAAACGTCCGGAACACTTAGTATCAGGGATGTTACGGAGATCCGGTTCCGTTTCCGTTAAGGCGGAACTTCCGTTTGGTATTACACATCCGTTTCTGTTCCGGTTCCGTTATGTTTGAAACGGAAGTTATAACGGATGTCAATGCTTCGCGCGGCGGCGGCGTACATCAAAAACAAACAGGTTCATACCAGTCATTCGCTCATCGCCCCGCTTGCCACGTGCTACGTTAATTTGTTGTTTGTATGTATTCTTTGTTTTATTCGTGTTATTAAAATTAAAATCGTATCTGTTCTGTTGTGTACTGACTACTGACTGTGTGTAGTGTGTGTGGTGAATGTTAGTGTGTAAAAAAACGCACAATGAAGCCGAAATCAAGTTCGATTTGGAACTATTTTGATGAAGTTAGTGGGGACACGGCTAAGTGTAAACTTTGTCTGAAGGTTTATTCTAGAAAGGCGAAAACGACTACATCATTAAAAATTCAGGCTCCGATTCTGGTTCCGGTTCCGTTTCCGTTTTCGGTTCCGTTTCCGTTTTCGGTTCCGTTAAACTAAATTGAAAACATCTGTTTCCGTTTTCGGTTCCGATAAAACCACATCCGTTACATCCCTGCTTAGTATATACACCATTCAGTTTTCATATGTAAAAATAAAATGTTATCGAGGTTTGATTGTCAGTTTTGACCCTACTCACCCCATTTTACGGTAACAAGCTTTTATTTAACTTGCGATGTATGTAGAGTCAGGTGAACACAAATTTACAATCAGCTACAGGCATCGTCACAAAAAACTACAGCGGTAAAATCCGCAACAGGCTTCGTCAACTCACTCTAAAAGTACACATTTAAAACAAACAACGGGTTGCGCTCCGGGAGTGCCGGCAGAAGTGAAAACTCAATGACATTGTGACAGTTTTTCGATCAGGTCACGTGTCCGTCTTACGTCTTACGCTGTCGCGAGTTTAACATTTTTTCCCCATCACTAAAAGTGCACAGCGCCGCTAAAAAAAGTTTTACTTCAAAAAACCGTACAAATAAAATACACCCTCTAATGTAGTGTAATGTAATGTAGAGTCAGGTGGGGTAAATATTATAAAACACGGGTAATAATAATACTAAGGTTTTAGTACGCAAAAACTCATTCTATTTCATTCCTATCCTATTCCATTTAAAAAGAAGCCTTGTGTGTAGACTTATTTTTAAATGGAATTAGGAATGAAATTGAATAAGTTTTTGGGTGTTGAAAACTAAAACTTATTTTTACCCATTGTTTTACATTTTCCCCGCCTGATCCTATAGTTCGTTTTTTTTTAGCATTAGAAATTAGGTAAACAATCTTGATGTGTCTGTTAATTGAAAAACACAAGTATGTTATGTCCTCTATCTTCTAAAACAAATCCCGATCAAATTCATAACCTGTTATGCAGTCAGAATACGCCTCATGACCCTAAAATCTATTTCGAGATTTTTACATTTAAGTACTTAAATTCTTTACGCCCCACTTATAGTTCGTTTTTTTAGCCTTAGAAAGAAGGTAAGCGATTTGGCATGTCTTTTATTGAAAAACGCTTTTTAAAAATCAGTAACTATTAAAGCAGAATAATATAAATGATCGTTTTAGATTCATAATTGTTACATATTTGCCGTGACTTAGGTATTTTTAAAACGCGTTTTTTCAATAAAAAGACACATCAAGATTGTTTAACTTATTTCTACTGCTAAAAAAAACGAACTATATAGTTACTTAGAATTAATTTTACTATGTTCATGGAACAGTAAACGTATCGCTTTCTCGTAAATATCCACTTGATATGGATATGGATATTTAATTACATACATTTGATACTCTGCCCGAGAAAATTAGAAAACAGTCGTTGAAAGTGGTCTAACTGATTGATTTCAATAAGTCATTGTTAATATAGAAGTGTCAAGTTGTGATATTGAGCATTCTCATTTTTATATGGGACTAGACGGGCCCGCAGCTCCGCTCGCGTAAATGAAATAAAGAGTTTGTCTTATGTTTAGTTAAATACCGACATTATTATGTATCCCTGCCAGGGTTTATAACTGTGATAAGGATTTCTTATTTGTCAAGTAGGTAGCCGTTATTTGGATAACTTAATTCGAAAATTTCTTATAACGTACGTAGGTATTTATTTAAAACTTGTTTTAACATAAAATTATTACTTATTGTTGTATACCTAGTTGCAAAAACGTTCATTAGATTACTTATTTTCCGCTTTAAGCCACGAATATGGACGACCACCACCCATAAATCGCCTTTTCATACAAACGTAGGTAGTCCCCATTTCCCTTTCTGGATCTTAACATTACTACGGCTAAGGTGACGCAACGATCCAAAGGACTCACCTGGCCTCCGATACCAGTACGGTTACCATCAGTTTGTCACTGACATAAACGCCGTCGAGAACGTAATTTACTTTCTATACATCCCGTTTGCACTAATATGCGAGTGCGAGCGAGATGTATAGAAAGTAAATTACGTTCTCGACGGCGTTTATGTCAGTGACAAACTGATGGTAACCGTACAGATCACGTCATGTTTCTTGCGATCTTGCGATAGCTCTCGCCATCGGGCGTCTCCCATTTTGTTGTCTCAAGTACGCTCGTCTCCTATTCTATAACTTTGTATTTTTGGCTCATCTCGGCAGCCCTTTCCCTGGACGAATGACAATGTTTGCCGAGCCATGGCGGTAATTGCAGTAATTGTCAGAAACTTCGTAAAAGAAATATCTGTTTTTTTCCGATATAATAAAGTTTTTTTAAATAATACAATGATGGTGGCAAACAGGAATACGGCCCGTCCGATGGTAAGTGGTAACCGTAGCCCATGGATGCCTGTGACGTCGGCAACAGTGATTTTACAATTGTCGCACCTGTCACCGTGGTGAAATTGGGGCCTGGTCCCATAGTCATGTCAATAAGGCTTGTGTTGTGGGTACTAGACGAGATTCAATTCCCAACTATTTATTTAAACAATTGACATTAGATTGAACCTATATTGCGATAAGATGGCCATTTAAAGAAAGATAAATTGACTGCAATGTCATATTCAAACGTATATTCAACTTTAAAGCTTTACACAATAACAAATATGATCAAATTTTCAGTAAGGATATCCACAACGCAGGCTTCGTCAGGTGGCCACAAATGCAAATCCGCAACATGCTGCGTCCAAAACAAACCAATGATGATGTCCGCACCAGGCTTCGTCATTTTTAAACAAAACAATTGTCACGAATCGTACCTGGCAGCGTTACCACGTTGAATGGCCAATGAGATTTGTTGAACCAGGTACGATCCGGACCGAGGGTCACACCCCCTGTCCCTCAGCCGCCGGCCCAAACCCCATACGAATTCCTTGGCCTCCAAAGTAAAGTAAATACTTATACATTGATATCTAGTACAAAATCAGTAAGGGACCCGGAAACAATGGTAACACCCCTAGAGACTTTTGTTCAGGACTCTCAAATCTATACCACATTCAAAATCTCAAGATATTTAACTAAAACCACATTTTCCATACTTTAGGTCCGGGGTCCTTTCATATTTGTGACAAACACAAATAAATGCCATTAAGGATGACTCACGCTAGAACGTTCCGGGCCCGGGCCGGGCGCCCGAAACTTCTTTTCCTATGACAGGTGACGGTGATCACGTGACGTGATGAATGTTCTATAGAAAACTGAAGTGTCGGACGCCCGTCCCGGGCCCGGACCGTTTTGTAGCGTCACCCGTTACCGGGATTCGAACCCAGAACCATAGGCTTCAAAAGCAGGCGCAGGGTTACTAGGTCACTACCAATAGGCAAATGTTAAAATGATACACTAAACATTTAGAAAATCGGCACAATAAATAACATTAATTTATTAATGGTTTTCCCGTATTATAATGGACACGCGCCTCTGCATTCGATTAATGGAATTATGTTCTCATGACGCGCAAGACTTGACTCAATCTTTATAGAACAAAGACGTCTAATCGACAAGCGTCTAAAGATGCCGTTCGGATTTAGACTTTGGTGTAGTTTACTGCCAAGTTGCCAACTATGTATATTGCTGCCGCAAATATCCGCGCGATTCGGGAATTCACTAGATATGAAATAGTAAAGATATGTGACGTTCCTCGGCAAAAGGTACCCTATGGCGGCTGGCGCCGCGATTCGAGAAATGAATAAGAGATTCACTAGATATGAAATAGTAAATATATGTGACGTTCCACGGCAAAAGGTAGCTTATGGCGGCTGGCGCTTACGTTGCATAGCGCCGCAATAATATTGGAGCGGCGTTAATAGTAGCGTCAGCTAAAACCGCCGTAAGGTACCTTTACCCGAGCTGGGACGTCACATATACTACTATATCGTATCTATTTAATCTCTAATTCATTTCCCGAATCGCGCCGAGACTCTGGTGTAGTTTACTGCTGACTGAATTGCTGCCGCAAATAGACGGCCCGATTCTAACTTTAAGATACGTCAGTTAACAGATCTATACTGCAAAACGTAATTCAAGACCAAAAAAAAGTAAGAAAATGTTGCCACTTTTTACTAGCGCGTCTTGTATTTATGTAAAAATAAGTAAATAAAAGTACTTTTTTAAATCGTAGGAGTAAAATTACTAATAAATAAATTATCTTAGCGTGATTATTTATCACAAGGAATTTACTATTTTACAAACAAATTATTGCAGTGGCATCATTGTCTTACTTTTTTTGGTCTTGAATTACGTTTTGCAGTATAGAAACAATATGGATTAGATACGTCACTTTTGACACTGACACGTCTAATCCATATCGTTTCTAGATCTATTAATTGACGTATCTTAAAGTTCGAATCGGGCAGAGAGTCTGTGTGGAAAGAGAGTCGTATGTATTGTACGAGTATGTGTTTGATTAAGTATTATGTAATACACACAAAAAAGTAGACGGATTTAGAATGTTTTGATTAACTTAGGTACATAAAAACTATATAAACACGTACATGAGTATTTATTTAGTAAACACACTCAAATATCACCGTGACTTATACATGAGAATGATGTACTAAATGAATTCAATCCTTACTAATGTTTTAAATTTTTTAAATGTAACTCTGTCTGTAACCTCTTCACGCTTAAACCGCTGAACCGATGTAAATGAAATTCGATATGGAGATAGTTTGATGCTCGGGGAAGGACATAGGGTAGTTTATATTATATAAATCATCATCATCATCATACCATCATCATCATACCACGCAGACGAAGTCGCGGGCACTAGACTGTAAGAGATACTTTTTAACGAGAACTGTACGGATACGTGACAGTGACAGCGTGATAAAACGGTATCCGTCACTTTTCAGTCGTGCTCTGTTAAAAAGTGACGGATATTTTGTCACGTGGATCAAGCCATCCATAATAGGCCTGCTGGGTCCCTTGTGACAATTGTTTGCGCTACAACAACGAAACGCTTTGTGTCTCTCTATCACTTTTCCATATTAGTGCGACAGTGACAGTTACGTTTCGTTCGCTACAAAGCGTAAACGATTGGCATGTTGGCTACGCACCTTGTAGAGATTTATCTCTAAGTGGAAAAGTATTCCAGGGTGGCAGATACTTTTGGTCCGTTGTTTCATCTGCTAGTCTGTCTGTTTATCACCTGTTGAAAATTTCACAGATGATGTACGCTGCTGTTGCCGCTATAATAACAAATACTAAAAAGTACGGAAGCCTCGGTGGGCGAGTCCGACTCGCACTTGTCAGGATTTCTATTCAAAGCTCAATGTGTCATCGACCTTAACCTCAGTATAATCTTGACCAGGAAATAGTTTTATATAGGTAACTTAAAAAATTAAGTTAAAATGTCGTATGTCCACAAGCATCTTTGTCACATACGCCTTTTCGCAGTGTCGTATTTAAACTGTGCACATTATAAGTTTAATCTAACTTGAAAACTAAATTAAAAAGGCGTATGTCCATAAAAGTCATGTCACATACGTCTATTTGAGTTAATACGGCAGTGCGGTAAACGCCGTGTAACACAATACATAAGTTTTGTCGCATTTAAAAACTAAGTCAAAACGTCGTATCATTTACATATTTTTGAGTTTAAGTGCCTTATTTAGACGCTGTGCGACACATTAATAGGTTTTATCTAACTAAAAAACAAAGTCAAAAGGGCGTATGTGCCCATGTTTCATTGTCACATACGTCTTTATGAGTTAGAACGGCAGTGACGTGTTTAAAAGAACGTTCTTGCGTGCGATACATATCTAATAAGGTATTATGACGATTTACGAGACAAAGTGGTGCATAAAGAAACTGCCTACCTGTGCAAGATAAATGTATGTTCATATACGACTTTTAAAGTAAAAACTTTTATTATATTTATTAGTTTTATTACTGTAAAGTTCATTTCAAATGAAGTCATTGATGTATTTGGTACATAAATGCGAGTTGGACGTATTTACCAATTTAATAGCCAATTATGGCGGCTACAAATCTTTTATATGGCAATCGTTATAATTTTTTACAATTTTCATGTGTTAGCACCAACTGTTTTATTACTTATATGACTGTTTTGGCAACATTTAAAAAATCTGCTTTGTAATGTAATGATTCAGCAAAAAGAGTCAATAATGATAACTTATGACCGATATATGTTTTTTTCTGAATATTCATGTAGGTATTCATGACGTTATAATATTTTTTTTCGGTGTAACCATTTTTTTCAGAACTTTTGCGTTCATATTGAAAAAAACATATGTGACCCACGGGTAAAGGTACCTTATGGCGGTCGCCGCTCCATTATTATTGCGGCGCTATGCGACGTAAGCGCCAGCCGCCATAAGGTATCTTTTGCCGTGGAACGTCACATATACTCATAGAAAATCTGTTAGTTTAAATATCCTAGCATAAAGTATTTTTGACAATATAATTTTCGAGTTTTTAAAATATTATTTCAATTTTATTAGTAATACATATTGACCCCAACTTAATGGAAAAAAAACAAAGGCATTCTCTGTATTTTTTTGTTATTCCTTTTTGTGTTAGTTACTGCTGTACGTTTCTATGTAGTACAAATTCTAGGTATAGTGTAAATCTTTTGAACTGAGCTATTTTACTCAAAGAGTCTCAAGAATACAAAACCATTGAGTGGTAGACCACAAATTAGGATAACTACCTCGTAGAAAAAGCAGATTATAACCGCCTTGAAATTTTAGCATAGATTAACGACTCTATTTCTTTAAACAATAGACTACAAAATACATTAACTAAATAATGGCTAGCATAACTTTTCTTGCATTTTGCACCAGACTACTTCCCTGTCGTGGCTAAGGTGGATATGAATTTACAAAAGATTGAACATGATATTATCTTTTTAGACCATTTTAACCCTATTCAACAAAGAATATAGCCTATTCGGATTTCGAGATAATACAAGATCTTGAGACGATTTAGAGATCAACTAGATCTACATTAGATATCGACTAGATGTGACTTGGATATCTAAGTCATAACTTGTCGAAATCGTTCAAGAGGACCTCCAGAATCGCGGAAACGTCAAATTTGACATATCTATCTTACAAATATCTTTAAATTATCCGTATCGTAACTTGTTGAAGTCTAGTAGAAATCTAATTCATTTTCCGAATCGAGCCGTAAGGTTAAAAATTCAATATACTGCAACGTACTTCAAAAAAATGTTACTATACCTACTAAGTATTCTTGGTCAATATGTAATTTTTAGGGTTCCGTACCCAAAGGGTAAAACGGGACCCTATTACTAAGACTTCGCTGTCCGTCCGTCCGTCCGTCCGTCTGTCACCAGGCTGTATCTCACGAACCGTGATAGCTACACAGTTGAAATTTTCACAGATGATGTATTTCTGTTGCCGCTATAATAACAAATACTAAAAACAGAATAAAATAAAGATTTAAATGGGGCTCCCATACAACAAACGTGATTTTTGACCAAAGTTAAGCAACGTCGGGAGTGGTCAGTACTTGGATGGGTGACCGTTTTTTTTTTGCTTTTTTTTTTGTTTGTTTTTTTTATATGGTACGGAACCCTACGTGCGCGAGTCCGACTCGCACTTGCCCGTTTTTTATTCTAAAATTGACTGTAGTTTTCCCTTGTGTCATCAAAAGTGACCATAAGTATGATTCACTTTAATAAGAAACCTACTATTAAAACTATTAAACTACTAAACTAAATTACAAGAATAACATGCAGTTTCCTACACTGATTAACGATAATAATGACTAGTTGATTAACATGGATAAAACCCTCCATAATGCATACAATGATACACTCTAGATCGATTAAAACGGAAGAGTAACTATAAGGCCCGATTCGGATTTTGAAATAGACATCTGATTCTATTAGATATCTTTTAGACATCACCAAGATACGATTACGATATGTTTAAGATCTAACCTGTCAAATTTAACATTTGTGCGATTCTGCAGATACTCTTGAACGATTTCCACAGGATATGACTTAGAGATCCAATTCACATCTAATAGATATCTTACTCTATCTGACGTAAAAGTGACATTGGTTGCCCGAATTGCGCTGCAAAAGAGAACTAGTTGATATCTAAACTATAACGTATCTAGAATGGATCTACTACGTGTCGTCTCTTGTGAATATCTTGAAGTTCGAATACGTCAGATAATTATAGTACGAAGTCCATACGAGACAGGAATTTTGAAGTTCAACTCCCGAGGGGGTGAAAATTGGATACCTATTTATAACGATTTTTACCCAAATGAAGGCTAGTAGGTACAGTAGCCATCAGATATATCGGAGCGGCCAAGGTGTTCACAATATCTGAACACGCACTCTAACGCCTTGACAATAGAGGCGTGTTAATATTTGTGAGCACCTTGATCGCTCAAATCCCGGCTCGTGCCAATGAGTTTTTTCGGAACTTATGTACGAAATATCATCTCATATTTACCAGTCGCTTAATTTTCGGTAAAAGAAAACATCGTGAGGAAACCGGACTAATCCCAATAAGGTCTAGTTTCCCCTCTGGGTTGGAACTTGGAAGGTCAGATGGCAGTCGCTTTCGTAAAAAGTGCCTACGCCAATTCTCGGGATTAGTTGCCAAGCGGACCCCAGGCTCCCATGAGCCGTGGCAGAATGCCGCGATAATGCGAGGAAGATGATGAATTGATGACAGCCATACAAAAACCGGGTTTTTCGTGACAATAACATTTTTTTTACCATAGTTTGGTTTATGGTAGAAATAAGTATGCGGATGTTTTTCTTTTTTTATACGATCATTCGTCATAAATCATAATACGTAGTTAATCATCATCATAACTTAATTGCCAATAATTTCTTTGTTTTATTTCTTGTGTACGTACTAGGGATTGCAATCCGGTCCGGCGGATCCGGTAATCCGGCCGGATCCGGCACTTTTTAGGAGCTACCGGATCCGGTTGAAATCACCGGATCCGGACCGGATCCGGGAAAATAGAAAAAAAGACCGCACGCAGCACCCACTGCGCGTTTTAAGTGAGATAAAGGCGACGGATAGAAGAAAGAAGTTAAACAGAATAAATAACGAATGAAAAAATCCAAATTTAGTAAAATAAGAAGATATTTAATATGACGATGATTGAGAACAGAAGAGGATTTCCTCTTCTTTCATGTTAGTGGCACGAATCGGCACGATACGACGATTACTTAAATAATTAGAAGTAAACATTAAAGGATGGAGATGCCATGGAAGGCATTTGTAACGACCGGTCTGGCCTAGTGAGTAGTGACCATTCAGTGACCCTGCCTTGAGTGCCTATGAAGCCGATAGTCCTGGGTTTGAATACCGGTAAGGGCATTTATTTGTGTGATGAGCACAGATATTTGTTCCTGAGTTATGAGTGTTTTCTACGTATATAAGCATGTATTTATCAATATACTATACGTATATATATCGTCGCCTAGTAGTACTACCTAGAGCTAGCTAGTACCCATATTACAAGCTTTGCTTGGTTTGGGGCTACGAGTAGGTCGATCTGTATAAAATTGTCCCCAAATATTTATTCATGAATTATTTATTTATTTGTGATTTAGGCTATAAACCAATTTTCACGGATAAAAAATTAAAGCAAGATAATATTGGAACGCATTTCATAAAATTTTGGTTAAAAGTAAAATATCTTGTTACTTACTAGAATGGATGTCAGCGTTACAAATAATTCCATCAAAGAACAGTTACGAAAACTTGTCCTTTCAAGGAGTACCATTTCCCATCCCATAATTATCCCAATATCCCATTAACAGGCTTTGGAATCTAATCAAATTTATATTTTTATTGTAAACGTATAAATTTGAGCAGAATGTGAATGATTAATTATAATAAAATTAATAAATGACTTAGATTTCATATTTTATTTTTAAATTGAGATTGACTATGTGACACTTCTTAATACTTAGTTTTATTTTATTGTTAAAAAGTTATTTGTTATTAACTTCAAATTGTTGTTTTATGAATACATTTGTAAAAATACCCTTTGTTTCTCATATAACGCATAAAACTTGAAAAATATGCCATTTAATTAACTTTAATATCCTTATACCTAACCGGATCCGGTCCGGCCGGATCCGGCCGGATTGTAAATCAATCCGGTTTGCAATCCCTAGTACGTACGTAGTTTGAACAACTTGTAAACATCAATAATTATTTTTTTTTTAACAAGCAGTAACGTCTGCGAACGATGCTATTAAGCTTAGAATAAATTTAAAAGTGGAAAAAAATACTGTATTGGGTGAGACTCGAACTCACGGCCTCTGGATTGATACTCCAGCGCTCTGCCAACTGAGCCACCAAGACCTCATCCATAGCCAGCAAATCTTTCCACCATATTATGGGTCTAGGGGACCCTTAGCGCCATCTACCGTAAGAGTGTTACACTGCTTAAACGGCTACCGGAGTTCCAAGTCATATTGGAAATTCACCAGTTACGATGTGCTACCCATAATAATTTTAATTGCTGTCTATAGTCAATGCGACCTTTGATATGTTTTTTGCCTACTTTCGTATCATTTTATTGATATAATTACATTAATTACACTATTGTATTGTTTCTAAGGAAAATAATGAAAGTTATTATCTTTTCTATCGCGTCGAATTATGGTCCCTATGACGGTTCTTTTAAGATTGAGTTGAATTTAAAAAATAATTGAATAATTAGGTATTTATAGTAATTTTACTCCACGATTAGCAAAAGATAATAGTAAATACCTACAATTATTTGTTGACTAACCCTCATTAGACTTTAAACCATTAAAAAAACTTGGAGCTATTATATAGCTACACACGTGACCCGCCCCGGCTTCGCACGGGTTACACAAAACCTTAACAAATTATACAACTAAACCTTCTTTAAAAATCACTATATTGAAAGGTGAAAACCACATGAAAATCCGTTCAGTAGTTTTTGAGTTTATCGCGATAATACATACGCACAAAAAGACAGAGGCGGCGGGGGATTTTGTTTTAAGCTATAGGGAATTCGATTACTTACATCAATGTCATTGATACATTGACATTGAAAATCTAGCTTCAATAATTAATAATTAGCCGGTTTTATTGCCATAACATAACTTTGCTATACCGGCGGCTTGCCCTGACATAATAATTATATGATATAACGTTTTGGAGTCGGCGCGGATCCGTAGGTTCCTCTCACTGCGGCCCTGACCACCGGCAGCTTGGGCCCGCTGATGGCAGCAATTTAGGTTAGGTTTATAAATGTGTATTAGTACTAAGCTTAATTAGGTATGAAAAAAGTATATATGCGTTATAACTCATGTATAGTGCGACATGAAAGAGTAGACTTTAAATAAAATGGAACAAAAAAAAATCCATCAATATTGTTGCCATGTTTAAGCATTTTACGTTAAAAATGTGACAGTTACGAAGAAAGTGGCGCCCTCATTTAATTTCTATTATTTTATGTCGCACTGTATTTTAGCACATTTTAGTCACTCGGGGATGAAAGTATATAGGGAACAAGTTTTATTTTAAGCCAGGAACTTGTAACTTTGTAAAAAGGTATATTATTATTAAAATAGAAGAAAAGTAATTTTAGCGTTTTTGGAAATTCATAAGGGGGTTAGAAAAGGGATGAAAATTTGTATGGGGTCAAGTTGTAGGTATATTAAGTTAGGAACTTGTAGGTAACTTCTTAATAAGACATTTTCAATTTTCATAAATACGAGAAAAGTAATTTCTGCGGTTTTGAAAATTCGCCCCCTAATAGGGTTAAAAATTTAAAACGGGAACGAATGAAGTAGGGACTTGAAATTAGTAGGAAAAAAATTGTTCTCAGAAAATATTTGCAAATACGAAAAATAATTATAGTGCTTTTGATAATTCAGCCCCTATTAAGGGTTAAAAAGGGGTTGAAAGTGTGTTTCGGCTAATAAATACGCGGACTAAGTCGTGGGCAACAGTATGACATAATATTGAGAATTATCAGAGGCCATTATACTTGGATGGTATTCTGTACATTCTACGCGACATTGATCAAAAACTGGTCTACGGGTTACACAAGGTGTTCATGTTGAATGCAATTTTGCTATACATTTTTGAAGTGCAAAGTAAGCCTTTCCGAGCTGATGTAGTGAAAAAAAATTTTTCGTATTTGCTAATATTTTCTGAGAACATTTTTTCTTCCTACTAATTTCAAGTCCCTCCTACTCCATTCGTTCCCGTTTCAAACTTTTAACCCTCATAGGGGGTGAATTTTCAACACCACTGAAATTACTTGTCTTTTCTCGTATTCTTACCGTTTTATCTTTTGAAAATTCAGCTCTTAATAGGGTTAAAAAGGGGTTGAAAGTGTGTTTCGGCTAATAAATACGCGGACTAAGTCGTGGGCAATAGTGTGACATAATATTGAGAATTATTAGAGGCCATTATACTTGGATGGGATGGAATTCTGTACATTATACGCGACATTGATCAAAAACTGGTCTACGGGTTTCACAAGGTGTTCATGTTGAATGCAATTTTGCAATAGCTGTTTTGTAAGATTCGAAGATCATGGTCGCGATAAATATCTAACAGAAAAAAAATTGTATTTTTTAAATAGTGAATAGAGTCAGGCGTTACTATATATTATATATTTGCTTATTATATGTTTTGGTTTGGTTATTATATATTTGGTTTGGTTGGGTATATGATATATATTTGGTTTTGATTATGTATTTTTTTATCGTCATAGATGTAGTTGTTTACTGTTAGATTTTTTGTACATGTTTTGTGTAATTTTTTGTGCAATTAAGGGTTTTTTTCGTAAATAATGACTATTAAAAAAGCGGAAGATAGTAGGCACGGAACTCACGGAGCGCGAGGCGATGGCTAGCACTTGGTTTCTCATAAATTATCAAGTGTAAAATTAAATAAAAGTAAATGGATTCTATCGCTTATAACGAATCTAAAATACATCCCGACGTTTAAACCGTTTGGTCAACGGTAAAATCAAAATGGCGATGGCGCGCCGCGCGAAACTTTCGACGAAAGATTTGGCGTTCGCGAGGATTTTAACGTCAATAACTCTGAAAGTAGGTATACAGCTTGTCAAAAAAGAGTAGAAATTAAAAAGTGGCAACGCTGTAGTGTCGTCCCTTTCAAACCAATTTATATAAGAAAACGGGACGACACTACAGTGTTGCCACTTTTTAATTTCTACTCTTTTTTGCCAAGCTGTACTACTGTTTAAAATTTTGCAAATCTATAATAGGTAATAGGTATATTACTATGTAAATTACCAGTATTTCTCATAATAAATGTTTATCTACCGGCTGCCTTCCTTACTATGACGTCAAGAGAGTAATTAAATGTTTTAGTATTAAAGTGTAGTAAAGTTGTTTAGAATTACTACTTTGAACTCTGCGTGATTTGATGCAATTAAAAACGAGGGTTATCATAAAAGTTAAGAGTTTATATAAGGCTCAAGTTTTTTAAAGGTTTAACCTTTAAAAAAGGCTTGAGCTCTTAAAAAGGCTATAATTTTTAAAAAAGCCTTAAGCCTTTTTTAAGACTTTAGCTTTATTAAAACCTCTAGCTCTTTGAAACCTATTTTATTAAGCCAGCTCTAAAAAGAACTCGAGAGCCTTAAAATTCGGGCTAAAAGGCTCGAGTCCTAAGGAACACTATACGGAACCCTAAAAAATGTCATAATGGGACAATCTGTTGTAGCGATAAACGTCATCGGTCCTAGCCAAAGGTAATCTATCCAAAGTTTCAATTGGGGGAAACTTGTCATTTTATAATTTTTATATATTTTTAGGGTTCCGTACCCAAAGGGTAAAACGGGACCCTATTACTAAGACTCCGCTGTCCGTCCGTCCGTCCGTCCGTCCGTCTATCACCAGGCTGTATCTCACGAACCGTGATAGCTAGACAGTTGACATTTTCACAGATGATGTATTTCTGTTGCCGCTATAACAACAAATACTAAAAACAGAATAAAATAAAGATTTAAGTGGGGCTCCCATACAACAAACGTGACTTTTAACCGAAGTTAAGCAACGTCGGGCGGGGTCAGTACTTGGATGGGTGACCGTTTTTTTTTTTGCCGTTTTTTGCATTATGGTACGGAACCCTTCGTGCGCGAGTCCGACTCGCACTTGCCCGGTTTTTTTTTAATTTTTTTAATTTTTATAACTGTCACGAATGATGGTAATACATTGCCGCTCGAAAAAAATTGCACTTTATATTGAACATCTCGATTTTCAGTTATTATAAGGGCCGATACAGACTATTACAGACTACCGACCTTGCAGTAGGCGTGCAGTCGGCGTGCAGTGCCCATACAAGTTGCAGTTGGGTTGCAGTTCGTCTATACCGGCCTTATAATACACGCGGTGGTAGGTCTGTGCTGTGCTGTTCCTAATTTTCTGATATAATCGGACCTGTATTCTGTACCTGTATGTTTGAATTCTATGAAATCGATTAAATAACGATTTAGATAAACCTGTACCAGTTTAATGGCGTCATAGCCGTTTTAATGACTAATTCGTTAAAATCAGCCTAAATACTTTAATTCCGTTGTACGTTCTAAATGTTTAAAGTTTAATTCATATTTTGTGAGAAACAAAATGCACGAGGATAAAAAAAAACCGATATTTTTTTTCAATAAAATTTGCATTAATATATATTTTTTGTAACTACACAATGAGCTACATTACTTGTATCACGGTTTACGTAAAATAATAAACGAAAATCAATTGACGAGGAATAGTAAACTGAATTAAAAATATCTCGAAATATAAAAGAGTTAGATAAAAGATAGATACATAAAAAAACATACCATGAATGATATTATTTGAATGATTTTACTTATCTTTGTTAAACTTTAGAATAATAACAGAAGTGAGTTTAATTACCAATAAGAATTTAAAATAATCTTACAAAAACTAAGTGCATTAGAAATTTAAACTATTAGAAGAAAAAGAAAATATCACAAACTTACTATCTATAATATATCTACCTATACTCAAACATACCCAACTTATCAGTAGAAAAAGGCGCGAAACTTAAATTTTCTAAGGGAGATGAACCCTTCGGGCCAACATTTTTTAAATTTGCTGCCTTAAGCGACATTTCAAGATTGTCTTGTTAGAAATTTCGAGGTAATTTTTTATAGGTCGCGGCCGCGCTACTTATTCTGATAACCTAAATATTTATTTACAACCACATAGATAATAATATCAAACTCACATTTCGGTTGTCTGGTCAGCTGTCCTTGTCTCCTCCTCTCGAATAATCGATTGATAATCGCATCTTTTCTCTCATTAAACTCAAAGTCCTCAAACTTATTGTTTAGTCCCTCGCACTCAGCGAGATTCGATTCGAAAGTCGACGTGTCAAAATCGCCTTTCGTCAATCGATTGTTACCGATCTCGTTCAACTCGGTGTTGACATTGGAAAATCGCCGACCCGCCATTCGGCCCCAGATCTGACCAAATTCTTTCATTTTAAAAAGTTAATATTGTCTATGATTCACAAAAAAAATATACGGAGTTTAAAACACACACACACCAACGTTTATTAATCGTTTTTAATCACACTGGTTTTTTTCAATGTCACAAACTCGAGCAATGCCAGTTTCGCAACGAAGCAGAAAATACGTCCGTTCAAAAATCACGTAAACACTATAAAGACATGTAATCACATAATATCACACTACACTCTTTTCCTCACATGATGGTAATACATTTTAAACATAAACAAACATTAAAATCTTTGTTAGAACAGTCTTAAGTTTTACTTTTTAATATTTTTTCTTCAAGTTTTAAATCGGGCGGGAAAATCACCGCGCGCGTCGCTGCGTCAAAGTTTTTTTTTCTAAGCATACAGTGTCAAAGGCTCACTTCGAACAGCTGACTACTAGTGAGGCGCTCGCGCTTGCTTGTTCTTATATAAAATTTCGCAATGCTACGCACACAGGCGCGTTCCAAATGCGTAAGCACGACGTCATTTCCCTTTGTGTGAGTGGAACAAGCTTGAATTTTTTTAAATCGTACATTCTAGAGTCCTTTATCCTTCATTTTGGATTGTTTTTGCTTTTATAGATACTCGTTTGCTACGGTTAAATTCACGTTAAATTAATCCATAGTGACGTCAATAAGTGCCCTTTGGATTTAAAAATAATAAAACAGAGTTTCTTTGTTTGGCATTATAAAAAGTATGGGTATAGTCTGGCATTTCCGTCATAAAAAAGCGTGAAATGCATAAATTGTAAACATAAGGTTGACTTTACATGGACTTTATTGACGACCGGTCTGGCCTAGTGGATAGTGACCCTGCCTGCGAAGCCGATGGTCCTGGGTTCAAATCCCAGTAAGGGCATTTATTTGTGTGATGAACACTAATATTTGTTCCTGAGTCATGGCTGTTTTCTATGTATATAAGTATGTATTTATCTATATAAGTATGTATATCGTCGCCTAGCACCCATAGTACAAGCTTTGCTTAGTTTGGGCCTAGGTTGATCTGTGTAAGATGTCCCCTAATATTTATTATTTATTTACATTATTTCTTAATTTTCCCCTTCCACCTTATAGTTATAGCAATGGAGTATATTAGTATTCAGCTTCTGCCTTATATTCCATTACTTATTATAACATTACAAACGGTAAGTATGTTTAAATATTGGCGCAAAAAAATTTAAATGCCTATCTAAAAAATTAGATAGGCATTTAAATTTCTCCTGACTGCCCATAATTTATATTTCATGAAAATGAAGATGAAACTGAGATACTTAGTTGTCAATATAGAATAGAATCTTTTCATTATCTAACCTCTCTATCACTCTTGCATATTCGAGCGATAAAGTGGCAGATAACTATAGATGGTCAAGCAGATCTTGTCAGTAGAAAAAGGCGGCAAATTTGAAAAATGTAGGCGCGAAAGGATATCGTCCAATAGAAAATTTGAATTTCGCGCCTTTTTCTACTGACAGGATTTGCTTGACCATCTATAAATTTCGATTTACGCGTTTTCCGGTAGGCCCTTGTTAACAAACCGCCTTGATGCATCAATATCATATTTTATTGTCTGTGAAAACTAGTCAAAAAACAGTTTAAGGCACAGTATGTTTTAGTTACTCTATGGTTTACTAGCTAGCTTAGTGCTGCACTCTAGCGGCAAAACATTGCAGTAATACACCCTATTTCCTCCCGCGGACGCTTCAGCTGTGCAATGAGCTCCCTCCCTACCAGTGGGGAGAAACTCCTCACTTCGGTCGAACTCGGCTCCGTTCTGCTCAGCATTGCTCCGAGCAATTATTTGGGTTGGCACCACTTGACTTCCTTTTGGGTGTACGACCACAGATCTGATAAGATATAATCACTTGAATTTTGACAACCCTAAATAGCCGAAAGGGATAGTGCCATACCTATAATAGATAGGGATCCCATGATTCCCTGAACCGCTGTCAAACTTCGGGTTTGTAGGAAGTGTCCTTTCTGTACCTACGGTAGTACTATTATTTATTCTGTGTCCCTACCGAGGCTTTCTCAAGGGACTACCATGGATACACACTGTATATGTCGCAGTCAAAAGTGTGAACTGGTCAAAAGAACTTTTAACCGACAAAAACAGGCAAAACTGCTTTTGACTGAGCATGTTGGTCAAAAGTAGTTTTACCTGAAAATCATTGGTTAATAGTAATTGTGACTGTTACTATCAGTCAAAAGTAGGTCCCAGAGATAGGTAGGTTAGGGTTATTTTTTTTTGCTACGCCCAAAAAACGAAACTGTTCCCAGAGATAGGTAGGTTAGGGTTATTTTTTTTTGCTACGCCCTAAAAACGAAACTGCTGCCAGAAATAGGTATGATTTTCAGGTAAAACTACTTTTGACCAACATGCTCAGTCAAAAGCAGTTTTGCCTGTTTTTGTCGGTTAAAAGTTCTTTTGACCAGTTCACACTTTTGACTGCAACATATATAATCCAGGCAATAAATATTGAAGTTTCACATATTTATATTATAATTACCGCTGCATTTATTGCCAATTTACATTTAATTTTCGTAATAAGCGAAATCAGTAACGCAAAGTAAATCTAACTATTTGTGTGTGTTTTTTATTATTGAAAAAGATTGATAGGCGGATATTCGTGAAATATAGCTATAGAAACCCAGCGTGTAATTATGAAATACGCAAATGTATTTATTATTCAAATGTGTATTATTTGCACACATGAAATTGGAATAAAAAAATTGAATGTTTGCCGAATTAAAGTTTTTAAGCGAACTACATATAACTAAATTTTAAGTGATATCATTATTATTATTATTAAGTACGGTGACATTTCAAACATTCGTCCGCCATATTGACACATGTTTCAATGACACATGTTGAGTTGATAGGGTACGGCACGGGCGTAGCCAGGGGGGGGGGGGTTTGGGGGTTCAAACCCCCCCGAAAAGTTCAGAATATTAACATTCATAGAACTAAAATAAGAACAGGCGTGCGGCATATTTCATTGATTACTAACTATTACCTATAGTATACGGTGGTTTGGATTTTGGATTTCTCCGCCATCGTCGATTATCGGATCGCATCAATTACTTTCTAAGATATGATAAAGGTGACATTCGGGTGGCGACTGCAGCAGCATTATTTTGTTGCAATGTTACTGCTGCAGCACTGTCAATTTTCGTGATAAAATGATGTGTCTGATTTCCATACTAAAAGTAAAAATGTAAAACTGTCTATCAAATTGCGTTTTTTTATATCGATACATTTTCGCTCTCGCTTCGCTCGCGTTTTCAATTACTTTCTAAGATATGACAAAGGTGACTTTCGGGTGGCGACTGCAGCAGCATTACTCTGTTGCTACGCTACTGCTGCAGCACTGTCAATTTTCGTGATAAAATTATGTGACTGATTTCCATACTAAAAGTAAAAATGTACAACTGTCTATAAAATTGCGTTTTTTATATCGAAAACTCGAAAAATGACCCTAGGGAGAGGGGGCACCATGGTCTAGAAATGCTTAGGGCATCAAAATATCTTAATCCGGCACTGGTCGTTTGCGGAGTCACACGATTTGGGACTCGCATTTTATACACATTTCCATGCCTTCCCGAAAAAAATCGAATCATTCGCGAAAGTCTCGCAACGCATTGAGGTTACAAACGGCACGCGCTCTTCCTGAGGAGTCTGAAGAAGACCACGGTGAGTGGCGCTCTAGTCAGGCAGGCCGCTTCGCTTTCGCTCGCGTGCGTATACCTTACTGTATCGTCCGATATACGCCTACTCTGTCGTTAAAATCACGTGTAAAATTTTAATAAGGGCGAAAAAGACTATTGATTTTGGAGTGTAGTTTTATTTAGTGGTACTTACCTAAAATATTTTATCTGGTCTACTGTCCTCTAGCATATCCATCTGTCAACTTTACTTCAAGTTCCGCCTCCAGGGGAGAGGGAGAGAAATCAGGATTAGAAATTAGCCGCTTACTGACACAGACAGAATTCCACGCGGGCGGAACCGCGGGCACAGCTAGTCTCTAATATTTTTCTTGTGTAAGGGTTATTTTATGTATACTTTTAGTCGTTTTATTTTCTTGAACCCCCCCCCCCCCCGATACTAAAACCTGGCTACGCCCGTGGGGTACGGTGACTACTTATCATCAGGCGGGCCGTATGCTTGTTTGCCAGCGATGTATAACATATAGATGTAAGAAAAAGAGATTAAAAATTATTATGGAAAAAGAAGTAGGAAGTACTTGATCCCAAAATTGTATAATGAAATCAGTTAGAATGTTTAAATTTAAAATGAAAATGTTTTTATTAAACAAAATTAAGATAAAGTTACCAGCTGCAATAAGATGTATTAACAATATATTAAGTTAACAATTAATTAGGCAATTAGCTAAGTCTACCCATCTATGTTTTAAGGGAGTTCCCTCTGCCAACAAACTGCCCTGCAGTTTGGCAGAAGAAAAAAATCTGTATAATAGGGTTTATTTCATCTGAATAAATGTATTTTTTTTTTTACTGGCAGCATTTCCTCGCTGAATCGCAACGCTTATTCGTGAAGCGAGAAAGTTAAAGATATTAATTTCAGTCGGTACTATTTCGTATCGTATCATAGTGACAATCAAATTTAATTCCTTGACCAAGACCAAGCCGCATTTACCAAGTGTAAATGCGGCGTAGTAATGTTCCATCATTATTTACATAATAGAATAGAATAGAATAGAATAGAATAGATTTATTCGTAAGCACAAACAAGGGGAACAGTACATAGTATAAAAGAAAACACAAAATAAGATTAAAGTGCCACGAAATGGCCCCATCTCAGCATGTTGCTGGTGGCTTCCAGCGCTGATCTTCCGATGAGAACATCAAGTGAGAAGAATCACGGAAGGTAACAGACAAGAAGAAAAAAGACAGAAATAACATACAGTAAACAGTTAGATAAATAAGAAAAAAGTTACACAGCAAGAAGATACAACATAACGACTATTTACAATTAAGATTAATTATAAAATATAAAACTCCTAATTAATTTTGAGTTCAATTAAAATGTAAACGATACTGTACGTTAATTAGTTCGATTCGCATCGTGGAAAGTAGTTTAACAATAAATATACTACAGTTATGAGATTGTACATCCCACGGAAGTGTGGAGGCCGAGGCTTCCTAAACGCCAAGGATCTTCACAACCACGAGGTGTACAATCTCAGGAACTATTTCCTTGACAACGAGTGTGGGATGCATCGTGATGTGGTGGCAGTAGATAGGAACCTCACGCCGCTTTCCTTGGCAAACGAGAACTGGCGCAAACCTGTGGTACTAAGTACTGCGGATCGCAAGGCGGCATGGGAGAGTAAGGTGCTACACGGGCGGTTCTACAAGGCCCTCACGGGACCCGATGTGGACCTGCTCGCGTCGGTGAACTGGTTACGATTCGGGGACCTCTTCGGAGAAACCGAGGGTTTTGCCTGTGCAATTGCGGACGAAGTGATGATGACGAACAACTATCGGAAATATATCCTGAAGGACGGTACGGTCGACATCTGTCGGGCATGCCGCCGTCCCGGAGAGTCACTCAGGCATATCATTTCCGGTTGCTCTCATCTTGCTTACGGCGAGTACTTGCACAGACATAATCTCGTAGCCAGGATTATTCACCAGCAACTTGCTCTTCTATATGACCTTGTGGACCGCGAAGTACCGTACTACAAGTACTTACCTGCGCCTGTTCTCGGGAATGGTCGTGCCACGCTCTATTGGCCGAGAAGGACAAGTCCAGTAAGTACCTAGACTTGGCTCACGAGATAACCGCCATGTGGGATGTTGATGCGACAATCATTGTCCCGATAGTCGTTTCAGTAAACGGTCTAATAGCGAAGAGTGCGGCGGCGGTGCAGAAGGCGGTGATCTTGGACACGGCGCGGATAGTCCGCCGGTTCCTCTCTCTGCAGCCCTGACCACCGGTAGCTTGGGCCTTGCTCCGCTGCTGGCGGCACCCTAGGTTAGGTTTTTTATAATGTGTTTATATTTAATTTTTATTGTTTTGTAAGTGTTTTTATATTTTACTTTTATATTCATATTATAAAATAACCTAACTTAAGATGAGAAATAAATAAAGAGAATAATAAACTACTAAAATTAAAAAGTATGAATTTATGGTACAGTTAAAGCATTTTTAGGGATCCGTACCTCAATAGGAAATAACGGAACCCTTATAGAATCACTCGTGCGTCTGGCATGTACTAACAAAACAACCTAACAAAACCAAAATAAATACCGTTTTCAAAATATATACTGTAGTATAGACTGTGTGACTTCCGTCAGTAGAAAAAAACGGCAAATTAAAAAAATGCAGGTGCGATGGTTAATCGTCCCATAGAAAATTTGAATTTCGCGCCTTTTTCTACTGAAAAACTTGTTTGACCGGCTATAATAGTTTGAAGAAAGGTCTATATTGTCTATTCCTCAATTTAACAAAATTAAAATTAATATAGTATAAGTAATAACTAAGTGCATTGCTGCCAACTTACAAAAACTATTTTTTAAAGTGACCACCGCCTAGTGAACGTCATTTAAAAACTAACTCTAGCCGCCTATTTCGACAACAATTTTGGCCCAATATTATGTGTTACCCAGTAAACCAATTAATTTAAATTAATTGGATTAATTTCACCGCTTCACTACCTATGAATACCTCATTTGTAAATCAAATTCATTGACGTCTCGGTTACTGTTCTTATGCTGTGTTCTACTTACCTGAAAAAAAAAAAACAAAGTTTAATAAGCGAGAAAGAGGAGGCATCGGCGCTACGCGTTAGAGAGGGATAACACGATGACCTTTCGCTGTAAAATATCAGTTTTGTTACAAAAAGGACGCTTAACACGAGGAAGTTAGTACATTGACTCGCCCTGTTCCTGTCTCAGTCGCACGCGCATATTTATAACGCTGTCCTGCTCGAACAGTGTCATTGACCGCCGGCATTATCGACGGGACAGCAAAACATAATTGGTCAAACCAATTTGTCAGTCAGTAAGAACCAGGAAAACTATACTCATCCTTTTCTTTTGCTATAAAAATATACTAATAAAAAAATACTAAAAACGAAATACAAGCTTACTTAAGACTAGGTAACAGGCGGTCTTATCGCTAAAAAGCGATCTCTTCCAGACAACCTCCACAACAACAAAACAACTTCCAGAATATTCTGTCGTTTCGGCCTAAAAGTTATTAATTGTTCGCATTGAGCTCAACTAGTTAATAAATATGAAGCGACTTGTCCACAACACGAATTAGTTACTACAACGTCCGTTATTACTACAACTGGTATTTTATCATACACGCCAAGTTGCCTTATGGACGGATCAACTTTTTATGTACCGCAAAATACCTATACTTGGTCAAGCAAATCTTGTCAGTAGCAAAAGGCGGCAAATTTGAAAAATCGCGGATTAGCGACACTGTTTTAGAATAATTTCAAAATCACGTGTCATCCGTGTTTTATCTGTGCAATGTGGATCGTGAATGACAGCCATCTTGTTTGTTTACATTCTACAATCGCTGCTATTTTAAGAGTTTCTGCTCTCACCATTAAATACCAATATATCAAATAAGATTGTGCATGAACTTAAGCAAAGTCCAGGTGCCTACAATGTACAATCGCTCGTTGATCGTAAATATTTGTAAAATTGGAGGTTATGATAATTACATGTTTTGGTTCGATGTACATTGCTACTTCTTTGAGTGTTGCCCTACTTACATTGCTACTTTGCTCGACAGACTATACATTGCTACTTTGCTCGACAGACTATATTTTGCACCAAAATTTGTACCATGTATGTGTAATTTCTTCAACTTCAACTTCAACATTTATTCAGAAAATAGGCCACAAGGGCACTTTTACACGTCAACATTGAATTTACATACAAGCAATTAAAATAATAATAATAATATCCATCAACAATTATAATAATTGATGTATTATTCTCTTTATTTATTTCTCATCTTAAGTTAGGTTATTTATAATAATTATGAATAATATAAAAGTAAAATATATAAACAATTACAAAACAATAACAATTAATATAAACACATTATAAAAAACCTAACCTAGGGTGCCGCCAGCAGCTGGGCAAGGCCCAAGCTACCGGTGGTCAGGGCTGCAGAGAGAGGAACCGGCGGACTATCCGCGTTGTGTCCAAGATCACCGCCTTCTGCATCTGACCCTTGATCCCACCACCTAGCGAGAGTCTCTCAAGGTGTTGGTCGAGACTCTTCGCTATTAGACCGTTTACTGAAACGACTATCGGGACAATGATTGTCGCATCAACATCCCACATGGCGGTTATCTCGTGAGCCAAGTCTAGGTACTTACTCGACTTGTCCTTCTCGGCGTTCACGAGATTCTCATCATGGGGGATGGTGATGTCAACGAGCACGGCCCGACGTTGCGATCGATCTATTATCACAATGTCAGGCTTATTGGCTACAATAGTCCTGTCAGTGATGATAGATCGATCCCAATAGAGCGTGGCACGACCATTCTCGAGAAGAGGCGCAGGTAAGTACTTGTAGTATGGTACTTCGCGGTCCACAAGGCCGTATAGAAGAGCAAGTTGCTGGTGAATAATCCTGGCTACGAGATATGTCTGTGCAAGTACTCGCCGTTAGCAATATGAGAACAACCGGAAATGATATGCCTGAGTGACTCTCCGGGACGGCGGCATGCCCGACAAATGTCGACCGTACCGTCCTTCAGGATATATTTCCGATAGTTATTCGTCATCATCACTTCGTCCGCGATTGCACAGGCAAAACCCTCGGTTTCTCCGAAGAGGTCCCCGAATCGTAACCAGTTCACCGACGCGAGCAGGTCCACGTCGGGTCCCGTGAGGGCCTTGTAGAACCGCCCGTGTAGCACCTTACTCTCCCATGCCGCCTTGCGATCCGCAGTACTTAGTACCACAGGTTTGCGCCAGTTCTCGTTTGCCAAGGAGAGCGGCGTGAGGTTCCTGTCTACTGCCACCACATCACGATACATCCCACACTCGTTGTTAAAGAAATAATTCCTGAGATTGATGTATTATATTATATTATTACAATTATATTATAAATAAATAAATCAATATTATAGGTTCATACTTGCTCTCTTCTTTCTGAGTCAGCGTCCAAGCTTCACACCCATACATCAAAATTGGTCTTGTAGACTCGAATCTTGGTCGGTCTACTGATCAGCTTGGACACTAAGACTCGATGGAGAGCTGCCGAGCATCTTAGGGTGTTTTGCTCTTACTGGCGGAGAGGAAAATCTGGCGGAAAATTCTGGGGCCTATCAGAGAGGAAGATGGAACTTGGAGGCGAAGAAATAATAGGGATCTAGAGGAGCTGGTGGCGATGCCCAATATAATTGGCGAGATCAAAGCCACACTACTCCGCTGGCTTGGTCACCTGGAGAGGATGGGGGAGGATCGTGCTGTGAGAAGAGCGTATGTGGGGCACCCGGACGGTAAACGTCCGTCTGGGCGGCCCAGATAGGTACCGCTGGAGTGACGAAGCTGAAAAAGACCTGTCCGTCCTCGGAATACCCAACTGGCGCGAAGTGGCGCAGAATAGGGCAGAGTGGCGCTCTCTTGTGTCAGAGGCCAAGATCCTCTTTGGGTCACTGAGCCAGTGATGTATGTATGTATGTATGTATTAGGGTCATACTTACACACATGCATGCAAATTTTCAGCTTCATCGGAAACCGGGAAGTGGGTCAAATTTAACTTGCAAGATTTGACCACTACAAACATAGTTTCATACATACTTAGGTACAATAGGTACATTGCAAGTCAAATAAAAGTATCTATCTTGTGCAAGAAGTGTCGGCCGTCTTTCACGACACGCGAGCCTAAACGACATCCTCCGCCGAGCTCTTGTTACGGCTGGGGTGCCGGCGGTTCTGGAGCCGTCTGGTTTGGCCCGCGACGATGGGAAAAGACCGGACGGCATGACCCTCGTTCCCTGGAAGATGGGACGGCCTTTAGTTTGGGATGCCACATGCGTGGACACCCTTGCGCCGTCCCATCTTCAAGGAACATCTAACAGAGCTGGTGCGGCCGCCAACGCGGCTGAACACCTCAAGCGGCGCAAATATGCAGCCATTGATTCTGGCTGCATGTTTGAGCCGTTTGGGGTGGAAACCCTTGGGCCGTGGGGTCCTGGCGCCCACGGGATATTCGCCGAACTGGCGAAGCGCCTCGTGGAGGCGACGGGTGACAAGAAGGCTGGCTCCTACCTTGCGCAACGCATTAGTATTGCCGTCCAGCGCGGCAATGCCGCCAGCCTTCTTGGCACCCTGCCCAAAGGCACGGAACTGGAGCCAGTTTTTTATTTATAGGTTATTTTAGTTTATAGATTATTTTAGTTGTAGTTGTAGCTTTATATAGTTTTTAATTTTAGTATATAATTTTTTTTTTGTTTATATTACATGTATTTCTTGATATACCTAATTAATAAATAAAAGTATGTAAAAAATAATATTGAATGCAGGGCTCGGAACCGGTTTTTTTTTTAAATCCCAAAACACCCCATTATTTTTAATTATTTTATGCTCTTTACGTAGGACTGAATCATTGTATTTAGGTAACAACTTAGTATTATTAGATTGTCCCATTCAAAGTGAAATAATAAACCAAAGATCGTAATAATGGTATTTTTTGTATGAGGAAAACCTCTGCAACATTGACGATTTTAACAACATGGCGGCGTTGTAGTCTTCTTCATTGACTATAGTCTAGTACCTAAAGGTTAGGTTCAGTAAATGGGGCATTATCTATGAATAGGGACCTGTACGGCTACCACCAGTTTTGACATTGACAGATTAGGTCGCGTCTACGTAAATTACTTTCTATATATCTCGCTTGCACTAATATGCGAGTACGAGCGAGATGCATAGAAAGTAAGTTACTTAAACGTGAGTGAATATGTCAATGTTAAAACTGGTGGTAGTGCTTCTTATTGTCGATGGCGCTTACGCCGCACAGCGTCGCGTGGCATTGTATTTATTTCGGAACATCGTTAATAATGGCGTAAGCGCCATCGACAATAAGGTCCCTTTTCATAGATAACGTCACAAATAGGTAAACAATTGTAATACAAATATTGCACATTATTACTTAATTCTTAGAAACATTAACAATGTTATTTTACTGAGGCTTTAACTAGTCACGATGAGTTGTAATAGTTATTTGTACAACAAGAGATCAAAGTTTGATATTTCTTCGAGTGCTTATTTTGAGTCCCGTGCTAGCGAAAGATTCTATAATAGATTCACGAGCGTAGCGAGTGAATCTAATTTAGAATCTTGAGCGTAGTAAGGGATTCAAAAGCGCACGAGATGTAAATAACTTTGATCTCGTGTAGTACACAAAATTTTTCACCCTAAGCAGTGAGAACATACCTAGAGGGACAGAGATAATAGAACCCAAGTATATCGAACTTGTATTAGACCCCGCATGTTGAAATGATATTTGACTATAAAGGTCACTTGAATGCCATTTTGTCTCACTGAGTGAGACAAAATGACTCAGTGAGCAAAATCGTATTTTGCTCACTGTTTTTAAGAAGCAAAGTACCCTTGTTCGAGCTGCTGAGGTGAAAAATATAATACCTACTTAAGGATGACTCACGCTAGACCCAGGCCCCTATTTCACCACGGTGACAGGTGTGTGTGAATGTGGAAGAAGACGAACCTCGTGGCTCAAAAACCTCAGGTGCTGGTTCAAGATGAGCACCAGATCGCTGTTTCGAGCTGCAGCGTCAAAAGTGAAAACAGCCCTAATGATAGCCAACCTCCGACAGCAGACGGAACCATAAGAAGAAGAAGACAGGTGTGACAATTGTCGACATCACTGTTACTAAAGTCACAGGCCTCCATAGGCTACGGTAACCGCTTACCATCGGACGGGCGGTGTGCTTGTTTGCCACCAACATTTTAATTAAAAAAAATCCATTATATCGCCAATAAATAAGTACTTATTTTGCGAAGCTAATGACAATTGTCACAAGATACACGACAATTGTCACGAAATTCCGACCCAGAACTCATTTCCTGTCAAGAATTACCGAAAGTTCTTTTAAATCTTGTGACAATTGTCATCATCATCATAAACTTCGCAAGAGAAATACCTGTTTATGCCAATACTTATAATAAAGTTTTTAAAAATAATACAATGATGGTAGCAAACAGGAATACGGCCCGCCCGATGGTAAGCGGTAACTGTAGCCTATGGATAACTGTGACGTCAGCAAGAGTGACATTTGTCGAATTGTCGCACCTGTCCCCGTGGTGAAATAGGGGCCAGGCCGTGCCCGGGCCGAGGCGTCCGACATGTCATTTTCAATGACAGCTGATCGATGATCACGTGGTGCTTTCCATAGAAAATGAAGCTCCGGTGGCTCCGGATCGGCCACGGCCCGGTCTAACGTGAGTCATCCTTATGTAAAACCTACCTAAAAGAGATCCCATCAAAAACAGTACTGACATAAACGATATATTTGTTCTCCAAAAACAGTGCGTACGAATACTAGCCAACACTACATACTCCGACAATTGCAGACCCTACTTTATTAAATACAAAATTTTGACGTTGACATCAATTTACATTTTAGAAATCTGCAAGTTCGTCAGGAAATACCCGGAATTCTTCCCAAAAATTGCCGACCGTCCTCGACGTTTCGAAAGTAGATTTAAGAATAACCTGGCGCCACCCATAAGTTCTGTACTAAAGCTACATAAATCAAGCCCAAACATGATGGCAATAAAAATTTACAATAAAATCAGCGACGACCTTAAATTGCAAACATCAGACACGCTATTCAATAAGCAGTTGAAGGACTTCTTAATCAATAAATGCTATTATAATCTGAATGACTTTTTGGAAGATGAAATGTAATTATTATGTAGTTTTTAGTATACTTATTAGACATGACTCAATTTTGAATTTTAATCATTAGTTTTAAATTAACATTATATACCAATTGACATTTTTGACATAAACTGTAAGCACCTAACATTTTTTTAAGCATGAATATTTAATTTTATTATTTTTAGTGACATATAATTTGATAATTTGCTATTGACGTTAGTAAAAATTATATAATGTTTACAACTATTTATTAATTTAAAATGAAATAAGATATTGTTAATGGTACCTACATACATACAAACTCAATCCTTAGATTTAAGAATATTGCCGTGCCCTACCAGGGCCCATGTGAAACATCTTTGTATTACCTATGTAACACCTGTGTACTTACCATGGATGCAATAAATATATGATATGATATGAAAACATAAATGTGAAATGAGAGCCAAGTCAGGCGTGGCTCACTTTGCGGTTTAGTCGCTTTACTACAGGTATATACTTACCTAAAAGTACATCCGTTCCACACCAATTTTGGTGGCTAGCCATAAGCTGCCGCCGCCGCGAGTGTCACCGATCAGCCGTCATAGAAAATGGCATGTCGGACGGGGTCCGGGCACGGTCCGGTCTAGCGTGAGTCATCCTTAAGGCTTAGTCATTTCATTTCATTTCATTTATTTATTTGCCATAAATTGTATGTTTACATAAGATGGTACCATTTTACATGTCATATTGTCTCAATACAATTTTACCAGATCGGTGTAGCATATATTAAAATACAATATTTAAAATAATAGCAAGCATGCAATTCATTCTATCTTACATTAAGTTTTATAAAGTACTCGTTAAGGCTATACGGACACAGCTCAATAAGTAATTTCTTTAGACTAGGGAAGAATTTAGTAGGCGAAAGAGACTTAATTTCGGTCGGTAAGGCGTTGTAAATGTTCGCCGCAACATGCCTATGGCATCTCAAGAACATTGCTGTTTTACCAACAGGAGCCTGAACGTCATGAGCAAATATTTTATTGAGCCTATCACTATTAAAATTGGTTTTCAGCGGATATATGCCAGGATATCGCCGTACAAGCTTACAGAGCTCCATTATATACAGCGCTGACAGGGTGGGTAGACTTAATTGCTTAAATAATTCTCTACACGACACACGATTTGACCTAATTCCACTCAAAATACGCACGCACTTTTTTTGCAATACGAACAATCTTTGTATATCTACACAGTTTCCCCAAATTGCCAACCCAAAGATGATGTTCGACTGAAAAAATGCGTAATATGATTGCAATGCAGCTTTTTTAGTGGAAATCCATATCAGTCTTCGAAGTGCATAAGCGAAGCTGCTAAGCTTGTTACAAAGAGAATCAACATGCTTTTTCCAACTTAAATTTTCGTCTACCCATATCCCTAAAAATTTAGTTTCATTGACAAAAGAGACTGTTGTATTGTTCAAACTAATATTAAGCTCTAGAGGGTTGGTTTTAATGTTTCTAAAATGTACAATTTTTGTTTTGTTTATATTTGTAGATAAGTTAATAGTTTCAAACCAATCAACAATATTTGCCAAAGATTCTTTTATTAGTGCGCTTAGATTTTCCACTTCGTTTCTTTTAAACTTAAAGAGTACAGAGACATCATCTGCAAACATGATGACACGTTTAGATGTAACATTTGGAAGAAAGTTAACATAAAGTAAGAATAAAATAGGTCCTAGTATGCTCCCTTGGGGCACTCCAAGAATAGATTGGGTGGTATTTGATTTTAAGTCAACCATAGTATGGCTTTCGTAATCGAACGATGGCACAGTTACATATTTCTCTCGCTGTGTGAGATAAGATTTAAACCAGTTATTTATAGTTCCTCTAATACCGTAACGATTTAGGATGTCTAGCATTATGGTGTGATCTACATGATCAAACGCCTTAGAGAGATCAATAAAGATGGCAATTACATTTTCTTGTTGGTTTAGTGCTTCAAAGATATAATTTGTCAGTTCGAACAATGCATCAGTAGTAGAGACGCCTTCCTGAAACCCAAATTGTTCTCTGGCTATAATTTTATTAAGTTTTAAGTAGCTACAAAGACGATTTGCCATTACTTTCTCATATACCTTAGAAAAGATTGGTAATAAGGATATCGGACGATAGTTATTCACACGCAGTTTGTCTCCCTGTTTATGCAAAGGTTTAACAACCGCTTTCTTTAGTATGGTTGGAAACCTGCCCTCCGAAATAGAAATATTAATTAAATAAACAAGAGGTTCCAAAATATAATTCGCGACGTGCTTTATAACAGCAGAAGAAATTTCATCACAGCCAGAGGACTTTTTGTTTTTCAGTCCTAATATAATTTTTTTAAGTTCATCTCTATCAACTGGTTTAACAAACATTGTGCTAGGTACATATGGAGGTAGTGACAGTTGATTCGACAGAGACTGAGTGCTACTACTTTTTATAGAGTTAAAGTAATTACTAAATATATCGGGAATCTCATCCATAGATTTTGCTGTATTTGTTCCATCCGATAAGCCTACGAGGTCAGTATAATAGTTCTGCTTAGGGCCCTTTATGTTGTCGTTAATAAGTTTCCAAGTAGCTTGAATTATATTTTTAGAGTTAATAATTTTCTGTTCCGAATGGCTTTTCTTGGCAAGTAATATTTTCTTTTTCAACAAATTACAATAAGATTGATAATAGTTTATTAATTCTAGTTCCGGACTTTTCTTAATTTGAACAAATAAATCACGTTTAATTTTGCATGACCGCTTTAAATCCTTTGTCAGCCATCCTTTGTCTACTGTTTTACTCGTATTAACCTTAAGTTTCATAACAGGGACACATTTATTAAAATTATACATAAAAATATCATGAAAAGTGTTAAATCCCACATCCGCATCATTTGAGTAAACAGGAAGCCAGGAAGTGTTTTCTAAGGCTGCAGCTAGGTTATTTAGATTTGAAACACTTTGATTTCTGCACCACCTGTAGATTATTTCACTATTTGTTTGCAAAGGGGTTGGAAGACAGGCAAATTGCAAAGTATGGTCGGAGATGGCGAGGTCTATAACTGTTACATTTTCAAGTTTAAGGTTACTTATAATATTATCTATGCAAGTACTACAAGTTGGTGTGATACGGGTTGGCTCGGTTACAAAACATTTAAGACTATAGGTATTTAATGTGCAGAAAAAATCCTGAGCTTCAGTACTCTTACATAAAATATTTATGTTAAAATCTCCACCAACAATTAGGTTACAATTGTTAAATAAGTTTAAAAGCTTATCGAGGTTATCAAGAAAGTTATCGTTTTTGACAGTTTTGGGGCGGTATATACATAAAAGTCAATTTGTAATCCCTTTAATATTTAATGCATAGCAATAACAGATGTAATGCATAATTATTTTCCATCGTATTTTCACGGAAACGTACGAACGTGTCTTGCTATTTCAGTCAGTCTCAGTCACTCAAAAAGTACTCAGGTTGATTGAAGTAGCATGACAAATACGAACGTTTCCGAGAAAACACGATGGAAAACAATTATGCACTACAATATGTATTCCTACATTAGGATAGATAAAGCGTTCTACTTATTATATGAATTTATGAATCAAAACAATGTACGTGATTATTAAAATGAGATAATTATTGTTGTTGATATAAAATAGACATAACATGTAAAATCTGTATAATAAAATTGACATTGTAACTTACGTTATGAATAAAGGAATATGAATATGAATATATTCAATGTTTTGCTATAAACATGAACACACAAATAAATTTGATGTGAACCCGGGACCTCCTGCTTCGTAGGCAGGGCCTCTACCGACTGGGCTAGGAGGCCGTTAACACCTTCGCTGTGGCAATTAAAGATACTTTGCATAGGGCCTTTCAACCCCCTACCGCAGTGAACGTGTTAACGTTAATTAAAATAACGGAACAAAAAAGCATTTAAATCCGAGTATAATACAGTCAGCAGCAGAAGTTGCTAAGCGGGCGAGGTGTTCTAAATTAACTTGACACGCTCTTATTCTCTTAACAATAAAGTCGCGTCAAGATCATTTTGAATAGAGATGCCCCGAATAGTGGTTTAGGCCGAATACCGAATATTCGGCCCCTTTCTCGGCCGAAGCGCCGAATATTCGGCGTGCGAACATTTTGAGTCACAATTTTTATGAAAACTTTTCGCCAACAAAGCACAACGTTTGCTAAGCTAACAATAAGATATATTTTTTGTTGAACAGAATTAATGAATGTAGCTAAAGAGTCAACCAAATCAGATGTATACACGATAAAAATAAAATATTTTGTAATCAACAAAGCTCAAAGGCTCAAAAAAGGATCTTCGTATTTAACAACTTTCCAATACATTGAACGCTACTATGGCAGCTTTCTCTCGCAACCCATTAGTATTGCCATTCAGCGAGGGAATGCTGCCAGCATCTTTGGCACAATGCCGCGGGGGCCTTTTTTAGATTTATTTTAATTTAGATTAGTTTAGTTTTTAATTTTAGGTAGTTTTTAATCTTATTGAATACCAATATTACTAGTGGCTCTGTGAGCTGTAGACCTCGCGAGCAGAGCTTTAAATAACATGGTGCTAAGAGCTTTAAATATAGTAAATTAAAAAAAAAAACAATAGGAAATTTATGTGTAAAAAAATACAAAAAGTTATAATATCCCAGCATACAATTACTGGGGATCGAACCCAGACCCTCTGTGCAAACAGAAAAAGCGAACGTTTACAAACTGAGCCAAATAGTTCTTAGCTGGATCGACGAAATTTAGCTACTCCTTCTCAAATTAAAATTAGTTAAAATTAAATATCTCAATACCTCCGAAACCAGCGAAATAAATTTTCTGAATTGTTGGCCATTTAATCTATAAACATATCTCAAAAAGAAAACACTCGTATGGTACCGATACCACTATTTGTTTAAGCGCGAGCTATCACGACTCCGCCATTTTAAAAAAAAACAAAAAACCGGACGGACAAAAAAAAAATATTTAGACATAGAATCCAGTCACAAAATTTCACGAGATTCGGTTAAGAATTGCGACCTGTAGAGGAGAACATCCGGACATACAAAAGCAAAATGCTCCAGTCGAAACGTAGACCTTCGCTACGCTCCGGTCAATTATACTGAATATTTATACTAGTGGCTCTGTGAGCTGTAGACCTCGCGAGCGGAGCTTGAAATAACATGGTGCTAAGAGCTTTAAATACACCGTGTTTTTTTTGATTTCCGTTAATTTCAAGGGTGCATTCCTGAGCTTAAATCAAGTAACTTTCTCAAAGACACCGATGTTCTAATTAAGTCCATTTCGGAGATAATCCATAATTTATTTTTTTACTATAAGGCCTCTACAAGCGTGTACACTTGCCTTAGGGCCGGCTTACATATTGATTAGTGTTTAGAATGAGTTCATACATTTGCTACTAAACTTAAGTACAATCTCGGTCGATTGATGTACGAAATGACATTGATATGTCACAGATTTCAATTGTTTGGTTGAGTTAAATGTAATGCCCGTGTTACAACAACGCTATATGCTACATTTAATTACTTGTTAAACAAAAAAAAAAACAAAAAAGAAAACAAAAAAAAATTTTTTTTTGAAAATTAACTATGCCATTTAGTTCTTATAAACGTACTTAACTATACCCCGAAGTTAACGGAATTCAATAAAAACACGGTGTATAGTAAATTAAAGAAAAACAATACGAAATTTATGTGTAAAAAAATACAAAAAGTTATAATATCCCAGCATACAATTACTGGGGATCGAACCCAGACCCTCTGTGCAAACAGAAAAAGCGAACGTTTACAAACTGAGCCAAATAGTTCTTAGATGGGTTGACGAAATTTAGCTACTCCTTCTCAAATTAAAATTAGTTAAAATTAAATATCTAAATACCGCCTAAACCAGCGATAATTTTTTTCTGCATTTTTTGCTATTAACTCTGTAAACATGTTTCAAAAAGAAAAAAGTCTTATGATATCGATACGACTATTTGTTTAGGCGCCAGGTATCACGACTCCGCCATTTTTAAAAATTTCCAAAAACCGGATTGACAAAAAAATTTTATTTAGTCATAAAATTCGGTCACAAAATTTCACGAGAATCGGTTAAGAATTGCGACCTGTAGAGGAGAACATCCGGACATACGAAAGCAAAATGCCCGAGTCAAAACGTAGACCTTCGCTTCGCTTCGGTCAAATAATTAATAACAAGTCATTAAAAAAAAAACATTTTAAATATTAAATTAAATATACTTACCTAGTTTTTGCTTATTTTTATTATTGTGTATTTTTCCTTTTTAGGTAGGTGCAACTGCTATTCTGTATTCGGCCGAATAGTAGGCAACATTGGGCCGAATACCGAATATTCGGCAAAGTGGCCGAATAGGCCGAATATCGAATAGTTGCCGAATATTCGTGGCATCTCTAATTTTGAGCACCTCGCCCGCTGAGTAACTTCTGCTGCTGACTGTCCTTATTGCACCTTTCCGCCGAATCTTTCCATCGGGCTCAATGGAATATTCCGACCTAAAATTCCTTTCGCACACGGCAAGTGACCTGTGATTCAGTTTTTTTGCTCTCATAGGTATTGCATTCGGTGTAGGTACCTTTTATTTGTGGCGGTAAGAATTTATTATGATCGAAGCGCTGGTGGCCTAGCGGTGAGAGCGTGCGACTTTCAATCCGGAGGTTGCCGGTTCAAACCCCGTACCAATGAGTTTCTCGGAACTTATGTACGAAATATCATTTTCACCTCAGCAGCTCGAACAAGGGTACTTTGCTTCTTAAAAACAGTGAGCAAAATGCGTAAATTTTGCTCACTGAGTCATTTTGTCTCACTCAGTGAGCAAAATCGCATTTTGCTCACTGAGCGTGTTTCACTCAGTGAGCAAAATGCGATTTTGCTCACTGAGTGAGACAAAATGACATTCAAGTGACCTTTATAGTCAAATGTCATTTCAACATGCGGGGTCTAATACAAGTTCGATATACTTGGGTTCTATTATCTCTGTCCCTCTAGGTATGTTCTCACTGCTTAGGGTGAAAAATTTTGTGTACTACACGAGATCAAAGTTATTTACATCTCGTGCGCTTTTGAATCCCTTACTACGCTCAAGATTCTAAATTAGATTCACTCGCTACGCTCGTGAATCTATTATAGAATCTTTCGCTTGCACGGGACTCAAAATAAGCACTCGAAGAAATATCAAACTTTGATCTCTTGTTGTACAAATAACTATTGGTATTTACCAGTCGCTTTTCGTTGAAGGAAAACATCGTGAGGAAACCGAACTAATCCCAATATGGTCTAGTTTACGATCTGGGTTGGAAGGTCAGATGGCAGTCGCTTTCGTAAAAAATAGTGCCTAGCCATTTCGAGGGATTAGCTGCGAAGCGGACCCCAGGCTTCCATGAGCCGTGGCAAAATGCCGGGACAACGCGAGGAAGATGATGATGAAGAAGTTATTATGACCAACTGCCCACTGGCTGCATGAAGATATTTAAGACCAACCAAGGGCGAAAGAGACTACCGCAGTCGCCAGTTGGTATAGTGGCTACTATAGTATTGTACTAGTAGCTGCTGATCTAATGTAAATCTTATTTATTTATTTATTATTTATTTATTTGTTAGCCTGTTGTGTCCCACTGCTGGGCAAAGGCCTCCCTCTCTTTCTTCCACGCGTCTCGTTCTATGGCAATATTAGGCCAATCTTTATTAAGTTGCATTAAAGTCTAAAATGGTTAATCATGTTAAAAAGATGCATATAATCTTCACAGATATTTTCATCGGTTTTTTTGTGATCTGAGAATAGTTATTGCATAATTTTTATGCACAGTTTAAATTTTAAATTTATAATAATTGCTATTAAGTCTAATTTCCCGTGAAGTTTCAATGTTGTTATAACTTTTCATGTATAAGTATATAGTCGAAAACATATTTTAGATTTATTTTTAGACTTCCAAATTTAGACCAGTATAACATGACGCCACACAGATGCCTATTTTTATCAAAACTGTTATTAGTTCAAGTTTTTTCCGATGTGATTAATTAAATTTATAAATGTTCCATGATTCAAATCCTGGTAAGGGGATTTATATTTTGTGTGCTGAGCACATATTTATTCCTGAGGGGGTCCCTTTGTTTCTCATAAAGTTTTAAGTCATAATGTATTGTTTGCCATATTATCGTTAGTCATAAAACTGAAACCGTTAACTTTTCAGGGTTTTCGTAAGGTTATTCCATATATAGGTTAGGTTAGGTTAGGTTTGTTTTATGGCAATGCTGAAAAGTTACGCGTTTCTGAGAAAAAACAATTATGACTTACGAAAATTCGGACAAACAATAATACATTATGACTTAAAACTATTTGGGAAACAATTAGGGTTGCCAGATGGTCGGGATTTGGCGGGATTCTTCCGATTTTTAGCATGTGTTCCCGATTCCCGACAAAGTGTAAATTGTCCCGAAAAACAGCTTCACGTTATAAATAAAACAATAATTTCAAGTTCCGAACTGTCGTCGAGCGAGCGAGCTACCCGCGTTGATAATATAGGTAGATAATGAGAAGACATTTTTTTTGTTTGTTCAAGATCTCAAAGAATTTATACTACAATTTTTATATAAAAACGTCTATGGGCAGAGCAGCTGACGTAGTGCCAATAATGTAAAATATCGTTGTTTTTAATACAATGACTTTAATTTGAATGTTTTTTTTTTCCCGACTTAAGTCCCAAAATCCCGAAAAAAATGATATTTTTTCCCGATAATAGCGCCTTTCGATCTGGCAACCCTAGAAACAATAGAGACCCATTCCTGAGTTATATTATAGGGATATTATAGGGACATCCTTACACAAATTGACCAAGTCCCACGTTAAGCTCAAGAATTCTTGTGTTGTGGGTACTCAGACAACGATATATATAATATACAAATAGGTACTTAAAAACATAGAAACCATCCATGACTCAGGAACAAATATCTGTGCTCATCACACAAATAAATGCTCTTACCGGGATTCGAACCCAGGACCATCGGCTTCGTAGGCAGGGTCACTACTCACTACCCGCTAGGCCAGACCGGTCGTCAAGATGTTATGATCGAAGAGCCGACTGCAAAATTTCGAACCGACTTGATACCACGATGAAATGCACAATGGTTTCCCATAAAAGTGATGCTAATTCCGAATTTGACAGTCTGCCACGGCGGAACTTGCCGAAAGTACAAAAAAAAAGCGAAAAAGGGGAGCTGATTTAACCCATCTGAAATAATAGTTATGGCAGCAGTTAGAAATGTACATGTAGACACAGAAAAGCGAACTCTGCCAGTATTTTTTTTGCCGGAATTGCTTGGCAGACGCTCTCAAAGGTGGCCACCGGGACCCCTAAATTAACCCACCTGATACCACCATGAAACCAATCCCGGTCGGTAGGTATGAACCCTCATTTCCACCTATCACCTATTATGTATCTATCTATATATAACATATTTCCACACATTGTCATTATAAATGGCATGCAGAGTTAGCATGGTCAGACTCTATTAAAACCGGCAAAGAAAATTCTTACATAAGATTACATTACACATTAGAATAAGTACACGTTGTTTTTTTATAAAGACCGTTCCTTTCAAGGATGCATTCCTGAGCTCAATTTTTTTAAATCATTTATTTACATACAAGATTACAGTGTAACTACTAAACGAAAATAATAACTAAATTAAATCTAAAATAGGCCCCTGAGGCATTGTACCAAGGCTGCTGGCGGCATTTTCTCGCTGTATCACAATGCTGATACGTTGTGCGAGGTAGCCGCCAGCTCGTCGGTCACCTTAAGTACGTCAACCAGACGCTTCGCGATTTCTGCGAACAACTTGTGCGCGCTGGGACCCCATGGAACTCCAAATCCTGCTTATTTAATATAGTAACTTTCTCAAAGAAACAGCTAGGTATTCTAATTAACTCCATTTCGGAGATAATCGATGAATTATTTTTATCTGATAAAGCCCCTACGAGCGTGTACACTTGCCTTAAGGCCAGTTTACATATTAATTAGTGTTTAGTATGAGTTTAATGAATTTCCTACTAAACGTAAATACTATCTCGAACGATCGATATATGTCATAGTTTTCAATTGTTTGGTGAATTGAAATAATAATATCCGTATTTAATTACACAAACGGGTCTACTGCGATATAATTTCATTGTTTTTACCTTAAATTCCGACGTTACAGCTGAGTTGCACCAGCTGTGGTCACGGAGAGACCACAAAAAAAATATGTGTACAAAACGCGAGAGTGTAAAGTGTTTTAATAATATCCGTGTTATAACAACGCTATTCATTACTTATTACAATAAATTAAAAACATTAAGATTTTAAAAATTAACAATACCATTCAGTTTCCTTTAGCCACACCCCGAAGTTAACGGAGTTTAAAAAACACTGTATGTAGGTACATCACTATAAATTATACGTTAAATTAAACAATAGTTTAACACTTACACGTCAAATAAATAAACGAATGAATGTAACGTATCGATTATCGTTAACGTCAACACGTTAATGAGTACCTATTGTATATTATGGTAACGTATTCTAATAATATTGAAATTACAATCATATATTCATATCATATTCATGGTTTAAGTATGTACATACACCGTGTTTTTAGGGTTCCGTACCCAAAGGGTAAAACGGGACCCTATTACTAAGACTTCGCTGTCCGTCCGTCCGTCCGTCCGTCTGTCACCAGGCTGTATCTCACGAACCGTGATAGCTAGACAGTTGAAATTTTCACAGATGATGTATTTCTGTTGCCGCTATAACAACAAATACTAAAAACAGAATAAAATAAAGATTTAAATGGGGCTCCCATACAACAAACGTGATTTTTGACCAAAGTTAAGCAACGTCGGGAGTGGTCAGTACTTGGATGGGTGACCGTTTTTTTTTGCTTTTTTTTTTGTTTTTTTTTTTATATGGTACGGAACCCTTCGTGCGCGAGTCCGACTCGCACTTGCCCGATTTTTTTAATTTCCGTTAATTTCAAGGGTGCATTCCTGAGCTTCAATCAAGTAACTTTCTCAAAGACACCAATATTCTAATGAACTCTATTTCAGAGATAATGTTTTTTTTTTTTCCTATAAGGCCTCTACAAGTGTGCACAGTGTACACTTCCCTTAGGGCCGGTTTACATATTGATTAGTGATTAAAATGAGTTCATACATCTGCTACTAAACTTAAGTACAAATCTCGGTCGATCGATGTTCGAAATTACATTGATATGCCACAGATTTCAATTGTTTGGTTGAGTTCAATGTAATGCCCGTGTTACAACAACGCTATAAGGTGACAGTCCATTTCCAACGACAGCTGCACTACTGTTCATTTTACTATGGAAATTGACAATAACACCGACGCGTTCAGCACCAGTAGTGCAGCTGCGGTTAGAAATGGAATGTTACCAATATGCTACAATTGCTACATTTAATTACTTTTAAACTTTTTTTTTAAGCAGCAAAATATTTTTTTTTAATATTAACTATGCCATTTAGTTCTCTTAAACGTACTAAAGCATACCCGAAGTTAACGGAATTCAATAAAAACACGGTATAAATTCCCTGTGTTACTTAGATACACGCAAAGTCGCAAACATACAAACTTGAATATAGGTGTATTGAACCTACTAAATCAATAAATCAATCAATCAATCAATGTCTTTATTTAAAGAAAAAGTAACTAAAGCCCCCAGTAGGTACATAATGGCTAAAAATAACTGCATTCCCATTGCCAGGGAGGTTTTGGGATTATACTGAGCAACTTTTACTATGGGACCAACCCCGAAATAGCGAAAAAAAAATTGTCTATTTCATACATTGTGGCTGGTCCATTTTCTATGGGAGGGTAAATTTTTTTTTACCCACCCTGTATATTCTAGTGAGGCAAAAGATAGCATTAGGGTTGAAAATTAATTTAATAATTTTACAACGCATAGTTAGACCAAGAAAATTCTGCAACGTATTTGATAGCACACGCAGTGCAAGTGTTATTTAAACGTCATAATTTCATTAAAGTTTGACGTTTAAAACAACACTTGCACTGCGTGAGATATCAAAATCGTCGCAGACTTGTCTTGGTCTAACTCTAACATGTAGGTAACTTAAAAAGACCCCTGAGCTCAGTTAATAGCATACAAATATGGAAAAATACGACAATTATTATTTAAATTTACGATCAAAGCTAGTACTCATTATAAGACCACAAATAAAACCTTCAAGCGTAGCGCTATTTTCAAAACGTCTTAACTCATACAAATATCTATAAAACATACCGTCAACCGGGGTGAATAGGGCCGGCTGAGGTGAATATGAACAAACTTTTAAATGAGATTTACCTGACAATTTCTTAATATCTACACAAATGAATCATTCGATTGATAATAGTAGATTTGGTAGAATACAATTTGTGTGGGTAGATATTAATAAATTGTCACGTAAATCTCATTTTAAAGACTGTCCCTATCCACCCCAGCCGTCCATATTCACCCCAGCTATTCTTATTCACCCCAGCTGTTCCTATTCACCCCAGTTCACGGTCATGTATTTCTTTGTAAACAATGAGTCAGATTTACTTTTTTCACATAAAAGGCCGGGATTTGCCGTTTGCGGTCAAAACTGAATTAATAAATGTTTGTATGGAAAATGAGACGTTGTATTGATTTATATTGATAGTTAATAGGGTAATGACGGTTTGTGCGTCAGTGTGGCGTCTTAGAATATACTAGACTTGTATAGTAGTCTTACGTACAACTATATATACCTACTTATGTACCGTATTTTATTACTAGCTTATACCCATGGTCTAATAAAACATGGTCTTCTATTCCCAGAGTGACACAGGCCTACGTCACAATAACATGGCCGCTATATATAGCGCTATCGCATATTATCATATAGCGCTGTCGCATGATGACGTAGGCTTGTGTCAGTTAGGTGACCTAGAAAAGACGGGAATGGAGTACCAGGCGGAGTATATTATTATACCATGCTTATACCCCAACCTATAGTCTGTCTCTTTAAGTACTTATTTATACACGGTGTAACATGAGGAAACCGAATTATAACCACGCATTTCTGAGGTCAAAAGAAGGAAAAAATCTAATATGAGTTTAGGTCAATTTCTCTAAAAAAAATATTTTTTTGTTTTGTTTTTTCCATTTTTTTAAATGTATTTGTACACAAAAAATAAATGTTATTGGTAAACTAGTCACTTAAAATTGATTTTTACATTTTTTTTCGTAAAACCTACTTTTTGCAAAGTGTTACTTGCCACTTTTTGACATCTATCAATAAGGATATTTAAACTACGTCCCATAGCACCATCGCCATCAAAAAGACGTTTTGCACTATGTAACAATAAAAACATGTTTTTTTTTAATTGGTATTAACTCTGAAACTAGGCGAATTACAAATAAGTTTATAGGACATTTTTGTCTTTAAATATGATCAGGAATACGCTGTTGAAATTATTCGGTTTCGTCATGTTACACCGTGTATAAAAGTAAACAAACTATTTGTTAAAAAAAACTACTTCGGGTAGTTATATAACATTTATTGGTTAACCAACCAAATACAAAACCTGGATCAGTCACTGAACGACCTGGCTCCAATTTCACCACGGTGACAGGTGCGACAATTGTAAAACATCACTGTTGCTGACGTCACAGGCATCCATGGGCTACGGTTACCGCTTACCATCGGGCGGGCCGTATTCCTGTTTGCCACCATCATTGTTTTATTAAAAAAAACTTTACTATATCGGAAAAAAACAGATATTTCTCTTGCTAAGTTTATGACAATTGTCACAAAAACACTACAATTGTCACGAAATTCCGACATATAACTCATTACCTGTCAAGAATTACCTACAATTCTTCTAAATATTGACAATTGTCAGAAACTTCGCAAAAGAAATATCTGTTTTTTCCGATATAATAAAGTTTTTTTTAATAAAACAATGATGGTGGCAAACAGGAATACGGCCCGCCCGATGGTAAGTAGTAACCGTAGCCCATGGATGCCTGTGACGTCAGCAACAGTGATTTTACAATTGTCGCACCTGTCACCGTGGTGAAATTGGGGCCTGACTTTAACCTACATTATTTGATCGTGTAATGTTTTCATCTACCGTCAACTGGCTTAAGGAGCCATTTGAGGGAAGATTTTGTTTACTTTTATTTGAATACCTAAAGATACAGAGTCTAGCGTAAGTCATCCTTCAGTTGCCTCATAGTCTAATAAAACATGGTCTTCCATTCCCAGAGTGACACGGGGCTACGTCACAACAACATGGCCGCTATATATAGCGCTATCGCATATTATCATATAGCGCTGTCGCATGATGACGTAAGCCCGTGTCAGTTAGGTGACCTAGAAAAGACGGGAATGGAGTACCAGGCGGAGTATATTATTATACCATGAGTTGCCTGTTGAAAGAAAAGTACAGTCAGCTATAAAACCTTGCATCAAAAACGATTTCTTTGACAGTCTGCGACCCCATTATTAACACAGCTATACAATATGTTGACACTTATATGTATATCAATATTACTCATCACAATGCCGTCATTAATGAATCGTTAAAAAGTCATTAATGATTGAAAGAATGTCTTGACCTAGTTGAAATCGTTGATATATAGCCGGAATTAACTTAATTAAATGTAAATTTCCTGGTAGGTTTAAAACTCGATCGCTACTTTAGGCCGACTTAAAAACAATCATAAATGAATAATAAATAAATATTATACGACATTTTTTTACACAAATTAACTAAAGTGTCATTCTATGGAACTTGCTAACTATGTAAACTAACCGCCATATTGAAATTGTATCTGAATGATTAATTTACTATAGTTCGTTTTTTTAGCATTAGAAAGAAGGTAAGCGATCTTGACATGTCTTTTAATTGAAAAACGCTTTTTTTAAATCTGTAACTATTACTTATGAAAGCAGAAGAATATAAATGATCGTATTAGATTCATAATGGTTACATATTTGCTGTGAATTATTTTTAAAACGTGTTTTTCAATTAAAAGACATATCAAGATTGTTTACCTTTTTTCTAATGCTAAAAAACGAATAGTGACTTTTGTTTACATAGTTAGCAAGTTCCATAGAATGACACTTTAAGCCCCACTGTAATCATACCTACTCATTATAACTGTACATATTTTGACTGTAGGTTACCTATAATACGTCGTTTATAAATAAATATACTTATTAGGTACCTATGATACAATTTTTGTTAAGTATATAAATGTAAATCTCATAAAAGTTTTGCGTAACTCTATGAACTTTCCTTTCATTATTTTCTTTAACACGTTGCAATAGTAGAAAATGTAGATTTTGAAATTACATAGGTAAACTCAATTAATTTTAAAAACAATGAGCCGCGTCAGACGTATTAATACTTTTTAATATCATGTCTTCATATTGCCTTACTTCGTACATTTTCCAATTGTCTTACAGGCCAATTCGAGTTTTAGTTATCCGATCTGTTTCCGATGTAATACCTACTGATCTGTCAGTGTCAAAAGTGACGTTTTTAGTAGAAGAAATGTCACTTATGACACCGAGACACCGACAGATCAGTATCATAATAATTAATAATTTAGCCTATATACGTCCCACTGCTGGGCACAGGCCTCATCTCAAGCATGAGAGCGTTTGGGCTACCTATAGTCCCCACGCTGGCCCAATGTGGGTTGGAGACTTCACATACACCTTTGAATTTCTTCGCGGATGTATGCAGGTTTCCTCACGATGTTTTCCTTCACCGAAGAGCTAGTGGTAAATATGAAATGATATTCCGTACATAAGTTTCGAAAAACTCAAAACAAGCCAGGATTTGAACCCGCGACCTCCGGATTGAAAGTCGGACCAGTACCATATCTGGGAATAATTAAAATTCGAATAAGTTAGTCGCAAAATAATTTTTATATGCAATGCTATGAAGGTTAAATTGCAATCTCCGCGAGTTCGATGCACTGTTAGGCAATGCACTTACGCCATGGCCACAGGGTCAACTGACGGCTTTGTGCAAGCTTTTTCACCTGATGGTAAGCGATAACCGTCGTCCATAGACACCAATGTAGAAGGTAGAGAGGCAATAGAGAGTACTCTCTCCAGGCGGGTGTTATGCCTGGGGACCGAAGTCCACTGAGAGTTGGTCGGAAGTTATATATATACCAACTGACATTCAAAACTCCGTAAGCGCGATGTAGGTCTCTTACTAATTGCGTTGTAGCTCCCTAACGCCATCTGTTAGATTATTATGGCACGACGTTGGCAGTGACAGCTAGAGTAGACGCCACACCCGCAATACCGGTTGTAAGTAGTGATCCAAAGGACTCGAGCCTTTTAGCTCTTTTTTAGGGCTCGCCTCATCTCTTGACGCCTAAAAGGCTAAAAGCCTATTTAGCTCTTTAGCCCCCGAGCCTTGTTCTATTTAAGAGCCTAGACTCTTGGGGCTTAACAAGAGTCTAGGATTTTAAATAGAACTAGGCTCTGGGGCTAAAGAGCTAAATAGGCTTTTTTTAGGGGCTTAATAAGGTTATTAGCCCCAAGAGTCTAGGCTCTTAAATAGAAGTAGGCTCGGGGGCTAAAGAGCTAAATAGGCTGTTGGCCTTTTAGGCGTCAAGAGATGAGGCGAGCCCTAAAAAAAGAGCTCCAAAGGCTCGAGTCTTTTGGATCACTAGTTGTAAGTGCGTTTCCGGCCTTTAAGATGGGAGTACGTTCTTTTATTGAAGGTTTTTATGAAGTATTGATCCGGAAATACCGCAGGCGACTGTTCATTCCACAGTTCTGTGGAAAGTCTCCGAAAAATAGTAACAGGAAAAAATTAAATTTTAGGGAAATTTCACAGGAAAGTAGAATATAATAGAATTATTTATTGCGAAACCATGGTATATATAGTTGTTACAGTACAAATAGACAATCTATCTATCTAATACCTTTAAACGAGCAATTCTAGTTTAGGTATTTATTTATTTCGGGGATCTCGGAAACGGCTCTAATGATTTCGTTTTTATTTGTTTTTGATTTTGTTTTTATATGTTTTCTGAGCAAAGCTCAGGCTCCCAGATATTACGTTTAATTTACCATACATTTATAGTGAATATGTACTTGGCTTAATTTACCTAATACAATAGACGTTGTGCTTTTCGAAGTTTAGTTTGACTACATTTTTAAATAAGATTACAGAAATCTACACTCTACACACGCTCTTATTCTCATAATAATAAAGTCGCGTCAAGATCATTTTGAACACCTCGCCCGCTCAGCAACTATTGCTACTGACTGTACCTACCTTAGGGAGGCGCCATTTATTTATAGGCTTTGTTTCTGCTTAATACAAAATTAATTTGAACTTATTTTTCACACTGATGATCTAATTTCATAAATTATGCATTAAAGTAGGTTGTTTTTAAATAACAAACTGCGCCACACAGAACCGTAACTAGATTATAAAATAAAATTTAATAATAACTTTAAAACCAGTTACATTTTATGACATTAAGAGTAATAAAAACATAAATGATTTTGCATACTTGTAGTTCACACAAAATAGTACCTATAAAAGATCTTAATTTAAAATTAAAATTTGCCAGTTCAAGGTGCGAGGATTCTAGAGAAGTAAACTATAAACTAGTTTACTTCTTCCCGAATCATATCGAAAATCTTTCGAAAATCACTATCACTGTCATCACTACATCTTATAAAACAAAGTCCCCCGCCGTGTCTGTCTGTGTGTTTGTTCGCGATAAACTCAAAAACTACTGAACGGATTTCCACGCGGTTTTCACCTATCAATAGAGTGATTCTTGAGGAAGGTTTGCGTGTATGATTTGTTAACCCGTGCGAAACCGGGGCGGGTCGCTATAATATTATCAGTAGTTTGGGCATTTTTGTCCCCGTTACAGGATTCATAATTTCAAAACTTTTATCGTTTGAAGAGTACAATATTATGTTTTAATTATTTCACGTGCTACAGGCCTTATAGAATAACTGGTGGGCCACAAGACTTAACCAATAGCTGTTCTATAAGACCTTTAAGTCTTGGCGTTGGATTTGGGGACATCCGATCTTGGGGGATATAACCAAACCTTGTCTGTAATTCATCATCATATCAGCCAGAGGACGTCCACTGCTGGACTTAGGCCTCCCCCAAAGAGTGCCACAATAACCGATCTTGCGCCACCCGCATCCAGCGGACTCCCGCGACCTTTACCAGGTCATCAGTCCACCTTGTGGGGGGTCTACCCACGCTGCGCCTTCCGGTACGTGGTCGCCACTCGAGAACCTTTCCGCCCCAATGGCCATCGGTTCTACGGGCAATGTGTGTCTGTAATTTTCTGTAGAAAACAGTCTGCCGAATTTTGCGGGGGAGGGGAACGTCAAATGTATAGGTAAAAACAGCCATGTCAGATAAACGTAGTCCATACAATGTGTATGACCATTGGCCGCATATTTTCGACAGTGGGGAACGTCTGTTAATGGCTACTCAGTTTGGTTATATCCGCTAAGCATTCGATACACAAAGCTGCCGTGCGGGGCGAGGTACAGTGATAAGTGTCAGATAAGTGCAGGTTGACCGTTTTTTGGAAGTCAAATAAATATTTAATAACTTAGTTTTTATATATTATTTACATACTATTCCGTGGCTGATTTTTCGTGGATTTTTCCATAACCTTGTCAATGAACCAAGATCAATACTCCTATAATATTAATAATTGTATGTTTTATGAGTTTTATGACCAATTATGGCGTAATGCCACTTTTATGATCATAATATGATTATTTATGTTGGGCTCTTTGTAATCTTAGTTCAAGTACAAAATCTTATGCAATACCTTTTTCATCCAAGGAAATATAAATAACACATAACCTTAATTTTAAAATATTTTTTTCCTTTTTTTGTGGTACGTACCACATTACAATTTATAAATTGTATGTATGTACATATTGTATTTTATATTTCCAATAAAATTAGTGGCTCTGTGAACTGTACAAGTGTGTACACCTCATGAAACCCCATTGCTCCTCCATTTTGAATAAAAAATCAAAAAAAAACGATTCCCATTTTGAACCTGTTCATTAAATTAAACTGTTTTTTTTTTAATTATAAACTGAACGGCGATTGGTTCTAGTCACACCTGATTAGGGTTACCAGATACAAATTTAGAATTTCCTGATTTATTTCGATCGATTCGATTTCTATATTATTTATTATTATTATTTATTTATTAATTCAAAAAATTCCTGACATTTTCGTGTTCCGTCCCCATTCCTGACAAAAGGCCAAAATTCCTGACATGTCAGGAAAATTCCTATCATCTGGTAACCCTACAACTGATGGAAAGAGAAGACAGAACCTAATGGCTCCTCTACACGATGGGCCAACGCCGGCCACTCCAAGGGACGCAGCCATGCGGTAGAATGAGATAGGAATATCACTTGCTCCCTCTAACGCATAAATGCGTCCCTTGGAGTGGCCGGCGTTGGCCCACCATGTAGAGGAGCTATAAGATGGAGCTCACCGGTTCAGTAATAACCTCACTCTAGCTTTAAAGAGACCGAGGTCATATCACTGTAGACTCTGTAGAGGAAAACAGTTGGATCTGGCGGACAATCTGTCAAATCAGGTATGCCTGCAGACTCATCTGTCCCTTAAATACCATTCATCTGCCAGACATATCCGACAGATACATCTATATTCTGTACTTTTATTCATACAGTTATCCATTTGACGACCTGTCTGGCCTAGTACCTATAGGCCGATACAGACGGACTGCAGACTACAATTTGTATGGGAACTGCACGCCGACGTTGCAGTTGACGTGCAGTCGGCGTGCAGCTCCCATACAAGTCCGTCAGTAGTCTGTACCGGCCTTATGAAGCCGATGGTCCCGGGTCTTAGAGCATTTAATAACTGGAGTCGCCTTTAAGAGCTTACCCCTCTGCCGAAAACCTTGCACAATTGTGCAAACTTTTGTATGGGCTGACATGGCTATTTGTACGTTACGTATAGAAATAGCAATACATTTGATGTCCCATCCCCCGCAAAAATCGGCAGACTGTTTTGTACAGAAAATGACAGCCATGACGTCTCCAGTTACTAAATGCTCTAAGTACCGGGTTCAAATCTCGGTAAGGGAATTTATTTGTGTGTTATGTGATGAGCACGGGTATTTATTCTTCAGTCATTGGCGTGTTTTATGTATTTAAGTATTTATATGTGTATATTAGGTATTTATATCGTTGTCTTACTACCCACATCACTAGCTTTATTGAGCTTACTGTGGGGCTTAGTCAATTTATGTAGTAATTTCCTATAATAACTATTTCCACGTGCAAAATATACACATGGACATAGTCAAATTTAGTCAAAATTTTAGTCACTAATTTTTTTCCCAAATAAGCAAAAAAAAAATAAGCCATATCTAGAGTGAATGACCTTCATCCATCCATTATTATGTGATAACCTATACTATTGTTACAGACAAATGAACTTTAATTTACTATAGATAATGTGATATGTGCGTTAATATTTTAATATAATTTAGCACGTACCGTAAAACCTCCCAACTAAACTCGTGGTTTCTGTCGTTGTCCGAAAAACGTAATTTGAGGGACAAAGCCTTTGCTCTTTTTTTGCCTAATTCGCAAACGGTCTAGAACGCAAAATGCCCACTTTTTATATCACAACATTTTACATAGGTAGGTTAGGTTCGTTAGGTATCTTCAAATGGCCGAAGGCCAAAAAGCACACAATAGGAGCCCCGCGGAAGCGGGGCTCCGTCGACATCGCTATAAAGTTGAGATAAAACGGAAACACCCCCATACTGTATCAATGCAAATAAATAATTTCTGATTTCTGAAAAAATAATGTGGGCATTTTGCGTTCTAGACCGTTTGCGATGTAGACTAATTGCGATTTAGTCAAAACAACACACTAGTCATTTTGCGTTCTAGACCATCTGCGGATAACCCCGGCAGACTACATTAGATGAGTTCTTAAAATGATTTGTTGCCAATTATTTTGTGTTAAGGTCACGTCAGGTAACGTCACTTTGTTGATTAATTTCTTTGTTTTTGTTACTTTGAAGTCTAAATAAATATGATTTTATTTTAAATATACCATTATTTTCTTTATAACATACTATAATCCGAACGCTTCGCCAGTCCGTACAGGGGGTATTTTTTTGAAGTTCGGATTATCGAGGCCCTACTGTATAGTTTAAAGCTCCCAACTGTGATCCAAAATAAACATATTTATAAATCCGTTCAGTAGTATTTGAGTTTATCGCGAACCTACAAACAAACAGACAAACAGACAGACGCGGCGGGGGACTTTGTTTTATAAGATGTAGTGACATAAAATGATAATAACAGTGTAAGTTATGTGGCAACGGAAATATTTAAGTATTTATTTATTTAAACTTTACTGCACAAAGTATATACAAAAATGTACAAATGGCGGACTTGAAATACAATATAAAGGGTTTATAACATTTTATTAATTTACTTCCGTTCGGCCTTGGATGCTCATTGGCAAATAAAAATAATACCTAAGTGTGTGAGGATGAAATTGCAATACTTGCAACATTATATTGGGTATTATATTGTATTTAAAATAAATTATATTACACTATGCATGAAATAAAGCACCAGATAATTATTAGAAAAACACAGATAGGAGTTATCTTTAAACACAAAGTTCTATTTAATAAATCGGATAGAAATATAAAAAGTAGGTGAGTTGACCGTGACGTCACGATGTAATGTTTCGTATAAATTCCATATTAGAAAATCGTTTTGACAGCTCTAAAAAAGTAACTGATTTTACTAGTAGGAAAATACCCTATTGTAATTAAATAATAGTTAGTCGGCCAAGAGCATGTCAGGCCATACTCAGTGTAGGGTTTCGTAGTTACCATTCTGTAGAATATGGCCAAACGGGGGCTATTAGTAAGTGTCATGTACACATTACAAGCATAAGGGAGTACCTTTGCAGCGCTTTGTAGGTACGTCTTTTTAGTAAGAAAAGAAGATTTTTTGCAATAACTCAAAAACTACTGGACCGTTAATGTTCGCTATAAGGAGTTTTCATTGAAAGTATTTATTTAGCTTTTGTTTCACGATTTTTTTCATATATTTTGGACCCATGGGTCAAAAGTTTGCGAATTTCCTATTTTTGGCACTTGTGTAGTAATTATTGGTACCGGCAGGCGTGGCTCACTCCGCGATTTCGTCGCTTTGCTATAGGTAGCTAAAAGTACATCCGTTCCAAACCAATTTTGGTGGCTAGCCATAAGCCGCGCGTGGCGCTGTCGCCACTTAGCGGCCATATCTGTCCTGATCGTAACAGACGCGTTTTGTTAGAGAGTGAGTCTTCTGTACCTAGTACTATTATTTATTCTGTGGTACCGGCTAGGCCAGAGCCGCCGTCAAACAATCTAACCTATAGGTAGTAATATCACCATGATTATAAGACGAACGAACTCCTAATCACGGAAAAACACAATACAGTTATGATTACCTTCGTGCAAGCAAACGTATTATTTACAATGACAATGTATTCTTCACTTTACATAGTCTGAAACTTAGGACACGTGTTTACTATATACACAGGGTATCCCTAGCCATTGGACAAAGCCGAAATGTATATTTTTTGTAAATAAGTGACATGTAATATTAATATTATACAATAAATGATTATGATTATGATTATGATTATGATTATGCATTACGGTATTTAGAACCAGTATACAAAGTATCATAAGAATCGGTTACGAAGAAATTAACAAATTATGATTTTTTTACTTTGGAGCAACCTGTATGTGTTAGTAGCTCCTGAGGTAATAAATAGTAAGAAACCTTCTTCGATCGTTATGATTATCTATTTTATTTATGACATGAATAAGATTCTGACTTTTGACAAATGTCATCAATGTTATCATTGCCGCACATTTTCAAACAATTTGTCAAAAGCACTGCCAATAATTAATAGGTACAGTATATTTCTTTTTGTTGTAGATTATTGGAAATAACTTTAGTTTGATAGTTTATTTTTTTATCATTTGTTCTAATTAAAAAATATTACCGTTAGAGCATTTCTGAGAAGTAACCCTACGTGGGATTTCAGGATTTGTCCAATGGCTAAGGTCACCCTGTATATATACAGGGTGATTCATGAGACGTGAGCAGGACTAATCCTGCACACTCAGTAACTGATAATTGATCGATCACCGTCGTATTTAGGTGAAACAACCACACTTTTTCCTATTTTTATACTTTTTGGTGAGGGCAAATTTAATTCTCTACAAGCATGGTCACCCTACAAGATGTAATTAATAAACATAAAACCTCTTTAACCGTAATGACAGCATTTTAATTACGAAGAAAATAAACTGTCAAACTTGAGTGAGTACTAGTTTTCAAAGGTAACCAGACCGTGATGACAGTGATGACATTCAATTTGACACAGAATAACGGTAGTTTAGTATTCTAATTGTGGGGTGACCATGCATGTCGTAAATAAATTCATAACTTTTTTTTTCAACACGACTAGAAAATTAACGTTAACCTCACTAATACTGATACGAAACAGTTGCTTATAATTAACGAACTGCGCAGTGTTAGTCCTGCTCACGTGTCCTGAATCAACCTGTATACAATCATCATCATCAAACCCCCTAATCAATTTCATAATATATCATTTATTTCGTGTAACAGTGGCATACATTTTGTTGGTAAATAAATAATAGTTTCAAAAGTAATACCTAAGCCAAAGAGAATTTGATATAGAGACGGATTGTCAAAGTCATTTTTGTGGCCACAATTACTGCCATCTTTCGCCCGCCTGCCAAAACTTTTAGAACGCCATTTGACTTTGATCCTTGTTCTTTCACTGATATGTGTTAAATTTGTTAAATGTCAAAAAGTGTCGCCATCTACTCGAGTATAGGCCAAAGGTTTGGCGCTATCGCTCGAAAAGATGGCGCCATACCTTTGGCCTATGCTCGTGGACGGCTGATATTTAACTGTAGATATCTTGTGTGTACCTATGCATATGCACTTTTCATATACTACGAATAAAGGTAAACGTACTGGTGCTTGACGCGGTCCCAGTACATGTCATCTTGAAACTAAAGTCATTGTCAATAGAGGTGACAGCCCTTGCTGTGACACCTTTGTCATCTATTGGGCATTAGCATGTCGAGCACTAGTACGTTTACCTATGTATTACAGTGGAACCTGGATAATTGCAATCTCAAGGGACCGGCCATTTTTTGTCAATTAACCAGGTTTTTCATTTAAGCAGGTCGTGTCAATTAACGAGGTTCAAGAAATCGTTGTGTCAATTATAGAGGTTTTCATTAATAGAGGTTGCGTTCTGACAAATTTCTTTTATGGAGGTGCAAATAACCATTGAAAGTAGATTTACACGCTTAAATTCTGGGTTTCTGTTCTATATATTGCTTCTGTCTATACTTGTACTTTTGCACTACATTAATTACTACTTTATTATCTTATTAATTAATCATTTGGGTTTAAAAATTCCCTTGAATTGTAGAAGAAAGTCTTATTAGAATGTAAAAAGCATACTTTGTTTTTGATTAAATCAAAACTATTTCACCTACTACAGGCTGTGATAGATACCCAATAAATAAATTGAATTCTGGATGAAGATATAAATAAAATGATCATTGCTATTAAAATATTGTTTCTGCTGTCTACAACTACATTATTTCAATTACAGAGGTAATAAGTAAGACTCGTTTCAATAATAGAGGTAAATTGAAAAGCAAAAATAACGGATTTTTTTAGCACAGTGTCAATTATAGAGGTCTTAGTTGCGATGTGGTCAATTACAGAGGCAAAATTACGAAAAGCACTAAAATCTAAATTGCAATTATTGAGGTTCCAAACTTTCAATTATAGAGGCTTTTTGGTCTCAAAACCGGGACCGGACTTTTGGTTGCAATTATTGAGGTTTTCCATTTATCCAGGTGCCAATTAACCAGGTTTCACTGTATATGATAAAAAGAACAGATGAACACGTAATATACCTACGTCAACATAAGTGTACTTGCAAGGAAAACAATTACATATTGTTACATAACACATAACTAAGAACTACAACAACATTAAGTATATAACAATATTAATAATTAAAGATGTGAGTGTAAGCACGATGATATACACGGTGTGGCCTGTAACATGAGCAAAGAATTAAAACATAGATTGTACTCCTCATACGGTGACACTTTTGTTCAACAACTTTTAAAAATTAGGAAGTATTTAGACTCCCTATTTTTCATACAAAATAAATATTATCTTCAATGGACGCCATCGCCACGCCATATTATTGTGATTGACGTTGCTTGTCACGCCTTAAACATAACAAAATTCGCAATACATTGCGTCTTAGAATAAACTTCAAAGTGTAATAAAAATCAAACCACAAGTTATTTTTAAAAGTCGCTGAACAAATGTTGGTCAGTTTGAGGAGTACAGCCTACAGTTTAATTTTTTGCTCATGTTACAGGCCACACCCGGTATACTAATTTTCTGAAGATAATTAAGATATAAGTGCAGCGCGCGAATGTTAAACAAGATCTTTTATTATATAATTCGCTAGTTAATAGTTGATATATATGTTAATTATTAATATTTCAATGAAAACAACCATCGTAAAACTTTTAGGTTATACGTCAGGTAATAAAATCTGTCATATTTGTTTTATTATTCGCCATTTCTATTTAATTTGACTTTAAGATTTAAGTATATGGTGGTGTTATTTTGACTCCAAATCAACTTGCTAACCAAATTGAGTCCTCGTTTCGGAACCACGTCGATAAAACTTTTTAAATTATTTTTAATTAATGAGCGTTTCTTTTATTTTTTGCCATTTTTATATATTGTGGCGTTTTTTGCCACTTTTGTGTTATTTCTAATCCGGATTTTAAAAATTTTCCATATATTTTTCAAACTTACCTTTTTGTTACTGACATACAAAGTATATGGGGAAATGTAACACAGCAGGAAAAAAACTCTGTGACATTTTTTATCCCATTGTGATCGAAAGAGTTCGTGATTCCGAGTAGAAATAACACAAAAGTGGCAAAAAAGGTCTCAAATATATAAAAATGGCAAAAAATAAAAGCTCTAATAATTAATTTGATCAAAGTCCGATGTTGTGAATCTAGAATAATGTTATTTACGTCAATTTATGCCTGCTCATTCACAGGAAATATATCATAGTCTCATAAATACACTATTAACATAATATATAAAGAACATCTTGTTGGTATCTCTACAGACTTTTTGGAAAGGGGTCCCTTTGTTTCCCATAAAGTTTTAAGTCATAATGTATTGTTTGTCATATTATCGTTAGTCATAAAACTGAAACCGTCAACTTTTCAGGATTTTCGTAAGGTTATTCTATAGATAGGTTAGGTTAGGTTTGTTTTATGGCAATCCTGAAAAGTTACGCGTTTCTGAGAAAAACCAATTATGACTAACGAAAATTCGGACAAACAATACATTATGATTTAAAACTATTTGGAAAACAATAGAGACCCTTTTGAAAACTATACCCTCCTAAGGCCCAGCCATGCAAATGAAAGATCCAAAAGATACCACTGCAATTTGAACCTATAATGTACGAAATAGAGTTGATTTTACTTTGTATCAAAATTGAACGAAACAAAACAAATCCAACTCTGTTCCAATTGGATATAATTTAGATTTCATCAAACTGAATAAGTACTAGGTAGGACCATAAAGTAATAAGTAAAGAAAGAGAAGGAACTCCATAGTCACACTCACATGTTTGACTAATCAAAGCATAGATGGCATTACTATACACTCATGAAAAATAATATTGATGAATTCGCCACATTGTTTCACTTAAATAACCCAATTCGTAATATTTATAAATATGAAACTTAATCGTACAAAATTATCACTTTATAACACCTAAAATTGGAAAATCATTTAAGGCAATTTTTACCAGTCGGCTACTTGAATCAGCTTGAATTGATGGAACCTTTTTTTGTAAGTTAAATGACTAAATAACGAACGTCGTATTCCGGTAGGTGGCGCGTGCGCAAGGTGCACACCAGAGGGGCTACCGCGAAAACAGAAATTCGCAAATTGCGGGGATCTTTCTCTTTTACTCCAATGAAGGCGTAATTAGAGTGACAGAGAAAAATGCCCGCAATTGACGATTTTCGATTTTCACGGTAGCCGTCCAGTGCGTGCCAGTGTATGCTAAACAAAGTTGCCATATTGACGAAAAAAAAGAGAAACCTAAAATTTATATACAGGCACGGATTCCGATTAAAAATAAATATTGCTAAAAAAGTACATTTTTATACTTCAAACTTCTTTTTTACAGTTTCCAAAACACATACAACATACAATAAATGACTTGACACCGTTCATCTACGGTTGAAAATCACAACGGCGACAATTAATTTTATGTGGATGGGATTGTTTAAATTTCTCAGCTTATGTTGCCTACATTACAAATTTCAAATCTGGAAAGTCTATTTGAACATTTCATTAGGTACTAGAGCCTGTGTGGAAGGAGAAGAGTCGTAGGGTTTTCGCATAGACTCTGCATAATTGAAGAATTTTAGTTATAGAAATCAACCATTACAGTATTTTGAACAAATTATTTAGCTCTACTCATTAATTATACAAAACTAGACTAGAACATGAACTAGACTAAAGGAATATTTTTATTTATTTTTTGGTTCATTGAAATGGCAACCTGACACTACACTAACTCGAATAATGAGTAGGTACACAATGCAACGACAGGATGCGACGTTGTCTAGTCAGTGGTTTGGCGGTCATTGCGATTTGGCAACGCCGCGTGGTTCAGAATTTCAGATACACACAAATTTATTATCAAGATTGTGTTCGCATAACGTTCCGTTTCAAATTCTTATTATGACCACGGTAAAATAAATTAAGTATATCTTAGCTAATATAAATAACAACAACGTATTATTGTATTTCTAATAAAATGTTCTACAAAAAATATACTTAGTTTTTAGGCTGTTGCTAGAATGGACGCATGTATTTAAATTACAATTACGTTCACTAGGGAGCCAACTGCGTAAATAGAAACTGTACCAAGTACGGGTTGTAATTCTATTAAAACAGTACCCTACTTCGGGGTGTTGTTATAATGCTGCTTCTTAAAAAACGACTGGAAATTTTAGGCATGTATTTTAAAATTCAAACATTATAGTAGATTTATATTTAAAAAGTATTTTTGGACATAATTTTTTTATTTGATCCATTAACATGTGCAATTAAGAAGCAGAAACAATAATGACATGACAGATATATTTAGGGAGACTAAAAAAATCAATGGCAACATTAAAAATAAACTGTCAGAGGGCCTACCGCGAACCACGTTCGACGTGTTGCCTCTCTGTCGCTATAAATTCGTACTTAAGTGTGACAGGGAGGCAACATGTCGTACGTGGGTCGCGATAGGCCCTCGGGACCATGTCGTCGACGGCCGCCTACCGCGTAGCGTCTGTTTATGTTTATTATAACATCATTATGATTTTTTTTTATTTCATGTGTTAAATTTAGTTCGGTTCGGTATTTGATATTATTCGAAATGTAGTTCACAATAGGTACTGAATTCCTGTGGATTCCTGAAGTACCATCAGAATTAAACTAAAGCAGGTCAAACAAACCTGAGGAGAGGGTGTTTGCCAATCAGTGATGAATATTGCCTGCAATGGATTAATAATATGCATCAGGTAAGTTTATTAAAGGTTATTTAATGTAAACTACTGAAACATTTTAACATATTCAACGCTCTATACATATAACTTATTATTTTAACCTCTTGTCAATCCCGAACTAACGACCGTGAACACGGTTAGGTACCTATGTAAACTTGAGTGGTGCTTTGACATTATTTACTGTCGAAAATAATGAAGCAAATCACTCACGGCTGGTTTTACTTTAGTGAACGGAATTTATTGGTTATGTAATCTATTGGTTGCTCAGTTATTAGTAAAATAAGAGTATAATTATTCTGTAACTATAAGTTTTCCAGTTCTTAATTTCAAACCATGTAAGATAATCCTCAGTAACATTTTACTGAATCTATGTAAGTTGTTAATATAATCTAGTTTTACCAACAGAAAGGTCTTAATGTAAGGTTGTTTTTTTTTTTTTTTGAAAAGTAACAATTTTTAGAAAATACAGATGTAGTTCTAAACACTCAAGTTACGGACTTTATTTTGAAAACATAATGATTTTTATGATGAATGCTTGCTTTCCTTCCAAAAAAATTTGTAAAAATTAGGGACCGTTACCGGTATCCGGTATAACTAATAATAAAATATCACATAGCATTCACAGTATTTTATTTTTATTTTAGAATAGTGTTTAGGTAAGGATAGTGATTGATAAGATAGCTAAATTAAATGCAAAAATATAGTGAATAGAATCAGGAATCAAAAATATACATAAACAACCGTGATACCGAAATTGAATACCCGTTAATTTGTATGAAAAATATACTGGTATTCGGTCCCTGGTCAGAATTGTATCTTTAAAATATTTTTGTATACAACAAATTATTTTTTTGATTTCAGGTGCTCCCATTCTAGCTCCTATCACCCGAAAAGCGAACAATTGGAAATATTTTTTTAAATTTAGAAGGGGAAACATGTCGTTAAACATCGTACGCCTGCTAACCAATGGATAGAGTTACTACTGGTCAATGTATTATATCTGACTGAGCTGGAACGAGGCCAAGATGGATGCTCGAGACAGAAAAGCGTGGAAGGATGTTGTGGAGGCCCTACACACCTACGGGGTGCCGTTGAACAATCAACAACAACAATGTATTATATCTGAAAAAATGAAGTGACAAAATATAATTTATATGGAATAAGAGGAGAAACATGAAATTGTCAATTCCTGCTTCAATGGATGCAGATCGATGCAATGAATTTTTTTTAATTAGTTATTAATACCCATTAATAAATTTTATCCTTATTTCAATCCATGCTTTATTTTTGTCTACCCACCTTCATTATATTTGCTGAATTGCCACAACTGTGTTCTGTGTTCAATGATAGTTGACAACAGGATCCTATTTGCTGTAACTATAATTTGTAATATGTGGCTTTCCATCACAGAAGGGTCCTTATGGTTCAAGCACAATAAGGTCTTTTCCATCTGAAATTCCAACTGAAATTCTGATAAAAAGGTCCTTATTGTACATAACCATAAGGACCCTTCTCTGATGGAAAGCCACATTTATACTCTGGTACACCAACATTGTCAATAGAAAAAGGCAGCAAATTTTAAAAATGTATGCGTTTATTTACTGATAAGGGGGTTGTGTTTGTAGTTTAAAAAGTATTCTTTGTAATTTAAAATTTTAATTTCTTGTAAGTGTGTTGGCGTAGGCTGTAAAAATATGAAATAAACAGAATAAGCCTAAATAAAGTTTTACATGAAAAGCCATAGCGTTACGAGTAGGTATTCTAGTTTCTGACGTTAGCACCAAGAGGGGAGTTTAAATTTTAAGTCAACGCATTCAAAACATAAGTTTGGTTGTGTCAAATATTTCATACAAAACCCAACTAAAATAAGGGAGTTTTTTTCGAAACTAAAGTGAAGGAAAATGAGGTTGGTGTCCAGGGGACAACTGCAATTTTAAGTTTGTATCTCAACATATCTCAATGATAGGTAAATATCTAGATTCTATTTGTAATAAGTATTATTCGTTGCATCACTAAGAAAAATCTATAAATCAGGAACAACTAATATTAACTATTTGAGAGAAACATATTACATACCTATCGGTAAGTATATTCTAGGTCTAAGGACTCCTTGTTTTAATATGATATATGAGCACAAATTAACATAAGATTATTATTGCTTTCATTTCGGGAAAACATACTTTTGAGTATTGTAGGTATATCTTTTGTATCTCATTGAGATACAAAATGTAATGTATAGTGGCAGATACCATGGTATCTCCCACTATACATTACACTGTAGAACAAACGCTCTCACATTATAAATATATGGCGTTAAATACAAAGATATTTTTATTAATTATGTTTTTTACATATACCTATAGGATGTTTTTGATTTTTTTATAATTTTTAATATGTAGGGGTCTCTTCAGAGACATTTATGGATGTAACAATGTTTACTTCATGAATTGTATGATACATTAAAAAAAATTTTTTGATTAAAATTTTTCGGATAATGTAAAATAAAATAAAAAAGTGCCACCGGAGCTGGGTCTCGAACCCGAGTACTCAGAATTGCAAGTCAAATACTCAAACCTCTCGACCAAAACTGAAGTGGCGCAGGCGTCAAAATATTAAATCAATTCTTAGATATGGTTACTTGACGGTGTAATTCATTGCTACCTCACTAGATGTCACTATTATTTATGATATTTATTGATAACAACGCCATCTAAAAATAACGCGAAGACATTCGAGGTACCGGCGAAGATAACGCGATTTACGTGAGCCGTGTAGCAATGTACTGAGTTACTTTTCTTCGTTACTTCTTTATTCTATGGTAGGACCTTGGGCCTTACGAGGATACAAATAAATAAATAAATATTATAGGACATTTCTACACAAATTGACTAAGCCCCACGGTAAGATCAAGAAGGCTTGTGTTGTGGGTACTTAGACAACGATATATATAATATATAAATACTTAAATACATAGAAAACAACCATGACTCAGGAACAAATATCTGTATCATCATACAAATAAATGCCCTTACCAGGATTCGAACCCGGGACCATCGGCTTCATAGGCAGGGTCACTACCCACTAGGCCAGACCGGTCGTCAAATAGATTATTCTATTAATTACAGAAGTTTGTATGTTTGGAGAAGGCATACAGAAATATAAGTAAGGAAAGAGTGCTAACGCCTGTGCTAACTCCATAAGTACATCAGTTTTCTTACCAAAATGTGGGTTATTTCGTAGTCGACATCTAGCGTCAAGTAGTATATGAATCAGTACCGCTACTTGACACCAGGCCCCAATTTCACCACGGTGACAGGTGCGACAATTGTAAAATCACTGTTGCTGACGTCACAGGCATCCATGGGCTACGGTTACTAGAGATGGGCGAAATGTGTCAGTAGAAAGAAAAGAGTGATATATATCTTTCTATCACTGGGATATGTATCACTCTTTTATATCTTTATATCCGTATATATCAGTTGTCCCGCTCGCAACTGTATCGGCGCTTGCTGACTATGCATCATCTTATGAGTGTGTGTGTGACAGAGAGAGTAGTAGTAGTAGCGAGCGAGAAATACTATACTTACTATATCTACTTCTCGCGGAATATTTAGCGAATGACGCGTCCGAACCCGCCCGAACGACCGCTGTCGCTCTTTCGTGTTACTTTGGTCGACGCGCGACCGAGACATCGCTTGTCGCTTTAGTAAATTGTTGCTGAGGGAGTGAGAGCTGTACGGATATACTGATACATTCGGATTCGTAAAGACAAGAAGAGTGATTCATGAAAAGAGAAAGATATATATCTTTTTTATCTATCACTCCTGAGTTACCCATCTCTAACGGTTACCACTTACCATCGGGCGGGCCGTATTCCTGTTTGCCACCATCATTGTATTATTTAAAAAAACTTTATTATATCGGAAAAAAACAGATATTTCTCTTGCGAAGTTTCTGACAATTGTCAAGATTTAGAAGAATTGTAGGTCATTCTTGACAGGTAATGAGTTATATGTCGGAATTTCGTGACAATAGTACCTAGTAGTAGTAGTAAACTCTTTATTGTACAAAAAGACATATTAAAAATAACATACAATTAGTAAGAAGTACAAAGGCGAACTTATCCCTTTGAGGGATCTCTTCCAGTTAACCTTTGAGTAGATGAGAGGAGAAAGTGAAAAGAGGGTGACAAATGCAGCAAAATGTACAACAACATGTAGTGTTTCTTGTGACAATTGTCATAAACTTAGCAAGAGAAATATCTGTTTTTTTCCGATATAATAAAGTTTTTTTTAATAAAACAATGATGGTGGCAAACAGGAATACGGCCCGCCCGATGGTAAGCGGTAACCGCAGCCCATGGATGCCTATGTCGTCAGCAACAGTGATGTTTTACAATTGTCGCACCTGTCACCGTGGTGAAATTGGAGCCAGATGGCCCGAGTGTCAAGACTGACGATAAATGTATTGCTAAAACAATTTACAACTAATATTACAAGCAGAAGTAGTTGAAAATAGAGTTCCGATTAATCCGGTTATAGTATTAGCTGAAAATGGTTGGGCAAGACTTTTTGTTCGTCGCGACTAATGCGGCATGGGCATGGCTATAATTAAAATACATCAAATTGTGTAAAAATATTTGCAATAATGTTAATATCCAGAGAGGGAAATGAGGACTACGTTTGTATGAATAGGCGATGTCGCGCGGGTCCTTCACTTTCGTCTTAAACGAAACGCCTATAGGCCCGTGCATGAACTATAGGACTATGGGGAGCAGCATAGGAGCCGTCAGATTTTTGGCGCGAGGCGTAAATTTGATAGTTTTAAATAGTTTGTAGAAATACCCGAGACTCCACCGTGGGCGGGCTTGACGTCACAACGAGCGGAGGTCAAAGTTAAACGATGTATTCGATACAACATGAATTTCTGTATTTGAGCACATTTGAGTCAAACAGTACCACATCGGTGGCAAACAAGCATACGGCCCGCCTGATGGTAAGCATTCACCGTAGCCTATGGTCGCCTGCAACTCCAGAGGTGTTACATGCGCGTTGCCGACCTTTTAAAAACCTGTACACTCCTTTTTTAAAGAACCCCATACTGCAGACCCTCGGGAAAACCTCGGAAGGGAGCTCATTCAGTGTGACCTGGGGCTCGTTTCTCAAAAGCTTGTAACTTGTAATACAAGCGGATGTCACTTTTTGATAGCTTTTGTTAGAAAGGGACTTCCACTTGTAGGTATTATACAAGATACAAGTTACATATATATCTTAGGATAGTAGATATCTTGGGCATATCGTCACGGGTAGGGTTACCAGATGACAGGAATTTTCCTGACATGTCAGGAATTTTGGCCGTTTGTCAGGAATGCGGCCGGAATACGAAAATGTCAGGAATTTTACGAAAATGGCAGGAAGTAGCAGACTTTTCTATTATGTACCTAAAAAGGTACATTATTCAAATTTACGTACATAAGTAAATCCAAATCAATTAATATAAACATTGTATCAAGCATACATAGGTACATATCGCTTACGGCTAGCTCGACCCACCCCCCGTCACTGATATGAGCGTCAGGAAAATTATTCGCAAATCAGGAATTTTGTCAGGAAATTTCGAATTTGTATCTGGTAACCCTAGTCACGGGCATAGTTGGCTACTTTGACGGTAGATTTTGAACAGCGCGCCAAACGGAACGTTTTGGAAACTTAAAATCCCATACCTACAAAATGACATTCAACGCAAACGCTTACGTCACGTCGCGTCACGCCATCGAATGAAATATACACTAGGGATACAGGTTTGAATTTATTTATTTGATATAAAAGTAATATATTATTTCTCGATACCTATTACAATAAAATTTAATGCGATTTTGATAAAACGAGTCAATGCCAGGTAATAAATTACATACATATAAGCAATTAACTCTAGGTTTTTATCTTTATATTATTGCCAGGATTTTGATTTATTTACATTTTTTTTGTCAAATTTACTGACGTCAGTCGCTGTCTATTAGATGTACAATGGAAAATGTGACGTTGGTGATCTTTGACCGGTCGTGCAAAATCGTGACGTCATATTTTGCAAAAAATAGGACAAATAGTAAAAAAGCGAGTCAGACGTGCTCCGAGGGATCCGTCCTCTAAAAATACGTAAGTCGAAAGTTTTCCAGTAGGTAGGTATGGCTTACATTTTCACCTCTCAAGTCATCATTAATTTAATAGTAATTTGTCTTCATCATCATTGGCCTTTGCGTCGTGAGAGTCAGGATCGCGGGTGTACCTAAATAAAAATGAACAAAAAGCATACCATATTTTAGTACCTAATTAGTACTATTTGGTACCTCCTTTAAAAAAATTAGTACCTCACGGTATTAAAAGTTATTACCAAAAAACATTACACCCGCCATTCTGACAGTCAGAATGGCGGGTGTATTTTATTACGCAATGATCCCGCGATTATTGATAAATTCTATAAAAGCCAAATTTTAGTACCTTTTTAGTACTTTCATATTCAATTATAAATTGAGCCATTTTATTTGTGGTTTCCGAGTTTTACTCATTTTACACTTTACATTGCTATTACAATTTTGCAGGCGCTTTAATTTTTCACCGTATCGATTTCGTTTTTAAGAAAAAACGCTACGCTACAACTATTTTTATTACGCCAGGATTTAGTACCTTTTACGTTTAATTTGTTACCTTTTCACGATTAATCTGTTAAGTTCAATTAACTATGAAAATTACGTCTTACAAATGGCCAGGCGCCATGTCATAGAATTCTTCGTATGAAAAAATTCTACTCTTCATTGTGCTTGTAATTGTGTACCTAATACCTACTTTTAAGTATATGGTGATTAATGAAATAAAACCCGCAAATTGTCTGTTTGTCGGTATATGACTTCTCGTCCCGTTGATGTCCTTTTTAGGGTTCCGTACCAAAAAAGTACAAAAGGAACCCTCATGGTGCGACTCTGTCCGTCTGTCCGTCCGTATGTCACATCGCTAAATATATGGAGAACTACGGAAGCTATCGATTTAAAATTTGGAATGATTATTTGTTTATGAATTTTTAATAATTATGGAAAATGCCCAATATAAAGAGGGGGCAAAATTTACAAGTCTATTAGTTACTAGGTCGAGTAGGATATCATTTGAAAGCGCTCGAATTGAACATTACAAAACATTTCTTTTTCACACTGAAAAATAAATTTATATTTGAAGGAAAAATGTGAAAAACAAAACTATTAAGGTCAATGTGGCCAAATCCGTCAGAGGAGTAAATCTGTCCAACAACATTTGCGACTATTCTAACAACAGTATACACTTGCTGACTCGATCGCTAAAGCAGAGAGCATATTTAATACCAGTAGTCAAAAACAGATCACAACAGTAGTCAGAAACAGCGCTCAGTCGCCAGTAAATGAAAAAAAATAACGCTATTAAAGTTCAGGTGCGCTCCGAACTTGATATCGAGCTAAGTGTGCTGCTCTGTTTTGTGAAGTTGGGATGAGACGATGTAAGTTAGGCCTTAATAATGGCTTATTTAGAATTTTAGACGATGCGAGAACTCGCATGCGAGTTTCATTACACTGCGGTTTTTGATCGGTCGGTTGAATTGAACGTAACCAACAGTCCGCAATGTAACTAAAATGCATGCGAGCTCGCGCGCAGTCTAAATCAGCCCTTAGTATGTTTATTATTGTTCGATATGCATGTTTATCGGTCTTTTTATCCATTTTACATTATAATCTCTTGGTGAGAAACCATGGGTGGTTAAAATTTGTGTTTACAAAACTATCGAGCGGACAAATCCGTCAATTACGAAACGGGAAAAATCGTCATGTGCCGGAATTTCCGTATTTCATATATTGCCAACCTTTTTTGATTTGACTCACTTAGGTAAGTATAACTCATATCATACTCATGCAGTGATGCGAGATTTTTACTGAATTCTCAAATTTCTCATATAAATTCGTGGTAGCTTTCGTACATCTGTGCTGTATTATTTAAAATTAAAAAGTAGATATTATTTTTAAACTTTTTTTAAAGGTTTAATTTAAAAATAGGACGGATTTGCCCCAAGAATATATTTGGGAATAAAATCTAAATTTAACCTTAAATTGAGTTCACTAAGGTTTAGTTTCGATTAAGGGTAATATAGTGGTATTTATGTTCACTTGACGTAAGTACCTACATGTTTGTAATACGTCACGATACAAGAAAAATCGTTGGTTGACAGAAATGCCCCAAACCCTAGGGAAAATCCGTCAACTGACATGTCTTTAAAAAAAATCATATTTAAATAACCAGCAGTACTAGGAGTTTAATATGAGTACCTTTATATAAATAAATAAAATATATAAATAATTAATATTGGGGACATCTTACACAGATCAACCTAGCCCCAATCTGAGCAAAGCTTGTACTATGGGCGCTAGGCGACGATATACATACTTATATAGATAAATACATACTTATATACATAGAAAACACCCATGACTCAGGAACAAATATTAGTGTTCATCACACAAATAAATGCCCTTACTGGGATTCGAACCCAGGACCGTCGGCTTCGCAGGCAGGGTCACTACCCACTAGGCCAGACTGGTCGTCTATATCTCATAGGTTAAATAAATGCTTAATCTATTACAGTGATAAGGTTTATTAAAAAGTTAATATCATCATAGTTATGACCGGCCAAAGTGAACTTAAACTATGACGGAAATGCCCTCATTGACCTTAAATCCCCCCCCCCCCTAAGTATCCCCGAAAAACCAACATACAGTGAGTATTTTAGTGACTAAACGTGTCTGAACACCAAAAATTTAGTCGAGAAGACTAGTAAGAGTGGTGGAGTGAGGCCATGGGGAGGCTCACTCGCCAGAAAAAATAGAACAAAATGGATCCATTCGACTAATTTACTGACTAATCTACTCGACCAAATTGTCGGTGTTCAGACACGTAATACTCGCAACTCGCCACTCGACTATGTAGTCCGAACTAGGCTAGACATTGATACTCAAGGCGGTTTGTGTACAAGTGGCTTAACCGCGAAACGCAAAAATCGAAACTTCGTTATCTGCCTCTCTATCGATCGAATATGCAAGAGTGATAGAGAGGCAGAAACCGAACTTTTGATTTTCGTGTTTCGCGGTAGGCCCTGTGTTGGTGCTAGTGACGCCCTCTACGCAGAGTTTTGCGTAATATTCCCTGTGGGGTCGCTTTCCGTGCCATATTCATACTCAGACACAGCGACCTTGTCAGAAGAAAAACTGTACCAAGACGATAGAAAAACATCATGTAATAGTTAAATGAAATAATTGCTTGTATTTCTAAAAGGTATGTATTTCAATCGTATGCCTTCTTAGCAAAATCAACGGGATCCCACAAAAAAGTATATTCATCACACTAATATACCGACAAACAGACATAATTTGCGGGTTTTATTTGATTAATCAGTAATCACGATATACTTAAGAGTAGGTATAGGTACACGGTACGCGGAATTTTTTCATAGGAAGAATTCTTTGACATCGCGCCTGGCCATTTGTAAGAGGTAATTTTCATAGTTAATTGAACTTAACAGATTAAACGTGAAAAGGTAACAAATTAAACGTAAAAGGTACTAAATCCTGGCGTAATAACAATAGTTGTAGCGTAGCGTTTTTTCTTAAAAACGAAATCGATACGGTGAATAATCGAAGCGCCTGTAAAATTGTAATAGTAATGTAAAGTGTAAAATGAGTAAAACTCGGAAACCACAAATAATGTGGCTCAATTTATAAATGAATATGAAAGTACTAAAAAGGTACTAAAATTTGTCTTTTATAGAATTTATCAATAATCGCGGGATCATTGCGTAATAAAATACACCCGCCATTCTGACTGTCAGAATGGCGGGTGTAATGTTTTTTGGTGATAACTTTTAATACCGTGAGGTACTAATTTTTTTAAAGGAGGTACCAAATAGTACAAATTAGGTACTAAAATATGGTATGCTTTTTGTTTATTTTTATCTAGGTACACCCGCCATCCTGACTCTCACTTTGCGTCTATTGCAGATAATAGGGGATATTACTGCAATGTTCTGCCGCCAGAGTGCAGCACTACCGACTCAGTAAATTCATAGACTAACTTATACATACTGTGCCTTAAACTGTTTTTTGACAAGTTTTCACAGACAATAAAATATGACATTGATGCATCAAGGCGGTTTGTTAACAAGGGCCTACCGGTAAACGCGAAAATCGAAATTTGGTTATCTGCCTCTTTATCGCTCGAATATGCAAGAGTGATAGAGTGATTAGGTAACGAAATTTCGATTTTCTTGTTTCGCGGTAGGCCATGTGATTGACGTGTGTCAATGTGGTTTGTTTACTGTATGTGGCACAAAGGTGCCACCTACGCAGAGCTTTGCCATGAAACAAAAACGGCCGTTTTAACTTTGGACGCATATCGCTCCTTGAGAAACACAGTGTCATTAAGCGAAAAACGTGTTTTTTGGGTACAGAGCTTTAAAATTTTCGAAATCTTCAAACGTCTAAAACTGCCGTTCTAGTGATAAAAGTAAGATATTTTTGCTATGTTTTGTTAGATTTTTAACTAAGCTTGTTAGCCGTTAGAGTAAACTGTGTTTTTTTTGTTTAATTTCTAAGATAATTCAATTAAAAGAAAATTGTAATGTCACTTTTCCGTTTATTTTTGCTTAATGTCACTTGACGTCTTCGCAATATAGATTCAATTTCTGGAAAAGTGACACTATATCCTGTTATTTGAAATAAATTAACCTTTATTTCAATGAAAACCCGCATATAGAACCATTTTACATGGATGTCAATTAATATTTATTAAAGTAAGCGACATTCAGTTCCAAAAAATTAGCAAATTAGACTATTTTTTCTTTAAAATTAGAGTATTCTTAGCTTGTTTTGTTTGGCCATATTTTTACGATCAAAAATTACCAAAGTATATAAACAAAGGGGAGGATAATAATTGGGGGATAGGATGTAAGGGGCCCGAATGGCATGTTACGGATTCCACACCAGCCTCTCTTGCTCGTGGTCACCCTGTTGAATAACAAACGAGCCTCTGGCGATCCAACTACCCGCACTGGACCAGCACGGTGGGCTTATGGTCCAATCTCATTTGACAAGTACGATCCTTTGTTACGGCGCTAAGTGCCCTGTAAAAGTGGTACCTACTAAGAATCCCCGGGCGGAAGATACCCACAAAAAGATTTTAATGATCCATGCAAGAAAAAAGAACTCCAACACCTATAAAGGCCGCACTTTGATAAACGAAGAGCTCAGTTCAGTGGAACTGAAACACTGCGTAAAATAAATTAATAGTACGTTGTGGGGTTGCCAGAAGTTCGAAGAGAAGGCGTGAACCGTTAACCATTTTGGAACAGCCAGTGGACAATATGGAGTAGGCTTTGTCGTCAAAAAGAAGTGGAAGAACAACAATGTCGGGTTATCAAATTACTCCGACAAGGTGGCTGTGTTGACGTTAAGTATATCCCAAATCCAAAAGTCATATACATTAACCCCAATCAAAACTTACGCATAAACATCTACACATTGCGATGATAAGATTGAAGAGTATTACGAGATTATGAGCCCCTAAATAAATCTAGAAATGAAAAGCAGGAAACATGGACCATTGTCCTTGGTGATTTCAACGCTGAAGTCTGATCAAGCACAGATTGGATACCTAACATACTGCTGCTGCTGCTATGATGCTGACATAGTTGGACCACATATGGCCTTGGCAGCAGAAACGACCGTAGTTCTCGGCCTATTCCATTTGCCTTTGGTCAAAACATGAGCGTAAGTAATTCCTTCTTTCTCAAAAAACCTCAAAGTCGCTGGACCTGGACTTCACCTGGCGGAATATCACACACGAAATTGACTACCTACTTATATATTTTTATCTGACAAAAGTTTAATTAGAGATTTATGTAGGTAGGTACGTACAATCAATACGTTTAAATTTAGATCCGATCACAGACCCGTGAGAGCATAAATAAATTAGCAATTAGGACTTTAGCAATTAATTCATAAATAGATAAACCACCTAAACAGAGATACACTCTTATTTGTAATTACGATCAGTTTAACTTAGAATAACGAAGTAATTTTGACACCTTGCAAGAAGACACAACAAATACAGATTCAGAAGATCAAATTCAAAATAACAACATTATAAATAGTTACAAAACATCCGGTAGCAAAATTAAACCAATCCGGAAAAACAACAAAAAACTCACAAATGACACATTACATTATTAGAACTAGCTCTTCTGATAGGGTACGAATTCTTCGTCATCATCAGTATTAACTTTATTAACAGTATCAACTAAAAGAGTAGTATTAACTTTAAAATTTGTTGTCTTGAATTGCGTTGAGACATTTCCTACTGTAACAGAACAATAGTTTTATGGGTAATGAATAGTGATAATAATAATTAATGTGTGTTTTGTGTCACCTTGTCAGAAATAAAATTGGAACATAACAGACATCTCAAAAATAACTTGCTATTTTTGATTAATGAAAAAGTATCACACAAGACACAAATAATATTATATTATAATTAATAAATATGGGAATCTTACACATACCAACCTAATTCCACAGTCAGTTCAAAATACGGCTCGTACGAATCCCTTTGTTTGACATAATTAATGAAAGTCATGATGTACTGTTTGTCAGATCATCGTTAGTCATAATTCTGAAACTGTTTACTTTTCAGGATTTTCGTAAGGCTGTCCTATAGATAGTTTAGGTTAGGTTAGGTTTGTTTTATGGCAATCCTAAAAAGTTACGCGTTTCTGAGAAAAACCCGAAGGTAGGAAGGAAGGTAGGTAGGAACGAAAATGCGGACAAACAATACCTACATTATGCCTTAAAACTTTATGGTAAAAAATAGAGACCCGGGCTCGTAATGTGGCTATATCTATCTAATTATAAATAGTCGTCTAGTAGGTACCAATAATACAACCCCATTATGAACCTTACTGAACAAATACAACACAGTGACATTAAGCAACGAATGACACTCATTAACGACACCTTTATAAGCGTTCTGTACCAGTTGTAGTGGCTTTAAGCTTAAAACGACATTTTTCACTTAAGCACGCCCAGTGTCGCTATGGTAAACTAAGCTAGAAAATTGACACTACACAGATAATGACGATTGACTTGCTTAAACTGCTGTCAGCTTCTTAAAATCACAATGACACTTAAAGTAAAAGAACAGTACGTTTTTATTTTTTGTCAGCATTATGGCTTTGATTTTTAAGCAAAACCGTCTTTATAGGTATAATGTCACTTTACTTATTTCAAAACATTAAAAAATGCAAAAGTACAAGTGTCCTTAAAGGGAAAAGTACAATATTGCTTTAAATTGAGTTTTGATTTTGATACCATATTATAAGTTCAAAGTGACATAGTACGTATAGATACACTATTTCTTATGAAAATTGACGTACTTACCATTGAATCTCATAGAAAACCGTCACTAAGTAAAAAAATACAACTTTCTTCCCTTTAATGACATTGTTCCTATAAGGCAGGCACCTATTCCCTCTATTCGTCATAACGACATTAGCGCCCTCTGGCGGTTCTAATAGAGCTAGGGCGATAGGTGTCTTCGTATTGCGTGCGTTACGATCATATGAGCTAGATGGCGTTATTAACTCAAAAACCCCATTTTTTGGATAATGACGTTATGTTTCTCAAGGAGCGATATATCGAACAGCTTATTGCTTCGTTTGTGGACTTAGTCGCCTCGTACGACACCCGACACCCAGGCTGATTTAGACGGCGCGCGAACTCGCATGCGATCTTAGTTACATTGCGGACTGTTGGTTACGGCCAATTCAACCGACCGATCAAAACCCGCAATGTAATGAAACTCGCGTGCGAGTTCTCGCATCGTCTAAAAATGAGCCCATGTGAGGGTTGGCGATATTCAAAAGCCACCACTCGGCAAATCATCATTTCATTACAAGATCTCATTTCATGTCATTTGTCTTACAAGGGGGCAAATTTGTTGTTGTAAAAGGTCCCAAAATTAAACCACGAGCGTAGCTAGTGGTTAGAAAAGTGGAATCTTGAGCGTTGCGACTTTTTCAAGGCACTAGGATTAAACAAACTGCTACAGAGTGAAGAAGTTATGTAAATATGTAATATCTGGGAGACCGAGCTTTGCTCGAAAAACATATATAAACTCAAAAATGCGCGTTTTCCCAGAGATAAGACCTAGCTACATCGATTTTTCGACCCTATATAGCAAATTTCATCGAAATCGTTAGAGCCATTTCCGAGATCCCTGAAATATAAATATAAATTGCTCGTTCAAAGGTATTAGATTTAAGTATGTCGGGGTCATGGCCGGTTTCCGGTTCCGACCTGTCAAAAGTACGACGTGTGATTGCAAGTCTCCTGGAATTTTAATCTAAAGTGCAGCAACTTCTAAGAATCTGGCGAAAATATTACGTAAAAATACAAATCCATCTACCTAAAGCTGAATTAAAGTGTTTTCAGTGACAAATACAAGTGATTAGTGCAAGAAAACAGTGAAATACGAACAAGAACCGTATATATAAGTATAACAGTCACTACGTATAGATTGTCGAAGATTGATCTGTACGGCTACCACCAGTTTTGACATTGACATAACGCTCACGTTTACGTAACTTACTTTCTATGCATCTCGCTCGTACTCGCATATGCGAGCAATAGTGGAAGCGAGATGTACAGAAAGTAAATTACGTGGACGTGAGCGTTATGTCAATGTTAAAACTGATGGTAGAGGCTCTGGGGCTGCCACACGAAAATAACATAGACTTCCGACAGCTGTCAAAACATTACCTACCTACCCACAGTTTCAGTTATAAGACTTCACAAGTGTAAACAAAATGGAAAACCAAATTATGGACACTATCATGGCGAAACTTGAAGAGCAGTTTAAAAAACAAACAGAAAGCATTACAAAATCCATCACTGACAATATTTCTGCCACTATAGACGCTAAATTAAAACCACTTTTGGCGGAAAATCAAGAACTGAAAAAAGAGGTTGTTACCCTGAAAACGAAGATAAAGTATATGGAATTAGAGCAAAAGAAAAATAATATAATAATATATGGGTTAGAAGAATCGGAGAGTAACCACACGCAACTTCTGGAGAAAGTTTTAGAAACCCTTAATACTCCAAATGAGAAAGCAGACATAGAGAAATGGGACAAATGGGAAATAAGCAATGTTCGTAGACTAGGGAAGCCTGTCAAAGATAAACATAGGCCTATCCTTATTTCTGTAACCCTTGCATGGAGAAAATTTGAACTGTTTAAAAACAAGAAACTTCTACCAAAAAATGTTTATGTCAGCGAAGATTATCCTAAAGACATTTTGAACAAAAGGAAAGAACTTATAGCACAACAACAGGAAGAGATAAAAAAGGGAAAGCAGGCATACATTCGCTTTGACAAGTTGATTATAACAGACACGCCTGGAAATACTCGCGAAAAAAGGAAGCGTGTTAGTACTGTTTCACCCCAGAATCAGGACAAACCTGGGCAGCCAGAAGTAAGGGAGGAGCCCAAGAGGATGAACAGGAATAGCATGAAAGACTACCTAGTAAGACCAATGGCTAAACCCACACCTGGACCATCTTCAAAAAACTAACAAGTAACAACAAAAACCGGAAATCAAAATCAAAACAACCAACTGATCACAAAGAAAAACAACAAAAACAACCTCCCCCAAGCCGGCTGGTCCCCGTGGGGGAAAACGACCAACACCCTCCATTTAAGAAAAAGAAATAAACAACAACAACATATAAAACAACAACAACAACATAAAGATTGGAGGAAGCCTTTGCCACCTGGCAAACGGACACACAAAAAAAAAAAAGGAATTAGGGAAATATATGAACCAGAAATGTGATGATGATCCTTCCGGCCGGTTTCGACCAAGGCGACCACTTCGACTCCTAGTTAGCTCGGCGCTCGTGCGCCCGAATATGGCTGACGTAGCCGATCTTTGAGGTGAACCCCCGCGCACATTGAGGGCACGTGAGAACACCAGCCACATAGTGGTAGTGAATGGAAGCAGGCTGGCGTGCTTTCAGCTCATCGCGTTTAACGTCGAGGTCAACTTTACGTTGCTCCTCGAAATCGCACACTTTGTCATGCACCAGCCTGCGCCACTCAGGACGCTGTGCTGCCAAACCTTCCCACTGAGAGGGCTCGATGTTGCATCTTTTCATGTGCCGTTTCTGAACATCTTTGTATCGGAGGAGTTGCCCGCCAAGTTTCCGCTTACCCTCCTCTAGTTCAGAAAAAAAGATGCGCTTCGCCACTCTCTCCTCCGCCATACGCGATACGTGACCGCACCACCGAAGCTGTCGACGCATTAGGTAAGCCTCTAGTCCACCGACCTTGGCGCGTCGCAGAACTTCGGTATTTCGCACTCGGTCAGACCACTTGATGTTCATAATCTTACGTAGGCATTTGAGGTGGAACTGGTCTAAGGTACGAATGTGATGACGGTACACGCACCACGTCTCGGAAGAATATAAAAGGTTTGGCAGCACGATCGCCATGTAGACCGAAATTTTGGTGGCCAGTTTTAGGTCGTGCGAGCAGAAGACCTTGGAACACAGTTTTCCAAACGCTGCAGCTGCAGCGCCGATCCTGCTGTTGATCTCAGCGTCAAGGTCACACTTCGACGTTATAGTGCTTCCCAGATACCGGAATTTGTTGACCTGCTTCAGCACGTCCTCACCAAGCTGTACGGCTAGTGTCTCGTGACCATGTGAGTCCAAAGACAACACCTCCGTCTTTTTAACACTAATTTTGAGGCCGAAACCAGAAATGTATTGTCCGAGTAAAAAGGCTAAATAAATAAATAAATGTCGGGGTCAAATTTTGCAGAGCAGAAACTTCGCATACCTACGTACGTACCTAAGGTTAGGTGACATCTATTATTCATAATTTGTCTTTGTAGTAATAAATATATTTTTGCTTTGGTGATAATGCAATATTATAGACCGCGGGCCAGGAGCAAATATCGTCAGTCATCGCCTCCCGCTTATTTGTCAGATGATAGGTAGTTTAGACGCTATCATGAATTAAAAAAATAGTCAGCCGGTTGTATCGCGGTGGAAAGACCGTCAGTTGATCACATGAACATGAGCAGCTATACAACCGGATGACGGTTTTTTTTTATAATAATATCTAAACTATCTTCTAACAAAGTATCAGACGGGAGGCGATGACAAAATTTATTTTATTTTTTTACATTCGGTGGCTGACATTCCTCAACCCACCAACGGAGTGCCAGCTGACGTCCATGAGGGATCATCATACATAGTCGTTAACCAATATACGAGTTATCGCGCGGGAGGCGATTGGTCATGGAAATCCGTTCGTGGCTCGCGGTCTATTATGGTAGCATCGAGCTGATCTGATGATGGACACGGGATGGGGCCATAGGAACTCTGTGATAAATTAACGTACTTAACATAACTTTATTTGGATTTGTTAGAATTATGTCGATGATTGGCTTCCTGTTGAAAAAGTACAGTCAGCGATAAAGCAAAGAGAATAGAGTGTATTATTTACTGTCATAGCAATTTTTGTACTCACAGTTAATTTACTGCCATCTGTCGACACAGGATTAAAACTAAAATTGAAAATGTATAAAAATAAAAATAAATGTATATATAGATATACAGGAGCGCTGGTGGCTAGCGGTAGAGCGTGCGACTTTCAATCCGGAGGTCGCGGGCTCAAACCCCGGCTCGTACCAATGAGTTTTTCGGAACTTATGTACGTAATATCATTTGATATTTGCCAGTCGCTTTTCGGTGAAGGAAAACATCGTGAGGAAACCGGACTAATCCCAATAAAGCCTAGTTTCCCCTTTGGGTTGGAAGGTCAGATGGCAGTCGCTTTCGTAAAAACTGCCTACGTCAAATCATGGGATTAGTTGTCAAGCGGACCCCAGGCTCCCATGAGCCGTGGCAAAATGCCGGGATAACGCGAGGAAGAAGATAGATATATATGGATAAATGTTTTTTTTAGAACGCCATATGACTTTGACCGTGACGAGGCACGTTTTGTCCTTAGACTTTACTTATCTTATACGGAGTTACATATATCTTTGGATAAAATACACGAGGAAACCGAATAATTTTAACCACGCATTTCTGAGGTCAAAAGAAGAAAAAAATGTAATATGAGTTTAGGTCAATTCCTCCAAAAAAAAATTTTTTTTGTTTTGTTTTTTAAATTTTTTTAATGTATTTGTACATAAAAAATAAATGTTATTGGTAAACTTGTCACTTAAAATTGATTTTTACATTATTATTTTTTTTTCGTAAAAACTATTTTTTGCAAAGTGTTACTTGTCACTTTTTGACATCTATCAATAAGGATACTTAGACTACGTCCCATAGCAGCAACATCACCATCAAAAAGGCCTTTTACACTATGTAACAATAAAAACTTGTTTTTTTTTAAATTAATATTATATCTGAAACTAGGCGAATTTCAAAAAAGTTTATAGGACATTTTTGTCTCTAAATATGATCAGGAATACGCTGTTAAAATTATTCGGTTTCCTCATGTTACACCGTGTATATGTAAATACCAAAAATGAAATTTTCTATAAAAAAACTTATTAAATAGCTGCGCCATCTGAGCTTCGTTATCGACTATCGTAAAAAAGTTATCGTTTACACTTGACATTATTGTAATAAATAGACACAGATGTTAACAAAACAACTCTAATATCAGAGTTCATGTTCGAATAACGATATAATTATCACCTATGTTTTATATAATACATGCAAGTTTATTATTTTTATTGCAAAGCTAGAAAGTGGCCATTTTATTTAAAGTTGGCCACTACACTTTTTACATGCTTTATATAATACTTGCATTACATGTAAGATAAAGATAGTATGATTATATCTGTATACGTTTGAAATTAAACAGTCCTGGCCAAACTATAGTCATACTTATAGTCAAACAGTTATTAAAATAAAATAATGAAAGTACTTACGTCCAAATGTAATCATGGCTGCCTTCCAGATGTAGTCCTTTGTTTTTAATATTATTTTTATTTTAAATCACCGCAAATTATTAAACCACACAGTAGGTAGGTACCTACTTAAATATATTGTTTTTATTTTTATAAGAAATGAACACAGAACTTTAAACGTTAAACATTAATAACGATTTTTTTAATCGAATAAGAAATATAGGTACGAATTTATGTTTTTTTTACACTTAAATGTTTTTTATGTATAATTGAACACAGCTTTGTTACCTGAAACAAAAATTTATTATTTAAATATTTGTATTGTAAACTACTTAAATATTAGACATAAGTACTTATCAGAGTTATAAGCATTAAAAAAAATATGTAAATGGTTTTTCGCTCCTAACTTTTATAATAATAACAAACGAAGGAGCATAGCTATGGTAAATATATAATAAGTTGTTTAAAAATATTTTTCATAATGTTAAATATCTAGGAGACCGAACTTTGCTCGGAAAACATATAAAAACTCAAAAATGCGCGTTCTCCAAGAGATAAAACCTAGCTAGATCGATTATTCGCCCCCGAAAACCCCCATATAGCAAATTTCATCGAAATCGTTAGAGCCGTTTCCGAAATCCCCGAAATATATATATAAATACTAGACGGGCCCGCAGCTCCGCTCGCGTAAATGAAATAAAGAGTTTGTCTTAAGTTTAGTTAAATACCGTCATTATTATGTATTCAACCCTGCCAGAGTTTATAACTGTGATAGGGATTTCTTATTTGTAGCCTTTATTTGGATAACTTAATTCGCAAATTTCTCATTGGGAAAAGGCAAGATGGTATTTTTTCATCTACGTAGGTATTGATTTAAAACTTGGTTCAACAAAAAAATATTATTTATTTTCATTAGCCTAGTTGCAAAAACGTTCATTACTTAGATTATGTTCCGCCTTAAGACGAATATGGATGACCATCGCCCATAAATCGCCTTTTCATACAAACGTAGGTAGTCCCCATTTCCTTTTCTGGATATTAACATTACTTACTACGGCTACGGTGACGCAACGAACCAAAGTGAGTCCTGGCCTCCGACACCAGATCACGCCATGTTTCTCGGTCTTGCGATAGCTCTCCCCAGTCGCCATGGCCGAGGTTGAGCAGGTCTTGAGCAACTACGTCGTTTCAGCGGCACCTAGGACGTCCACTCAGGCGTCTCCCATTTTGTTGTCCCAAGTAGGTACGCTCTCTCCACGGCACGGTCCTCTCCCATTATCTCTAAGTGTTCGAGCCACTGAAACTTAGCCGCTTTGGTCTCTCAATATTTCGCCACTATGTCGTAACACATCCTTATTTCTATGGCAACAAAGTTATATTACGATATTTGGCTGACCGCTGACTGTACATTGGCTTATTTTCATCAGGTCGCTCAAAAATATCTGAACATGCAGTCGTGCACTTAATATGCACTTACAGCCCGTTCCCCGGACATGGCAATGTTTGCCGAAGCCGTGAAAGTCAATCTAAATAATATAACTCAAAAAGAAATTTAAAACAACAAAATACAAATAAAATTATAAATAATATGATCATATTAATTTGATTGATGTCATATATGGCATAAGTCACTCGTATGGGCTATAAGACTAAGGTTGAGGTTGACAGCACTTTATATTTTACTTCGTGTAAAAAAACGACGAAATAACTGTATACCAACATGACAAACATAATTTAGGTTACTTTAACTTACGATAATTTGTTCTAGTCTGTAACACCGCCGAAACGAAAACAACCGAGTGTTGCCGAGAGATGGCCGATCGTCGTCAAATAAAGATTGTTATGAAAATAGCTTTTGCTTATTGTAAATTAAATACGCATCGAAAGCGATAGTTTTTATGCTTTAGTTCTATTCTCATATTTAGATAATAGATTGGAACAGTTTTTTCTTATCATACGTTTGTCGTATTTGAGAAACGTGTCAAAAACTTTTTTAGAAATTTGTAAGGCGCCATCTCGCTTCTTCTCTCGTTTTTTATCCCGTTCTGGTTTTTCAATTTTATATATATGATGATACAAGAATTGCTCGTTTAAAGGTATTATAGATAGATTATATAAAGTCTATTTTTTCTTTCCGTAGACTAAAATGACATTTCATGTGTCGTTAGGAATCCTCTAGACGGAGTTTACAGCAATTATTTCATGAAACCGATGCTGCCAAAAATACGGGGGACGAGGTGAGCGAGTCCCGTGCCTTGATTGGTCCGTTCAAAGACACGGACGTCACACAAAGACACTTTCGAATCGAAAATGGAGTAAAACTACCGTATTTGTGGCAGAGGGGGTAGAGCTACTATGGTCAGTATTTCAGACGATATTTTAAATTTTAGGAATATTGCAATTATTACGACAATCGAATAATAAATATACTTACAATTTAACCCAACAGTCACCTTTGATGGCGGCCACGAGCGTGTTGTGATACAGATAACGGATTACAAATTATAATTAACTAAAATGGTGTCACCAAATCACGCATACATATTAGGGTTCCGTAACCAAAGGGTAAAAACGGGACCCTATTACCAGGACTCCACTGTCTGTCTGTCCGTCCGTCTGTCTGTCTGTCACCAGGTTGTAACCGTTGATAGCAAGACTAGTTGACATTTTCACAGATGATGTATTCTGTTGCCGCTATAACAACAAATACTAAAAAAAATCATTATTTGTCTCTTTCATAAATTTTTCAAAATTTTTCTTGTAACTCCTTGTTGTTGTTTGGCCTCCTTTGTCATGTATATATTTATTTGTTATTTATATAATGTTTATATAGTAATAAATGTAGTATATTTTTATTTCTTATATTTGTAGTATATGTATTTTATTTTTATTATTTGTTTTATTTTCGCACCACCCGTTAACCTGAATTTGTTTCGCCTTCTCACTATCTGAAGGTTGTCTGGAAGAGATCGCTGTTTAGCGATAAGTCCGCCTGTTGTTACCTACATATTTGTACCTGTTCATACTTTTGTACCATTTCTTTTGTAGTGTGCAATAAAGCATTTTATTATTATTTTTATGTCTGTTCCATATCTCGGGACCATGGGGTCCCGGACCTTTGGGAGGCGTACGTGGGGCCGAAGCCAACAGCGCAGAGGCCCTTTAAGACACTTTAATCTAAAATCAAGGGATACATTATTTTTATTATTATTATTACTAAAAAGTACGGAACCCTCGGTGGGCGAGTCCGACTCGCACTTGTCCAGTTTTTGAAGTGAAAACTTCTTTAGCGGCGCTGTGCACTTTTTGTGATGGGGAAAAAATGTTAAACTCGCGACAGGTCACGTGACCGACAGATTCGACAGATTGCAAATTCGTAAGACGGACACGTGACCTGATCGAAAAACTGTTACAATGTCATTAAGTTTTCACTTCTGCCGGCACTCCCGGTGTGCAACCCGTTGTTTTTTACACGAGTCAAAGCAAAGAGGAGTCTCTTGACCACTTAGATGGTTGACAGTCCTCAACTGTGCGTTTCTCCAGAAACTTCCTGCCTCGCACAGCCACAGAATAAATAATAGTACTAAGTACAGAAGACTCACTCTCTAACAAAACGCGTCTGTTACGATCAGCACAGATATAGCCGCTAGGTGGCGACAGCGCCACGCGCGGCTTATGGCAAACCCCCAAAATTGGGGCCGAACGGATGTTCTTTTAGCTACCTGTAGCAAAGCGACGAAATCGCGGAGTGAAACACGCCCGGCACAGCTAAATTGTGGAATGAACTACTAAAATAAAATTATATTTACATAGAATATACAAGTCTATTAAAATTATAACTTATATGCCACGCTTTACTGTAGATAAGGTATCCAACCATACGTGTTTGTCAGTTAAATAATCGTCTACTACTCTATAATAGCCTTTCTTTATTAAATTATCTTTTTAGGGTTCCGTACCCAAAGGGTAAAACGGGACCCTATTACGAAGACTCCGCTGTCTGTCCGTCCGTCCGTCCGTCGTCCTTCCGTCTGTCACCAGGCTGTATCTCACGAACCGTGATAGCTAATAGTTGAAATTTTCACAGACGATGTATTTCTGTTGCCGCTATAACAACAAATACTAAAAACAGAATAAAATAAAGATTGAAGTGGGGCTCCCATACAACAAACGTGATTTTTGGCCGAAGTTAAGCAACGTCGGGCGGGGTCAGTACTTGGATGGGTGACCGTTTTTATAGGTAATGGTACGGAACCCTTCGTGTGCGAGTCCGACACGCACTTGGCCAATTTTATACTTATTAAGGTAAACGTACTGGCGGCCTAGCCAAGGTGACAATCGTTATCGCTTCGACAACGTAACGCTTTGTGTCTCTCTATCACTCTTCCATATTAGTGCGACAGTGACAGTTGCGTTTCGATCGCTGGCTCGTGCTCGTGCTTCGCGTGCTCGACGCGGTCCCAGTACATGACATCCTGAAACTTAAGTCATTGTCAATAGAGGTGACAGCAAGGTGTCATCTATTGGGCATTAGCATGTCGAGCACTAGTACGTTTACCTTAGTATCTTTTAAGTGTTTCGAGACCTCTTGCACACCTTATCTACAGTCAAGCGTGGCATATAAGTTATACTTTTAATCATGGTATAATAATATACTCCGCCTGGTACTCTCTTCCGAGATTCGCGTATGACCTAACACGGGCCTACGTCATCATGATGTTTACAGGTTCTCAAACTTTAAAATGTGGGAGAATTTTAACCAAGGGTTAAAATTATTTTAACGGCATTAATTTTAAGTTATTCATGTAGAAACATAGTAAAATAGAACAAATCTAATGTATTAAATTAAACTTTATTTATCTATACAAGACAAACGTTTGAAAAACGAATTCACAGTTACACATTAATTACCAAGCTTAAGACGTGAAAAGTTTGGAAAACACTGCGACTGCTGACACTGAACGAGAAGGAAATAACAATTAACACGCGTTCGACAAGGATGACGGTCAGGGCATGAAGTTATCTAGATGCGAATTGTCAAATGTGACAGCGCTATCCTGTGCTGCCAGTAGTGTAAACAGAATTACCTGAACGTCTGAAATTTATTTCGTGAATCGGAAGATATTGCTAACGAATAATTAAAAATGACGTGTTATTGTAAAATTTAAGATAAAATACATATAAATGAAAATTATAAAATTATAAAGAAATATTTTAACTTATTAACCATAGGTATAATGTACCCATGTAACATGTTATGTTGAAATATAGTGGCAATATTATTGTGACGTAGGCCCGTGTCACTCTGGGAAGAGAAGACCATGTTTTATTAGACCATGACTTTTAATAGACTTTTATACTTGTATATTCTATGTAAATAATTTTATTTATTCTGTACAATTTTTGACTTTCAAAAAGTGAAGAATCTATTTTGAATAAAAATATTATGATTATGAATTATGAACAGTCACCTGCGGTATTCCCGAACCGATACGACCTTCAAACCTTCAAGAAAAGACCTTACTCCTATCTTAGAATTCGGTAACGCAGCGTTTCCCAAACTATGGGTCGCTACCCATTGGTGGGTCGCGAGCGAAGATGGAGTGGGCCCTGAAACTACTAAGGCATCAGAGTGTTATCAATATGTTATGACACCTTTTTCGGACAAGGTGGATCCCGAATTTGGCAGTTTTTGTTAGGTGGGTCGGAGCCCAATCAACGCACTTACAACAGTTACAACCCCTCTAGTGTGGTTGTTGTCCACGGGCGACGGTAATCTCTTACCATCACCTACCTCACTTCCTCAATTTAAAGGATGACTCACGCTATACTCTGTATCTTTAGGTATTTAAATAAAAGTAAACAAAACCTACCCTCAAATGGCTCCTTACGCCAGTTGAGGGTAGATGAAAACATTACACGATAATGTAGGTTAAAGTCAGGTCGTTCAGTGACTGATCCAGGCGGTTTTATATGTATTTGGTTGGCTAACCAATAAATGTTATGACTACCGAAAATTTACAGATTATTTATTTACTTTTATTTAACCTTTTGGACGCCAATGACAGATATATCCGCACCGCAGGTTCAACGCCAAAGACCGATTAATCGGTCACATACCACAGAGAAACACAGACCTACGTGCATATGCATAAAGTTCAATTTCAGTTTTGACACTTCGGTGACGTGGCATCTGAGTGACAGCTTTTGTACGACACGGCGTCGAAAAGGTTAACTACCTAAAGATACCGAATAAAAAGAAAACTACTACCACTGTATATACTGAAGATAGTATAGACCGGGGCCGGGCCAAGGCGTCCGACCTGTCATTTTCTATGACGGCTGATCGGTGATCACGTGGTGATTTCCATAGAAAACGAAGCGCCGGAAGCTATCAGCTGCCGGCCGAGTCATCCTTAATTTTGCGCCAATTTAAAGTGTATTCATCCTTACTTATCCTATCATGTAAACATTGTAAACAAACACTTCTCGAAGACATTATCACACTTTTCTCTGGAATTACTCAATAATAATCACTTAAAATATTATTGTATACTTAAAGCAACTCACAAAGTAGTGAAATCAACCAAATAACCACTGAAAATATAATTTCCAATAAGATTTTCATCAATAATCGCAATAACGAACGGATCACCTCAAAAACATCTGACATTACGATGAGATCTTCTATGGATTTGACGTTTCACGTTCGGACGTGGTTTGACGTTCGTGGTGAACATTATGTAGTGTGGGTGGTTTGAAAATGTGATGTCTACCCCAAACATTTTTATACACTTTTCGTCGGGTAGTTGCACAAATCTCTGTTTTGACATCTTGCTGGGACATTTAGCCGCGACCACGACCAGTGAAACCTGTGTCGAAACGTCGGTAAATAAAGGTAATAAAATAATTCGCGATAGACCCGTCTATAAATGTGAGTTAATATGATTTGACGTATGTTTGTTTAATTATAAGACACGTAACGATGAATACATTTTAGTCATTTAAGTTAACGAAGTTACTTTAATTTAATTAGTAATATATTGTTTGTGTAGGGCCGGATGTTCGTAATAAATAAAACATGTGACCACGAACGTGATCCAAACACGTGAAGTTTAAGTTAATGAGTACATTAATTAAGTATTAGTTAAAAGTATTAAGAGCCCATTAACGTGCACACTAGCGCCACTGCTAAACTAGTGGCTCTGTGAGCTGTAGACCTCGCGAGCAGAGCTTTAAATAACATGGTGCTAAGAGCTTTAAATATAGTAAATTAAAAAAAAAACAATACGAAATTTATGTGTACAACAAAAACTGTTTCATGATGTCAGGGAAAGTATATGACAATATCCCTTTAGAGTTAAGACTGTTACCTAAAAATCTGTTTTTACGTAAACTTCGACATTGGCTGATGGATAAATGTTTTTATAACTTAAACGATTTTTTTAATAATTAACTTAGTTTGGTATTAATTGACATGTATGTGACACTGAATAGTTGTAAATTCTAATAATTTATCATAATTTATACACACTGATCTTGTAATTTATTTATTTTAACTTGTAATAGAACTATTTGACATTCGAAAATTATTTCTAAACATTGAATTTATTTATATTTTGGGTTGGCAATTGTAGCATATTGTTGTAATTGTAAATATGTATATAGGTAATCTTAAAATGCTAGATTGTAAGTAATATTTGCATGCCTACACTCTCAGCGAGATGTGATGTTCGATTTAAGATTAATGTTACCACCTAATTTATGTACCACATTTCTGGCAAATAAACGATATTTCTATTTCTATTTCTGTAAAAAAATACAAAAAGTTATAATATCCCAGCATACAATTACTGGGGATCGAACCCAGACCCTCTGTGCAAACAGAAAAAGCGAACGTTTACTAACTGAGCCAAATAGTTCTTAGATGGGTTGACGAAATTTAGCTACTTCTCAAATTAAAATTAAATATACATACCTAAATACCTCCGAAACCAGCGAAATAAATTTTCTGAATTTTTGGCCATTTAATCTATAAACATATCTCAAAAAGAAAACACTCGTATGGTACCGATACCACTATTTGTTTAGGCGCGAACAATCACGACTCCGCCATTTTAAAAAAATTCAAAAAACCGGACGGACAAAAAATTTTTATTTAGACATAGAATCCAGTCACAAAATTTCACGAGATTCGGTTAAGAATTGCGACCTGTAGAGGAGAACATCCGGACATACAAAAGCAAAATGCTCCAGTCGAAACGTAGACCTTCGCTACGCTCCGGTCAATAATCGTGATTATTTAAATTTAACGAAAATTATTTAAATTATTTAAAAAAGGGGGCCGCTACGTACTGTATTTTGTATTTAAGTACCTTTTGGAAACATTAAACTAGTTTTTATGTTGCTGGATTCGTCGATCTATGAACTCAAAACAAAAACGGCCGTTTTAACTTTGGACGCAATTATTTAGCAGTTACATCTTTGAATAATTTTACGGTTTAGACTCACTTGTTTATAGTCACTCGCGCGACATGTTTCGGAGAGCCTAGGTCTCCTTTCTCAAGCACTAACTACTAACAAACGCGCGAGTGACTAAAAACAAGTGAGTCTAAACCGTAAAATTATTCAATGTTAGTATGTCTCACAAGTCTCACAACAGTTTAAAGTCGATTAGTTACATATTTGATACATACATTTTTAATTTAAGAGTCCCACGCAGGCTCGGTTCCATACAAACGTAGTTACGCTCTCATTCTAGATTGCTCTGAAACTTTGTACTTACAATAGGATAAGGAATTTGTAAAGTTTTACAATTAGTATTTTTCTCGAGTTGGTAAAAAAAGTTGTGTTTCACTCGGTAGCAAAGTTTGTTTAACCCTCGTGCCTTCTAATCGTCGCAACGCTCAAGATACTTTTCGAACCACGTACTACGCTCGTGGTTCAATTTTGGAATATTTCGCTTGCTCAGGTATCAATATTAGAAAGAGGAGTATCCTTTCCCCCTCTTAAAATAAGTAACTATTAATATTTTAGTTGTTTTAACCAGTTTTAGACGTCTTTTCTTTCACAATTTGTATTATCTGTCACAAAATTGAATCATACATTGTGTATGGAAAACTATTAAAGAAACTTTTTTTAATGAATGTCCTATTCTTTGAATATTTGACGTATTCAGTAAAAATTACCAAACATTTGTTTAGTTATGGAAAAAAAAAGTAATACTAATACTGAATATTAAAATAAAACATAAAAAAGTACTCACCACGTGCACTTAAATCCTCCATGGTGACATTCACACTCGAATAAAAAACGCTCAATCCACACTAGACGCGCAAACGTGTGTCCGACGCAGATATTATCCAATAACTAGTCTAAATAAGTTAATAATATATTGGAACAAATAATCGTTTCGCAAGACGGACTCGTATACGGCAGGAATGTGATAATGATAAGAATTCGACACATAAATAATTCATGCAATCCATTATACGCACATTTAACCTACCGCGTCGAATGATGGTCCCTCGAATGATGATGGTGATGGTTGGTCGTCGAAAGACGGAGTTTAGAGCAATTATTTCATGAAACCGATGCTGCCAAAAATACAGGGGTGCGGGGGACGAGGTGAGCGAGTCCCGTGCCGTGATTGGTCCGTTCAAAGACACGGGCGTCACACAAAGACACTTTCGACAGTTTCGACTCGAAAATGGAGTAAAACTACCGTATTTGTGGCAGAGGGGGTAGAGCTACTATGCTCAGGCTGGAGGATGTCTTGTCTGTGATTAAAATGTATTTTCTAAAATAATAGTGCATCGAGTAGCGGAATTATCAGTACTGATACTTGGCAATAGATGTTCCGACGACCGAAAAGTCTAATGCTCAACAATTTTTAGCTAATATTATAACCGGATTAACCGGAACTCTATTTTCTACTCCTGCTTTATTCGTTGTAAATTGTTGTACAATACAATTTTCGTGAGTCGCGACACTAGAGAATTCTAGTATCGAGTAGCGGTACTGATGATTCCGCTACTCGATGCTAGATGTCGACTGCGAAAATAAGGGCTGATTTACACGGCGCGCGAACTCGCATGCGATTTTAGGTACATTGCGGACTGATGGTTACTTTTATTTTATTTTTATTTTATTGGTATTCAGGATAACAACAGCCGTAAATATAACTAAGACATACTAATGCTTACATAAAAATAAGGCCAATAACAGTCATCCATTGAGTTACATTATAATATATAACGATTATTAACAAAGATAAGAAAACAACGAGAATGTAAAATACACACAAATGCTCGATACGCTGGAAATACTATAAACCGGTTGTAAGATGTATAAGTAGTCTAGTTAAAAATACCCAATTCTGATACAAAACAAAACCATGACATTGCATTCGTTGTAAATCAGACACCAGCAGATATTCACAAAAAATATCAAGATAAACACCATAATGTAGTATTCAAACTGAAAGTTTATTGTTAGTAGAATTATTAGGAGTTGGAATTTAAGAAGGTACAACTAACTGCATTTCCCTGGCACCCAGGAACACATAGCTTGAAAAAGTTATGATATAAAGAGATATTGTAATAAGATGTACATATGTACTTATTTAACCTCCTGCCTACATCCTTCCTTTGGAAAGGACATAAGAAACAAAAAAATGCCGTGGAGTACCTCTCAATGGCAACCCCAATGCATTCCCTGCAACTCATTATACAACTGTCAAAGTTTTTAGAAAAAAACAGAAAAAAACAGAAATGTCAATGTCAAGCTGTCATTCCTCAAAAATGTTACGTCCAATTCAACCGACCGACCAAAACCCGCAATGTAATGAAACTCGCATGCGAGTTCTCGCATCGTCTAAATAAGCCCTAATAGTCGTTTTGGTATCAGAACTCATGTACCTGTGGAGTGAGCACTCTATTCTTACTATATTTCTCTATGCTATGACAGTACCTAGTGTAAATTTCATTCAATAGCGTGACGTGACGTACGCGTTTGCGTTAAGTGTCATTTTGTATGGGATTTTGAGGTTCCTAAACGTCCCGCTTGGCGCGCTGTTCAAAATCCCATACAAAATAGACATAACGCAAACGCGAACGCTCGTCACCCTGTCGAATGAAATGTATACTAGGGGTTCAAACTACTAAAATACGATATATATATGTCGGGAATTGTGGGCGTATCATACTATCGGTAGCACATCATAACCTTCAATCGTGGATGACGAGGGCCTTCAATGAAATATATTCAACTCAGTCTTTACTGGACAAGATTCATTACAAATCACAGCACACGCATAGCACACGTTACGTTTCTTATCTTAAGCAAACCAGTGGATTTGACCCAGGAACGGCCACAGACGTCATCCTCTCGCGTTCGTTCTCATCGTGCTCCTTCTGAAGATTGATTGACAGCATAACTTCAATTGTTTTAACAGCGCACTCTATGACGTCTTGGCGGAACTGCGTCGAACGCCACTCAGGTGTACGTAACACCCTAGTTTGCTCTATTTGTCAAGGTTTGCATGATAAAACGCCTGTTGAAGGCGACAGATGGCACATTTCAGCCATTCTCCGACATATAATATACATAAATATATATAAATACTTATATACATAGAAAACATCCATAACTCAGGAACAAGTATTTATGTGTAAATATTTGTGATGAACACACAAATAAATGCCCTAACCAGGATTCGAACCCGGGATCTCCTGCTTCGTAGGCAGGGTCACTACCAACTAGGCTAGGAGGCCGTTAAAATTTTGAATGTTAAGCACAATTATTTGTTCAGAAATGTAACCTTTGAGGGGTAAAAATAAGGCAAGAATATAAAATGCATTTAATGCGACTATTTTATAATTAAGGTGCCGTAGATTCATAAAGCGGAGATTTTGAAAAATAGTACTGCTTTCTTAGATCGCAATTCGTTTGCCAAAAGTTTTGTAATATTGAGGATTTGCTAATGACTTGATCCTTTCGAACCTATATATATAAGAACCTATATATATAGATAAGGCTAAAAATAAAGAAAATTGCTTTTAAAATGCGCAATTTAATATTTTATAATTTTATTTTTATCATTATACATTTTTAGGTGCGGTTTAGACCAGTCTTCGTGATTTTTTTTCTATAGAGCAAATGTCAAAAAATAAGGTTTGGGATCGCGGCGCGAAGATTAAGTAGGTACTTGTGAAAGGCCTCAAGATAGCTAAATAAATTTTTGGCAACCGTATTAGGATCTAAAAACGCGCTAAGATTAATTTAAATTTATATTTGGTTTTATTTTTATTTAATTATAATGTCTAAATGTGAATTTTGAATTTTTGAATTTTAATAATTTAATTTTAATTTGATCTCATTATGACTTAAGTGTTAATTTAATTTAATTAATTTGAGATAAATTATTTATATTTTAATTATTTTTGTAATTTTTATGTATATGGACTGTTTGTTTGAAATAAACGTTACATTACATTACATTACCGATTTTGAGAGGTTATTCATCGACCGCCAAATTGGTCGTGTCGCTTCGCGATTCATTTCTTTGTTTTTGCTCATTAATGTTGTTTAAAGTGTAATATTGATAGCGTATTATGCAGTAAATTAATGTGGAAGTGTGCAGATAACGAAAAATTGATCACGAAACGCGTTTAACCACCATTCTGGCGTCAACGCTGGGTAGCTCACGCAGGCCCTTGTAACGTCCAGCTATCGCCTTACAAGATCCTTAAAATTCTATTATCGAACAAGATTTTAATGAAACAGAATGAGAATGGATATGACCAAATAACTGGAAGAGACGCTTTTACCTTAAAGTATCTTGAAAATGAAGACTACTGAAGACATTACTATCGGAATTAACCTAATATGAATAGTATTTGCTGAAGACGTTTACCGGATTGAACTTACTGAAAAGACAAAAAATCTACTTATGACTAGGCAGTATGGCTTAGAGCTTTAGCCTGTCCTGATGGACGAAAAAGAAAAAAAAATTACCGAGATTGACATGGACGAAGTCGCGGGCAGAGGCAAGTAGGGTTGCCACCTTTTTTTGGTAGAATATAGTATTTTCCAGAATAAGGCATCAAAAATATAGTCCATTTCAAAAAAATATAGTACTTTTAGATAAAATACTAATCATGAGTGTAATATACGTTTAATCGGAAATATAGTATTTTAGCGTACTATATATTTTTCCAAAAGTATATAGTACAGAGAGCCAAAATATAGTACAATACTATATAATATAGTACGGTTGGCAACCCTAGAGGCAAGTGTCACAAAAATATGTCTCATGTCATATATTTTAACCCCCTTATTCATAAATGCGCTACAAACCTCAATTAGCTAATAATCGTTTGTCCTTATCTGTCATTTTGACTTATGTATTTGTAAGAAAGGGATAAAACATAATTTAACTAAATCAGGTGCGTAAAGTTCTATGAATAAGAGGGTAAATTGATTATTCCAGTTCATTGACACACTTATTAGTTACTTAATTATTATCGTTATTCCGTTATCGAAAAGTAAACTAATTTACGAAATGGATTAATGATAAAGTGCAGACCTTAGAGCATTTATTAACTGGACTCGCCTTTAAGAGCTTACTCCTCTGCCGAAAACCTTGCACAATTGTGCAAACTTTTGTCACAGAAGAAATAATAGTACTACCGTACAGAAAGGACACTTCCTACAAACCCGAAGTTTGACAGCGGTTCAGGGTCGAATCATGCTATCCCTTTCTAATATATGGCACTATCCCTTTCGGCTATTTAGGGTTGTCAAAATTCAAGTGATTATCTTATCTGTGGTCGTGCACGTAAAAGGAAGTCAAGTGCTGAGCCGAACGGAGCCGAGTTCGACCAAAGTCAGGAGTGTCTCTCCACTGCTTTTGTATGGACTGACGCTGACGTTTATCTGACATGGCTATTTGTACGTTACCTAAAAATCATGTAGAAATAGCCATACAATATACATTTGACGTGCCACTCCCCCGCTAAATTCGGCAGACTGTTTTATACAGAAAATGACAGCCAAGGCGTCTCCAGTAACCAAATGCTCTAAGGCACAGACGGACAAAAAATTGTAGTCAATTATTGAGGGCGCCACTGAGCTTCAAAAGAAAACACATTGTGCAATCATCCAAACATTTATCTTATTCTGCTGCATAAGTGTGTTCAAGAATCTAAAGGGTTTATAGCAAGAATAACTCCCAAAATATAAAATAAGTAATATGTGTAATCTTTCTTGTCCATGAAGGAACTCATGAAGGATAAACTCCCAATTGCACTGACGCGCAAGCTCGTCGACATGTGCATCTTGCCCATCCTCACCTATGGTGCCCAAACCTGGTCACTAACTGAGGCGCGGAAATCCCGGCTCAAGGTTTGCCAAAGGGCAATGGAGCGAAGTATCCTGGGTGACCGAAGATCTGACAGGGTGAGGAACACAGAGCTTCGCTCCAAAACCCGAGTCTTTGATGTTGGGGTGAAGACCGCCAGGCTAAAGTGGGACTGGGCTGGAAATGTCTGCCGGATGCATGATGACAGATGGCCCAAAATAGCCACTAGCTGGCATCCCCAGGGTAGTCTATAATGAGAAGCGATTGACCTCTGTGGGGCTTTTACTATGATGTTCATGCAGGCGCTTCATGGGTCAGATTTTGACCCATCAAAGTGCGCCTTTTACATTTGTTGTTTAACATTTGACGTTTGGTGTTGACATATTTTCATCTAACTAATTAACCTCAAAACTTTGCAATAGATAAATTAATAAGACTAAAATACTAACTACTACTACTACTACCGCGTTAGTAGAAAAAAGCGGCAAATTAAAAAAATGTAGGCGCGAAGGGTTTTAGTCCCATAGAAAATTTGAATTTCGCGCTTTTTTCTACTGACAAAGTTGTTTGACCGGCTATATTTCTTCAATAATTGTACATAGATTGATTTATGAATTAAAAGTTATGTATTAAGAGATACCAGTCATCTTTCAATCAGTTCAAGATCATTCATTGATTTGCTGGCTATGGATGAGGTCTTGGTGGCTCAGATGGCAGAGCGCTAGTGCATCGACTCAGAGGCCGTGAGTTCAAGACTCACCCAAGACAGTAATTTTTCCCCTTTTAAATTTATTCTAAGCTTAATAGCATCGTTCGCAGACGTTTCTACTTGCTAAAAAAATAAAATAATTCATGAACATGAAAACCTTAAGACCTTACTTCATATGATCATTTCTATAGTAAGCTCTCCACCAGGCTAATTATCACAATAATTAATGAATAAATTAACACGACTTAAACGAAAGTGTAACATAGCGCCAGCTAGTGGTTTTGGTGGAACTTCGTTGTTTCTGTTAACTTGGAGGAATTAACGTCGTCTGTGGCAGCAGGTATGTGTTGGCCCTTAGGTAGCCCATAGTAAGCTCATAGTTTACTTGAAGTTCATGTTTTGTTTTGTCATAGATCGGTAACCTTTTGCTTTTGTCACATTTATAATGAATAACTTTAATATCATAACCAAGGTTTACTGTGATCTAATGGACAGTGTTACTTGTCAATTTAATGCTCAGGCGTAACTTTACGGGTTATAATTATCTGAATAAAATTTAACTAAACAACTAGTTTGTTGGTGGTTTATCCTAAGTGTAAGAATACAGATATTAATGAACCAACAGCTCTACCGTTAGCAGTCAGAGCTAGAAGATGTAATTTTTAGGGTATGTAGGAGTTTTGAGAGAAGAAATAAAACAGCTATCAAGTGGACTCTTGTGTTTTCTTTCCTTTATTACATCCCTAGGTATTATGTAACCAGCCGGGTACATTTTCATAGGTTTACAGGTTACAAAAGGATGTAACAGCAGTGGGGAGACACTCCTGACTTCGGGCAAACTCGTCTCCGTTCGGTTCAGGATTGCTCCGAGCAATTATTAGGGTTGGCTCAACTTGACGTCCTTTTGCGTGCACGACCACAGATAAGATAATTACTTGAATTTTGACAACCCTAAATAGCCGAAAGGGATAGTGCGATACATTAGAAAGGGATAGCATGATTCGTCCCTGAACCCTGAATCGGTTTTGTAGGAAGTGTCCTTTCTGTACGGTAATACTATTATTTATTCTGTGACAGACAGTTTCTATCGCGTTTTTAATATTGGTACTCGCAGGGATTTAGATTAAGTGGGTCATCAACAAATCAAAACTACATGTCAATGCACCCAACGATAGAGTGAAATGGCGATTAGATAATATATCTGTGTCATATTATCATCACGCTTTTGTTCTACTTACTGACCTGATAACTCCTATAAATTCCTACTATCTCTTCCTAGCCGTTAAATTTTAGGACTGATACAATTCTTACATTGTAAGACCCCGGGGTTAAGCGGTTTTTAAACTATTGACCTAGTGTCATATTGTACTGGTAACCATGGGCCTTAGTGTCAGTCTGTAAGTTTAAAAAGGAATAACGATTAGCAGGAAAAAACTGCGCGCCCGAGCTGCATACTACTTTCAGGGCTAGCGTGTCTTATAGTAAGTCGAGTACAAAAGTCAGTTGTGTAAAAGTCTGTGACCCTACTGTATTCTTGTGCGTTGTCGGCATTCACGCAAACATCAAAGGCGTCGGTCCACTGTTACTTTTTACACTATGGCAGAACGATGGACTAGTGATCCAGATTCGCAAGTTCTAATCTCGCGCATTTTTCCACTTTTAATTTATTTCTAAACATTCGATTTCATTATAATATTTCTATAATTAAAACTACCTACAAAACTAAACTAACATTAAAATAAACCTACTTAAATTAAACAGTAATAGAAAAAATACCCACCTATGAAAGCTCCCCCAAGTCTGTGCCCTGCGGAAGGGTGCCCATGAGGCTGGCTACATTACCCCGCCTTCATTGTAGGTATTTGATTTACGAGTACGTCTCGTGACGAACCAGAAACAATCTAAGCTAACCCCAGGTCACCACGGTACCATTAAAAAGATTGCTATTGCTATGAACTATAATTATTTATAATTACGCATTACATTACAATTGAAATTATTGTTGACACTAGACTTCTGGCCTTTGTTTGCGAAAACAAAGTGTAATTCATTTTGAAAAATAAAATGATTAGCCATTCACGTGTTTGCGAAATTTTTCGTGTAAAAATGACGTTAAAGACTCCAAAGAGTTATATCTTAACTACTAAGTATATATATTATAAACACCCTGGTAAATTTTTATACAAAGGTGTTTTTTTTATAGATTGTTAGCAAAAATCCTCGTATATATGTAACATGCTCTATATAACAAATACATTATAGACTAACCCCCTTTTTCATGAATACTTTTCGAGCTTGAATTAGTTAAATTATGTTTTGTCCCTTTCTTACAAATAAATAAGTCAGAATTACTGATAAAGACAAATGATGCATTCATTGTTGTAATGCGTTTATGAATAATGCCATAAATGTATGTTACATATATATTTTATGATATAAACTATTCAGACAACAAATCGGTTGCTCTTGTATCGTATAAAAATAGTATGTAGTGTAGATATCACTTCTCGCCATCTACTTTGGTGTAAGAATAAACAACGTTTGTTATTTTATTGTTGTTCCTAAAATGACTATGACAGTCGTCTTACCCGGAAAAATTAAATAGTCTAAACATAAAATGATACCGAATTAGCCGCTATTCTATCATTGTCGCCTTTAGAACTGAAAACAACTCCTAATATATTATATTCTTCAACTCACGTGGCTAAACATGCCTGTAAATTATGCAAATAAATAAAATTAATCATTTCGTCGAAAACAGGGTCAGGTCAAGGCACGCGTGGACGGAAAAACATCAGAATGGCCGTGTTGTTAAAATAAAAATAAGACTTTTTGGAAGTGACGACGCTGATAAACTGTGCTGTTGCTGTGGGTCTTATTAAAAACAGTGCGAAAATTAGGCCAAGTTCTAAAATTGTGATATTTAAAATAGAGGCAAGTTTTGTCTCTTAAAATAGTCAAAACAATTTTATTTTTTGTAGTTAAAATGCATTTTTAAATCTAACTAGGCGATTCATAGGTTAGTCGGTTTAGATATCTAGAAAGTGTTAGAACTCAATGTATATAATTTTTCACCGCACCAGCTCGGAAAGGCTTACTTTGCACTTCAAAAACTGATAGCAAAGTTGCATTTTATTCACATGTGAGGCAAAGTAATCAAATGCAAATTTTGAGTTGTTTTCTTATGTTTGCTGGTAGAATTGACTTTTAAATGATGATTTTGGATGATAAATATGTATTATCATTCATTTGGATTTGATTAGGTTTGATTTTATTTGATATTTTACATTTAATATTTGCTTCGGGTTGGTGTGGTGAAAAATTTTGTGTTTCACTCGGGGGCAATTTTTGTTTAACCCTCGTGCTTTGAAACCCTCGCAACGCTCCAGATTCCATTTTTCGAACCACTCGCTACGCTCGTGGTTCAATTTTGGAATCTTTCGCTAGCTCGGGCATCAATATTAGCACGAGCGGTTAAACAACAACTTTGCCCCCTTGTAAAACAAATAACTATTATTATACTAGAGTTCTTGTCCTATGACGATCTTCTCTGCATCTACATGTACATTGACCTAAGGAAAAGGCCTAAGGTCTAAGGTAAGGTAAAGGTGAGGTAAGGTAGGGTAAGGTAATTGGTTTTATCATCAACATTACAAATAATTTATTGTTAGAAAAAAGGCGTTAAAATCAGCCAGGATTTGGAGTACAATATGTTGTTTCTAATGCATCATTAAATGATAATCAGACCCCGTTATCAGTGGTGAAATTTTATAGAAATGCAAAGGGTTGGCACTCACTCCCCCACCGTGCGGGTAAAATTCCGCAAGTTATTGGGTAAAAGTACGCATGTGGGGTAATTGTTCGCATCAAGAAATTTTCAATGGAATTGTCAATAAAATAATGTTTAACGAATATTTATGAAATTGTCTGATCAATATCCACGTACAGTCACCAGCGATAATATGTTACACAACGAAGGCCGCAAAAATATCTGACACGATCTTGTTTGTAGAGCCATAAGAGCGTGTCATATATTTTTGCGGCCTTCGAAGAGGCACATACTATTGCAGGTGACTGTACTAATTTAAGAATATTAAATAACTATTATATTAATGTTTTACTAAAGATATTGAATAGTGCTTGATTATTGCATCAAAACGAGTGTCGCTTTGCGTCCGCAGCTCACGTGGTTCCTAAATATTGATCAGACAACTTCGTAAATATTCGTTAAACTTTATTTTATTGACAATTCCATTGATTTTTTTTTGATGTGAAAAATTACCCCACATGCGTACTTTTACCCAATAGCTTGCGGAATTTTACCCGTACGGCGGGGGAGTGAGTGCCAACCCTTTGCATTTCAATAAAATTTCACCACTGATAACGGGGTCTGATGATAATAGTTAAGTAGTTTATGTAACTGCTGCATAATGAAAAGCATTAAAATACGAGTGTGGGTTTAAGAAACGAACGAAGTGAGTTTCTTAAAAGGATCACACGAGTGTTTTAATACCTAATTATGTACAGTTACATACACTACTTTATCTACACACATATTATTACCTTCTATTATATATTCACTAACCTCATATTTCAACCGACATTCATCGTTGCTCTCTGGCGAAACTCGCAGATTTGTGAGGTGGCGTCTACTAAATATCTTTTAATCATTCAATTTACATGAAACTTTTGCTTAAAATTTATTTAAAAACAACAAAACAAATTAATTTTATACCTAAAACTAATTAAAAGATAAACTGTACGCCAAATGGCGGTAAATGAAAACTTTTTTCACACATGTCACGCATCCGAAGTTTTTTTTTAAATTCATAGACAAACAAATGAAGTCCCTATTCTCATATCACTCGAGATCAAATGTCGTACGGTTTATATAAAAAAAATATACTGAATTGACGTTTCGTATCGATAATTGTTTTAATATATATCTATGGACACTAGAATAGACACCCACTTGAGTTTTGACAGCTGTTCCAAATTTAAACCTTACAAAAATCTATAAAGTTATAACTTTAAAGCTTACAGATTTTACCTACTACCACAGATAAGAAAGTTCCCATAGTAAAATTGATTGTAATAATGCTGGTCATTTCCTACGGTTTCTGAATGCATTTTAGAGCACTAATGATATGTGGGTAGATAAATAAATATTATAGGGCCATTTTTGACGACCGGTCTGGCCTAGTGGATAGTGACCCTGCCTGCGAAGCCGATGGTCCTGGGTTCGAATCCCAGTAAGGGCATTTATTTGTGTGATGAACACTAATATTTGTTCCTGAGTCATGGTTGTTTTATATGTATGTAAGTATGTATTTATCTATATAAGTATGTATATCTTCGCTTAGCACCCATACAAGCGTTGCTTAGTTTGGGGCTAGGTTGATCTGTGTAAGATGTCCCCTAATATTTATTTATTTATTATTTATTTTACACAAATTGACTAGTCCCACGGCAAGCTTAAGTAGGCTTCTGTTGTGGGTACTCAGACAACAATATAATGTAATATACAAATACTTAAATACATAGAAAACATCCATGACTCCGGAACTAATGTTCCACACATCACACAAATAAATGCCCTTAACGGGATTTGAACCCAGGACCATCGGATTCGGCTTCACAGGCAGAGTCACTGTCATTACCCACTAGGTCAGACCGGTCGTCAATTTTGCCAAACTTGGCCGCTTTTAACACACAAATGTTTGTGTTTTAATATGTTTGATAGAACTTGGCATTCTTTCATATTTCTGCTTTTGTTCTTCATTCGTTTATTTCCCCTGAGGACTATTTTAACCTTATTTTAACCCATATATGCCCATCGAGTCGTTTTCGACCATACTTAATAAGGTTAACTCACATTTATAGACTGGTCTAACGCGAAATCTATTCAATTACTTACCTTTATTTACCGACGTTTCTACACAGGTTTCACTGGTCGTGGTCGCGGCTAACTCTCGCGTCTATAAATGTGTTGCTTAACTTCAATTCGGCCCTCTCAGCAAATATATACCCTATTGTCCCTATTACCTTTTCTTAATACCAAAATCGCATAATCTGACAGATGGATTTACCCGAGTTTGAAGTTAAGCGACTATAATGTGAGTTAATATGTGTTCAAAACGCGAAAGTTTTAATTATTATATACTTAAGGTAGGCTCACTCCCCTACTAATTTTAATCTGTAGGAGGTAGTGTTATTCAGTGGGTCGAAAACGACCCAATGGGCATAATGGGTTAAGTGTATCCGGAAAACAACTAATAGGCACGGTGACGTATTAAGGGAAAACCTACAGATTTAAAGCCGGACTTAAAATTAATGATGAAATGAAACTAATGATCCGGCTATTTTGTACGTCATTATCATTATACCTACCGCGTCGAATGACGATCCCTATAGGCCCCGTGCATGAACTATAGGGGGCAGCATAGGAGCCGTCAGATTATTGGCGCGAGACGTAAATGTTTCGTTTATGCTTCCGATGTAGCACACAAGATGGCAGAACTTACTATGCACAAATAAACGTACGGACGAGAACGGTAGATGGTAGCACTTGCTTTGGCAATGTACATGTGCACATATGTTTCCGATTCAGGCCACAAGATGGTAGACCCTCCAACGCACACGGTCCCTATGACAGTTCATTTTATATGGAGTAGCTGTCAAGTGTCACAAATTCAGAGAGTTTGACATTTAATTTTAAAACAACACTTGCACTGCGCCTATCAAAATCGTTGTAGACTTATCCTGGTCTAACTCTAGTGATTTTGAATTGCCTTTTTCTACTGGGGGCCTAGCCAAGATGGGACATTAAATTAAATAAATGCTTTATGGTCTAAGTATACAATTTAATATCATATTTATTACAAATTGAATTAACATCTTATATGTTAACAAAAAAAATATGTTACAAAAAAACTCTGTCTACATTAATAAATACAACATAATATTATTTATTGCATGTCTTCAATACAATACAATAATAAAAACCGGAAGTGCGAGTCGGACTCGCCCACCGAGGGTTCCGTACTTTTCAGTATTTGTTGTTATAGCGGCAACAGAAATACATCATCTGTGAAAATTTCAACTGTCTAGCTATTACGGTTCGTGAGATACAGCCTGGTGACAGACAGACAGACGGACGGACGGACAGTGGAGTCTTAGTAATAGGGTCCCGTTTTTACCCTTTGGCTACGGAACCCCAAAAATCATAGGTGGACAATAGCCGGCCTTACTACCATGGCGTTCTCTTACAGTTAATCTTTACATGTCTTAATTATTTATTGAAATATTATTTCATAGAACATATTTCTTAACAACTATTTTTATATAAAACAGTCCTGCGAAAGCCAGAGGCATTATATTTATATGATACTTAATTGAAATTAGGTCAATGTGGTAAGACCGTCTACAAGCTCTTTCGTCGCCCCTAAAGGCCTGCGCAAACCGGGGGAGCGCAGCGCAGATCACCGAGGAGGATTTACGCCGCGCAGCGCACACCGGCGAGGTAAAATCCCCCGACATACCGCGAGCGGGCCGCCAGCCCGAGCGCTGTCGGCCGGCGCACCAGGGAGCACTTCGGCGCAGGCCGGGGGATGCCGCGGCATGCCGGCACCTACCGCCGCGGTATCCTCTAACGTGCTCCTCGATGCCTCAAACAATCCTCCGTGATGCTCCGAGGTCGGTCTCAAAGCATTTAAATTTATACCTGAAGGTAATTGAAAGAGGGAAAAAAATACATTGATAATATATGCATATTTTATGCGAATAAAGAACTTTACTTTACTTTAATTTATAAGTGACCTGCGCTCCGCCGGTTTGCGCAGGCCTTAACTCTTGAGTTTGTACACATATTCTACTTACAGAAGGTCGGTAGAACAGAAGCGCTAGTGGCCTAGCGGTAAGAGGGTGCGACATTCAATCCGGAGGTCGCGGGTTCAAACCCCGGCTCGTACCAATGAGTTTTTCGGAACTTATGTGCGAAATATCATTTGATATTTACCAGTTGCTTTTCGGTGAAGGAAAACATCGTGAGGAAACCGGACTAATCCCAATAAGGCCTAGTTTGCCCTCTGGGTTGGAAGGTCAAATGGCAGTCGGTTTCGTAAAAACTGGTGCTACGCCAATCTTGTGATTAGTTGTCAAGCGGACCCCAGGCTCCCATGAGCCGTGGCAAAATGCCGGGATAACGCGAGGAAAATGAAAATGGTAGAGCAGAAGCGAAGCTTTCTGGCTGTATCTGAGCAAAGTACTTATTCAAAATCTAGAGTCCATGTGACGGTCTTTCCAACCAAAAAATGTGAATACCGGTCTTAACCACATTGACTTTAGTTATTACTCAATCTAGCTAATAGCTTCGTCTCACTTTAGCAGGACAGAGCCTCTACCATCAGTTTTGACATTGACATAACGCTCACGTCTACGTAATTTACTTTCTGTACATCTCGCTTGCACTAATATGCGAGTACGAGCGAGATGCATAGAAAGTAACTTACGTAGACGTGAGCGTATATGTCAATGTAAAAACTGATGGTAGACGTACTGTATGCACAATTTTAGTTTCATACTAATAAATATAAATTAAAGGTAACTTATGTAATTCTTTGGCATTAACCTAATATACAGAAATGAGGCTTATCTTATAATATAGGTATTTCTATGGTTACAAACAAGCATATGGACCACCAGACAAGGTAGTATATTTACGCTTACAACTCGATATAACAATGATTTATACGGCTGTAACGATTTTGATGAAATTTGGTATATGGAGGTAAATCGATCTAGCTAGGTCTTATCTCTGGGAAAACGCGCATTTTTGAGTTTTTATATGTTTTTCGAGCAAAGCTCGGTCTCCCAGATATTATTATTTATGTTTCACCACACCATTTCATAAAGGCTCTATTTATTTTTCAAAAACTGACGGAAAAGTTTTATCCACCGTCATTTTATCCACAATGTTGTGTGATGAAATTGACTTTTAAGTGATAAGTAATTTTGAATGATATTTTATAGAATTTATTTAGATTTGGTGAAATAATTTATTTACAGTCAATATATATACAGTGGTACTACTAAACGAAATTAATAACTAGCTTAAATCTAAAATAGGCCCTTGAGGCATTGTACCAAGGATGCTGGCGGCATTTCCTCGCTGTATCGCAATGCTGATACGTTGTGCGAGGTAGCCGCCAGCTTTAGATTTGATTTGAAATGTTTTCATATTTTCCTCACGTTGGTGTGAAAAATGTTGTGTTTCACTCGGTAGCAAAGTTTGTTTAACCAAGCTTGAAACGCTCGCAACGCTCAACATTCCATTTTTCGGTCGACTCGCTACGCGCGTAATTTAATTTATTATTTTTTCGCTTCCTCGGGTAGAGTAGAGGTAGAGAAAGAGAGACCGAGGTAAGTCCGCAACGATTTTGATAGAATACGCAGTGCAAGACTGTTATGTATTTACACGATATAATTTCATAGAAGTTTGACGTTTAAAATAACACTTGCACTGCGTGTGATCAAAATCATTGCAGACTTATCTCGGTCTGACTCTATCAATATTAGTATAAGCTAAATAACAAATTTGCCCCCTTGAAAAACAATTAACTAAATCATTCCCTTGAACTGATATGTGATAAACAATGTTATTATGTCGTCAACTTATCACGTTTTAAGCCGTGTCAAAAATTTACATAACTCGTACATACAAAGTGGGTTCAAAGTGCCAAATACGCCTTTATATAAGTACATAGGCACACGTGTATTTGCACGTTTTGTGCTTGTCTAATTGTTTTAGGTATTTAAATACATTTGTTATATATTAAATACTTCCTTATAAACAAAAACACTTTGTGTTTATGTTTATACCCCGTTTTTAGCATTAGAAAAGACTACGCGATCTTGACGTGTCTTTTTATTAAAAAAACGCTTTATAATAAAAAGTAACTATTACATAACCAAAGTTAGGTAAACGAAATGCCGCCAGCATCCTTGGTACAATGCTCCAAGGGCCTATTTTAGATTTAAGCTAGTTATTAATTTCGTTTAGTAGTACCACTGTATATCTTGATTGTAAATAATTATATATATTAATCAAATAAAAAATAAACAACAACGGGTTGCACTCCGGGAGTGCCGGCAGAAGTGAAAACTCAATGACATTGTAACAGTTTTTCGATCAGGTCACGTGTCCGTCTTACGTCTTACGAATCTTACGGTCACGTGACCTGTCGCGAGTTTAACATTTTTTCCCCATCACAATAAGTGCACAGCGCCGCTAAAGCAGTTTTCACTTCAAAAACTACCAAAATATTAGTAGAATTTAATTGCCTAGTGGTGGAGATATTATTGACCGAAATACATGAAACCGAGCGGTCGAAATTAAAAAACCGGGCAAGTGCGAGTCGGACTCGCGCACGAAGGGTTCCGTACCATAATGAAAAAACAAAACGAAAAAAAAATGCAAAAAAAAAACGGTCACCCATCCAAGTACTGACCACGCCCGACGTTGCTTAACTTTGGTCAAAAATCACGTTTGTTGTATGGGAGCCCCATTTAAATCTTTATTTTATTCTGTTTTTAGTATTTGTTGTTATAGCGGCAACAGAAATACATCATCTGTGAAAATTTCAACTGTCTAACTATCACGGTTCGTGAGATACAGCCTGGTGACAGACAGACGGACGGACGGACGGACGGACGGACAGCGAAGTCTTAGTAATAGGGTCCCGTTTTACCTTTTGGGTACGGAACCCTAAAAATCGGGAGGCGGGCGAAGAATACGGAACTCTTGAGTTGAGTATAATTTACACTAGACAGTTTTAACAGTTTGTTCTGACCTTAGACCTCTGTCACTAACTGTCATCAACTGTTATGTGTTATGACGTTGACGATGGCATACTTTTACATGAAAACAATAACAGTAGAAGGTACATAATAGTTATTTACGATACAAGTGCGTAAAATAGGAAACGCAACGAGAGGCGAGTTTTAAAACACTACCGAAGGGAGTTGCGAATTACCTATTCGCACATATATCATACGTTTTACAGTAGGTACATATGGCCCTATAGGGTGTCGTAATGCACCAGATGTACTGTAAAATAATTAATGTAATTTTTAAACGTACCATACAGGGTGTAAAGTAAAAGTGGCGAAGACTGTCTAAAACCTCTTTTGTAGCCTACTCTTGCGTTTACACATACCTACTCGGTCGGTAAAGACAAATTTCGGCCCCCTTTTTACCCCTTTAAGGGATTATTCCCGTGAAAAACTATGGTCCTATATATTTATCCGGGACTGAAACTATCTCCGTATATCTTCATATACCAAATTTCATCTATGCGGTTCAGCGGTAAGTATAACAGAACATTTAGCGCCTACTTTTGAGGTTCAACTTTTAAATAGTTATAGAACATTGCTCTTATAATTTTAGCAGGCGTTTCTAGATTAACGCATTCACTGCCAGGGGGCGTTGCCTAGGAACAAACCTGACGGTATGACGGTGGACGCATATGTGCGTCGGGGGCAGTGAATGTGTTAATAGGTAGTTAGGTATTTCTAGAAGAACAAATAGGTAGGTACTATTTAAAAGCATTATAGGCAGAATTTTATTTGGGAAGAGAGAGATACAGTGAAAACTGGATAAGAAGGATCTCAAGGGACGAGCAAATGTGTCTCACTTAAAGAGGTATTCCCCTTACCCAGGGTATCAGTTAGCCAGGTATAATATACATTTCTGTCTCAGTTATAGAGTGTTTTATTAACAGAGGTGAGAAAAGAGGTTATTTCAGCTATAGAGGTGGTAAATATAGTACATATATGGAGTTAAGAGTGACAGAGATAGCACTACAGCTCCGGAGTCAGTGAAAAAGTCTCATTAAACACAAAAAGGAGTGTACAGATAAGGATGACACGTTAGACCGGAGCTTCCGGCGCTTACTTTTCTATATATGACATGATAGGCGATCACGTGATGCTTTCCATAGAAAATGATGCGCCGGAAGCTTCGACTCGGACACGACATGGTGTAACGTGAGTCATCCTTTAACCCGTCGAACGCCCATCATACAACAAATTGATCCATATATATCTGTAGTAACACACGTCTGATACTGAGTCGCTACGACCCAAATTGAGTTAGTATCACACGTGTGATAATAGGGCGCTCCACGGGTTAAAGGGCCACAAGTACGTGACACCCTTAGAGCTACGTTATAAATGGTATAAAATAAAGTTATATCTATAGTCTATGTCCTAAAGCACTCGCAGTCTTTGTGATCCAGTCCACGTAGGCAGCGACCCTCGTGTAGACCCCTGGCCGGGCTCTCCGGCCGCAGCCGGAGCCCCAGGACACGACCCCGTGCAGCTGCCAGCGACCCCCGTGGGTGCAGGCCAGGGGACCCCCTGAGTCGCCCTTGCACGCGTCTACACCTCCTGAGAGTATGCCTGGAAAAAAAATTTTTCATAGAAAGAATGTATTTTTTTTTTCTTAAAGTATAGTATACTTGTACTATATACTATAGTATACTGAGAGTACTATAGTATACTAATAAATGCTTCGTAGACAGTCAGTACCGACAAAGAGAATTAAATAGATACAGAGTGTTCTCTTCATAGTCAGGTTTGAATTCACTTAAAAACTATTAACGTCACCGGTACCTTTAGTTCCTTACTAATATACTAGATGGCGTTTTTTTGTCTATGGTACCGACTAGGCTAGGAATGGCTAGAAGGCCGCCGAGCTTATAATATCTAACACCCTTACGTAGCCATCCTAAATGATACTTACCTGCGCATATCATAGAGTCCAGAATCGCCTGCTGCCTCCCACCGAGGATCTGGTCTTTTCTACAAGTAGCCAAGTCCAAAACCGGCACGGCGGCGGCGCGCAGCACGGGAGCGAAGCTTTCTGTGCTCTCTGGCGGTAGAAATAAGGTGGGTTTTAGATTGCATGGTAGATTAACGGAAAAAGAAAGGTTTTTACACAAAAAAAACAATCGACGTCGGTTTCTAGGTAATACGGTCTTAAACTTACTATATAAGTACCTCAGTTCACACTAAAAGTTAAAACGCACGAACAACGCATCAATATGTTACATCGGTCTAAAGTCCTTGTTTCAAAACGCACCGAAAACGCACGAAAATCGCGGCAAACATAATAGGTAACGCACAAAAACGCTTCCAAATGCTTTATCGCTCTAATTCTAATCGCCTAGTGTCAAAACGCATAAAAATCGCGCAGAAAACGCACTAAAAACGCAGCAAGTCTTATTATTCTTCTGGTAACTCAATCTCAAATATTAAAAACGCAGTAAAAACGCACCTGTCAGGTAATGCACGGGAGTAAGTATTATCTTAAAAACTAAAGACGCGTCAAAAACGCACCTGTCTGGTACCCCCAGCCGGTGACCGCACACCACCTCCCCGTACTTTCCGCGCCTGCGTCAGGCAGACATATGGGGCGGACGTGGGAGTTGAACTGCACGTGGTTGGAGCGGGCCACTAGGATTAGGGCTATGTCGTTGCTGTGGGGTCCGTCTGGAAAAGGAATCAAAAATAAAAATTATTACAACATTGTACCAGATATCGCTGCCGCTGGTAAATCTGCGCGAACTTCGTGTTAACAATTGTGTCGCACTGTACGTCTACCATCAGTTTTGACATTGACATATACGCTCACGTCTACGTAACTTACTTTCTATGCATCTCGCACGTACTCGCATATGCGAGCAATAGTGCAAGCGAGATGTACAGAAAGTAAATTACGTAGACGTGAGCGTTATGTCAATGTTAAAACTGATGGTAGAGGCTCTGGACCGAGAACAGTGACGCTGTCTTGTGTCAGATGTACAACTGTCAGATTTCGCATCCACATCAAATCAACTCTTGATTTAATCGCATGTTGATTCTATCAAGTTTTGGGTCCCTTTAGAATTCAGCGGTCGGCAACCTTTTTTTGCGTAGTTTTAGTAGCGTAGTTAACGATGAGTAAGTTGACCCGGGCCGCACTTTGTTAATATTTATGACTTTATCAGACATTGTCGTTTCTCAATATTACATAGCCAGAGAGGCTCGCAGGCCGCAAGTGACAGTTTCACGAGCCGCATGCGGCCCGCGGGCCGCAGGTTGCCGACCGCTGTTTTAGATAGTCCAAGCGGATCTTAGAAGAGGGGTGTACTCACTTTTTCTGAACTCAGGGTGTGGGACCACCTTCTCCACGAGGAACCGGTGCTCATGCTTGTCTTGGATGTTCAGACGGTGTTCCCCCATCACCAGGCGGATGCGTTCCACTTGCAACGGGTGCTGGAAATAATTGGAACACATTTACGAGACACCCTGTATACTGGGGTAGTCAAGAAAGAGGTATGGAAGAAGATGTAAAGGTATGGAAGAGAAACGTCTTTACCTAATTAAGGATGAGTCTCGCTAGAACGGCCCGGATCCAGGGCAACCGCCACTTTGTTTTCTACGACAGGCGACCGGTGATCACGTGATGCTTTCTATAGCAAATGACGTGTCGGATGGCTCGGCCTGGGCTATAACCGCGAAAATCGAAGTTCGCAAATTGCGGGCATTTTTCTCTGTCACTCTAATTACGCCTTCATTGGAGTAAAAGAGAAAGATCCCCGCAATTTGCGAATTTCGGTTTTCGCGGTAGCCCCTCTGGGCACGGCGGCCCGGTCTAGCATGAGCATAGAGAAATATAGTAAGTAAGACAATAGATGTAGCACCGACCGGAAAGTCTAATGCTCAACAACATAAGACTTTTCACGCCACACACACAAAAGGTCCTTTTTGGCGCAACTTTTTCCTTCAAAAATAAAATTAGGTTATTTATAGGACCAATTTCTCGTTTAAAAAAAAAGAGATGTCAAAACCATTCATTCATTCAGTCAGATCATTCGATTTACGCTTAAGGCGTTTTTTACTTTTGTAGTTGTTTATGGTTTTTTAGCAAAAACTCTTCTAAGTTTAGAATCAGTTTGAAGCAAACAACAGAAAAACGCCTCTTAAAAGTGATAAAAAACCATCAGTCTCTTCTTCTTCCTCGCGTTATCCCGGCATTTTGCCACGGCTCATGGGAGCCTGGGGTCCGCTTGAAAACTAATCCCAAGAATTGACGTAGGCACTAGTTTGCTAAAAAACCATAGTTACTAAGTTACATAAGTACTAGCCTCGCGGGCTAGTACTTATAGTTATGCAAATATTTTCTTATTTCCTCGCAGTAGTCGTGAAAAGCACTATGTAATGCCTCGGCCGGAAACGCTAAATATGGACTTGTATTATTTGAGGGGCCTCCACTAACGTGTCGGCCCTCAAACTCACTCGTCCATCTTTTTGCGGTTTTCCGTCCTCTCCTACAATGTACTATTCCGGTCGGTGCTACATCTATTGTCATTTGACAGTACTACTACTACTACTTAAAGTACTGATAATTTCGCTACTCGATGCTAGATATAACACTTTAAACTCTCGCGTTTTGTACACATATTTAATTACACAAACGGGTCTACACAGCTGGTGCAACTCAGCTGAAACGTCGGAATTAAAGGTAAAAACAATGAAATTATGTCGATGCTAGATGTCTACTATGAAAATACTAGTTTTTTGGTACCAAAACTGATGTATGGAGTGAGCACTCTTGTCTTACTATATTCCTCTATGGCATGAGTCATCCTTTACTTGCCAAATTTCATAGTTCTAGGTCAACGGGAAGTACCCTATAAATTTTGATTCCCTTGACAGTGTCGAAATATACGTTTTTTGCGGCATAAATGGCCGTTTCTTATTTTTGCGTCAACTTAGAAGTCTGATTTTTTCACAGCTTCAACGGGCTGTATACCTGAATATAAAATAAAATACAATAATAAATTAATAGGTACTTTGTCGAAGCAGTGCGCCGCACTAAGCACCAGGCGCTCCGCGATGACCGCCCCGCCGCACTGATGCTCGAAAGTCAGCTTCTCTGTGTCAAGCATTTGGATTTCCACCTGAAAAATTAAGACTAGCATTGAAACAAGTGTCTCATATACATAGCTGGGCAGAAGTCCGTTAATCCGTTAATCGTTAATTAACGAAGTTAAGTTTTCGAGTAACGGATTAACTTTTAAGTTAACTTTAAAAACCTGTAACGGACTTGTTAACTTCCGTAAACTTTCCTTAAGTCCGTTAATCGTTAATACCTAAGTACCTACACACACCAAGGCCGCGCGCTGCCGCGCCGCGCTGATCACGTTCACATATTTTTATTGGCTATGCTATTATTAATTAGTAATGATTACCATGTTAGATTAGTCTTTAATAAAAATCAAAATTTATGATTATTTCTACTAGTTTTATTTCCTATTGCGTATATTTACGATGTCGAGTTAACGATTAACGATTAACTTTAACTTCCTATAAAACTTTTGAAAGGTAACGTTTTAACGTTTAACGAAGTTAACTTTTTATCAATATTAAACTTTCGTGAGACATCATTTTAAATTGTTTATACGACAACGGTTTCACTCACTTGAAACCGTTGTCGTATAAACAATTTAACTTTTTATTTAACGGATTAACGATTAACGAAGTTTACTTTTTGATTAACGGTGCCCAGCTCTGCTCATATACCGACCAAGCGTTAGTGAAGGTCTCCGTTTCGGCTTGGGCAAAAATTCTTTCGACGAAACGAGTACTTATGTAAAAATTGCCTAAATTTTTTTAACATTAGCATCCTGTATGCCGTGTTCTGTTTACCCTGTACTCATAAAATGACTTAAAATAACCGATTGCCGTAATTATAAAATGGAACCGTTGGATCGAACGAGCACAATTATAACTGTAAGTACTTATAAGAGTTTAATATCCTTTATCTTTTCGGTAGCCATTTTTAATAAAATACGTGGGTTCCGTACGTACAGCAACATAAAAACTAGTTTGATGTATTCAAAGGGTAGGTACTTAAATACACAATACAGTGCGTAGCGGCCCCCTTTTTTAAATATATTTCGTTAAATTTAAATAATCACGATTATTATTATTATTATTTAGCACGTTGATGGGCTCTTAAGGATAACTACAGTCTTTCCCCTCCTTATCTTTGGTTATATTGACACTGTAAATTTCATTCGATAACGTGACATGACGTACGCGTTTGCGTCAAGTGTCATTTTGTATGAGATTATGAGTTTCCAAAACGTCCCGCTTGGCGCGCTGTTCAAAATCCCATACAAAAATAGACATAACGCAAACGCGAACGCTCGTCACCATATCGAATGAAGTTTAGTTTAGGTTCTGTTGTTCTTTATTTATTATATACTTTGTTTATGTATGTAGGTAGCATATTTATATACGTTAATAATTAGGTAAGTATACTCATTTATATATATTTGACGTTTATATTTGACATTTATATTTGACGACCGGTCTGGCCGACCGCTACGAAGCCGATGGTCCCGGGTTCGAATCCCGGTAAGGGCATTTATTTGTATGATGATACAGATATTTGTTCCTGAGTCATGGTTGTTTTCTATGTATTTAAGTATTTATATATTATATATATCGTTGTCTGAGTACCCACAACACAAGCCTTCTTGAGCTTACCGTAGGGCTTAGTCGATTTGTGTAAAAAAAAATGTCCTATAATATTTATTTATTATTATTTATTTATTTATTTATATACTTATCTTTTCTTTGCACCACCTGACCTATTTCATACCTACTAATCCTTATTTTATTTGCTCCATCAGTACATATATTAAACTAAAAACAACATTATTTTTACTTACAATACAAGCTATAACACTTCCTGCGATCGTGAACTTTTAATATCTGGGTTACGTTACACGCGCTTATCGTAAGTAGGTATATGTGACGTTCCACGGGTAAAGGTACCTTATGGCAGTTGGCACTTACGCTAGTAATAACGACGCTCAATTACAAATGGGATGCTACGTGACGTAAGCGCCGACCGCCATAAGGTGCCTTTTCCGTGGAACGTCACGTATACCATTGGCGACCATTTTGGACCAAAAAATACAAAATACAAGAAAATTATTATTTTACACTTATACTCTTACGCCCAGCGGACAGCGGTACCCTAACCGCGAACTTGCCATATCTGGGTTACGGCATTACACGCCTTACATAACAACCAGTTCGGATGTCCAGTAGGGTGACCACGGACATGGTGCAACGTAAGGATATTCCTTTTTTTTGTCCTGTTTTTTTTAATTACTATAAAAAACACGTTAAAAACAGTTCAGGAAATGTGTCGGGAAGTAAATGCATGTTTCGGCTGGAGTCGCAAGCGTCCATGGGCCCAGTAATCGCTTACAAACATTGCTCCCGAGTGAAATACAACATTTTTTAACACACAAACACAAAATAAAAAAAAACACAAACGCGAGTAAAATACTACTTACTGTAAAACATTAGAAATCAAATCGAAATAAACTTTTTAATATATACTTATGTATATGTAATTCAAAATCTGGTGACCGAAGAGCTGGCAGCTTTCTCACACAACGTATTAGCACCGCAATACATCGGGGAAATGCTGCCAGCATCCTCGGCACCACGCCAAAGGGCCCAATTTCTTGGTACCTTGTGACTGAGAATGTCACAGTTGTATACTACGCTTTTTTTTAATTATGGGAATATTGATGTTTATCTACTCAGGATCACGCGCTCTTTCAATCCTAATAAGATAAAAAAAAGTGTCCCAAAGTTTCCAATACATTTTTCTTACCTTCCATTCCATTCTTCTTCTTCTTCCTCGCGTTATCCCGGCATTTCGCCACGGCTCATGAGAGCCTGGGGTCCGCTTGACAACTAATCCCATGATTTGACGTAGGCACTAGTTATTACGAAAGCGACTGCCATCTGACCTTCCAACCCAGAAGGGAAACTAGGCCTTATTGGGATTAGTCCGGTTTCCTCACGATGTTTTCCTTCACCGAAAAGCGACTGGTAAATATCAAATGATATTTCGTACATAAGTTCCGAAAAACTCATTGGTACGAGCCGGGGTTTGAACCCGCGACCTCCGGATTGCAAGTTGCACGCTCTTACCGCTAGGCCACCAGCGCTTCCATTCCATTACCGTCATAAAAAGTTTAAGGCTGCTATTTAACTGATCACCAGATTTAGTATTTAATATTTAATACCAAAAAAAAAAATACTTTATTACCACCCTAAAATAATAAATGATCACCAAAATTGTAACACCATTTTAATGTGAAATGATTACCAATTTTATTACATTTTACTATCCTATTAAAGGAAATGACACCAAACTAATCATTATTAACCCAAAAATTGTAAACGATTAAGTACCAAACTTCAAACCCCATTTTAATGTGAAATGATAACCAAATTTATACATCTTGCTATCCTATTAAATAAAATGACACCAAAATAATCATTGTCAACCCAAAAATAGTAAATGACCACCAAAATTAGAACTCCATTTTAATGTAAAATTATAACCAAATTTTTTAATCTTGATATCCTATTAAAGCAAATGACTCCAAAATAATCATTGTAAACCCAAAAATAGTAAATGACCACCAAAATTGTAACCACATTTTAATTAAAAATGTGCAAATATTTAATATATCGTTATCCTATTAAATTAATTAATCCACTTCGTCACCTTTTTCTAACATAACCTAACCCACTTTTCTAGTAGCATTTCGTTTCTGTATGGGTTGCAGTTCAAACCTAACCTAACCCACTTTTCTAGTAGCATTTCGTTTCTGTAAGGGTCGCAGTTCAAACCTAACCTAACCCACTTTTCTAGTAGCATTTCTTTTCTGTAAGGGTCGCAGTTCAATCCTAACCTAACCCACTTTTCTAGTAGCATTTCGTTTCCGTATGGTTCGCAGTTCAAACCTAACCTAACCCACTTTTCTAGTAGCATTTCGTTTCTGTATGGGTCGCAGTTCAAACCTAACCTAACCCACTTTTCTAGTAGCATTTCGTTTCTGTAAGGGTCGCAATTCAAACCTAACCTAACCCACTTTTCTAGTAGCATTTCTTTTCTGTAAGGGTCGCAGTTCAAACCTAACCTAACCTAACCCACTTTTCTAGTAGCATTTGTTTTCTGTAAGGGTCGCAGTTCAATCCTAACCTAACCCACTTTTCTAGTAGCATTTCGTTTCTGTATGGGTCGCAGTTCAAACCTAACCTAACCCACTTTTCTAGTAAAATTTCGTTTCTGTATGGGTCGCAGTTCAAACCTAACCTAACCCACTTTTCTAGTAGCATTTCTTTTCTGTAAGGGTCGCAGTTCAAACCTAACCTAACCCACTTTTCTAGTAGCATTTCGTTTCTGTAAGCGTCGTAGTGCTAACCTAGCCCACTTAACTGATAGCAGTTCAAACCTAACCTAACCTACTTTTCTAGTAGCGTTTCAGTATGCTACTAGAAAAGTAGGTTAGGTTAGGTAGGTATGCGGTGCGGGGTACGGGTGGTTGAGCGGGAGGGGCTAGTAATTTTGGCATCATTTTACTTTATTTGGTAATATGTATACATTTTTTGGTAATCATAGTGGTTTATTTAGGTGAAAATATCGCATTAATTTGGTCTTCAAGATTTGGTGATCATTAATGATTTTTGGTGATCATTCAATATATTTGGTAATCGAATACAATTTGAAGTGCAGTCGTAATTAAAACGGTGGTACTTTTAGGCCTTATTTTTTTGGAGTTCAGTAGTTTTTTTTGGTAAGCATGATTTTTTTATTTAGGGTACCAAAGTATTTTATGGTGGTCATTATATTTGTAGCCAAAGGTTAATATAATAAATGGTACCAGAATGAAAATAAAAATCTTGAGACACTTTTTGTCTTATTAGGATCGAAAAGGCCCCTGATTCTGAGTAGAAATAACATAATAATGTCCAAATAAAATAAATTAAAGTATGGTGTACCTACATTTATACTTACAACTTTAAATAAAATGATCCGCCGTTTTGATTAAATTATGGCTACCCTCTCAATATTTTGACTGATACTGATCGATTATTGCTCATAAAGTACCTACCGGTTCTTGCTGAGACATAACTTTTCAATATACTCGGGCAAGCCAACGTTGTCAGTAGAAAAGGCGCGAAATTCAAAATTTGTATGGGATGAATGAATTACATTCATAAAGTGGGTATGCACTTTTGCAGCTCGCTGTACATACAAGTAAAAACTTTGGATTTTTTTTTTAATCCTATTTTGACACTATTTTTCATTCCAAGTAGAAAAATATTGCGATTATTTTTCTAGTTACCATTATTATTATTAGTCATTAGTATTTTAATTTCCGTCACAAGTAACGCAAAGCTAACAGCATTGCATAAAAAAAAAAAAAAAAAAAAATAATAGTTATTTGTTTTACATGGGGGCAAAGTAGTTGTTTCACCGCTCGTGCTAATATTGATACCCGAGCAAGCTAAAGATTCCAAAATTGAATTCGAAAAATGGAATCTTGAGCGTTGCGAGGGTTTCAAAGCACGAGGGTTAAACAAAATTTGTCCCTGAGTGAAACACAAATTTTTCACCACACCAACCGAAGAAAATATTAAATGTAAAATATCAAACAAAATCAAACCAAATCAAATCCAAATGAATGTTATTAAATATTTATCATCCGAAATCATCATTTAAAAGTCAATTGTAACAGCAAACATAAGAAAACAACTCAAAATTTACATTCCATTACTTTGCCTCACATGTGAAGAAAATGCAACTTTACTAAAATTTGCTTTGGTGAAAAAACAATTATGGCGGGAAAAGTGAAAGCGCGCTGAACAAACTGAACAATTACTGAACGAAACAAAAGATGGATGTCGAATTACTTTAAAACCTCTGAGTTGACCAATAATGGACCTTATGTTAATGTACTAAGGTTGTGACTTGTCAGTTGACAGTGGACGATGGTACAAAGTGTACAAACTTATTTTTGCCGCCAACTAAAATGCTAACGTTCAAGATTATGTATGTGCCAGTGAATTTGCTCAGTAATTGTAGAAAAAACTATATGGCGTCCTTTTTGTGGTATAAAAAAGCCAGTATAATAATTAATAACTATACCTACATAGTATTAAAGAAAAATTGCAGCGTAAACCCTGAAATAGTAGTTTGTGTTACAAGGGATCAAAATGATATATTTCCGTCAAGGGAGTACATTGAATCCTGAGCGTAATGAGGGATTCAAGTGTTAACACCCAAGACGAAATAATTTTGATACCGTGTGAGTGTGACACATACTGCTTTTCACATCAACTATGAGGAAAATAAAAAAATCTTAGTGTTGACACAATCTGATGCTTAAACAGATTATTTAAGCTAAAAAAATAATGTGCAAAAACAATTAAAAATAGTGTGCTAGAACAGAAAAGTGCTACTTTGGTCCCTCCTAGCAGGGAAGAAAAAGCCCTTTTTCGAATTGGTGATGTGAAAAATATATTTTGGTATAGTGACAAAATATCACAATAATGATGAGTAAAACAGTGCATTGTAATATTTTCTCGCACGCTAAGTAAACTTTGTATTGCTAATTTTAGCACTCTTTTGTTAAATCCGTGTGCTTTACGTGTTGCCATAACAATTATGTAATTGTTATTGTTGTGCTTAATTATTTGTTTGCGGTTACGCAAATTGGACACTTTGTATGTATATACACGGTGGCCAAAAAATAAGTGCATTCCCGTTGCCAGGGAGATTTTTCGGCCACCGTGTATGTATGTATAAACTCTTGATTGTACAAAACGCAAATATGAAACAGGATAGGCAGTACAAAGGCGAACTAATCCCTTTAAGGGTTTGTGTAGGGTATTTGCAAAATATGTTACCTATAGGTACTGTGTCAATATTGTTAAACAAAAATGGAGGACCCGAGCGAAATCGCCTTTTCATACAAATGTGGACTACATTTTCCTCTCTGGATATTAACTTTATCATTGAAAATACTTTGACACAATTTCTTGTATATCAACCACAGCTATGACTCTACGTTTGATTATTTCGAATTCCTAATAATTATTATAAAAGTTAGGAGCATTAAAAAAATTGTATGATCTCTGTTTTTCGATCCTAATTTTTACAATAATCAAAAAATATAAAAGGTCAAACGTAGAGGCATGGCTATGGTTAATATACATCAAATTATGTAAAAAGATTCTCCATAATGTCAATATCCAGAGAGAAAAAGAAGGACTACGTTTGTGTGAAGAAGCTCCCCTTTCCTCTGAAATCAACAATATCTGGAAGACCAAGCTTTGCTCGGAAAACATATAAAACTCAAAAATGCGCATTTCCCAGAGATAAGGCCTAGATCGATTTTACGCCCCCAAAAACCCCCATGGAGGAAATTGCATCCAAATCGTTAGAGCCGTTTCCGAGATCCCCGTAATATATAAATACCTAAATAAATATACAAGAATTGGTGGTTTAAAAATATTAGATGTATATTCATACCTGCCAAGGAAAAGCTCCGTACGGCGTTTCAGAACCACCAACAATTTTCGCCATTCTTCTCGGATTAAAATCTACAGTCCTAGTACCACACTGCACCTTATTCACCTTACTTGGCCTTTGCAACAAATTCTGATTAAAATAACTATTGGAAAAACTAGAAAACGCCTTCGAAGGCCGCGTCCTATTCCTATAAAACTCCATGTGATTTACACTATTCGCAAAATAATTCGCATTCGAAAAACTAGCGTACATTAAAAAAAATACTACTGGCAACATTTTCACTGTTTAAAAATTTTTAATTTAAAAGTAAAGTTTTGGCGCGCTTTAGAGATGTTTACATTCTTTTTTCGAACGTGCGCGCCTCGCGACTTTCAAATTCGGAATGGAGGATGATTTAATCGAACTCTATAGCTTTTTTTACAGATCTGTGTCACTGGTTCGAGCATTGTGTGATAAAAAAAAACTATTGTCAACGCTAATGATCTAATTTGAAATGATGGTTTTGAAAAAGGAATCCGATTTCTTTTTATCTGTGTCGTGTCAATGGATAAATAAAGTAAGAGTTGGAAAGTGGATGTAAACATAGAGTTAGACCAAGAAAAGTCTGCAGCGATTTTGATAGCCCACGCAGTTCAAGTGTTATGTATACGTCATAATTTCATAGAAGTTTGACGTTTAAAATAACACTTGCACTGCATGGGCTATCAAAATCGCTGCAGACTTTTCTTGGTCTAACTCTAGCACTTTTGACTTAGATAAAGAAAATAGGTTGAAAAAAACATGTGCATACGTCTGTACTACAGTCATTATCAATTCATATTTAAATAAATTTATCTAGAAATAAATAATATGAATTTCATTTTTATTAAATTAAAGTCTGGCAAATCAATTTATCAGGTAGAAATAAATATACTATCGAAATTTTGAATTTCGCGCCTAATTCTACTGACAAATTGATTTGTCAGACTATAATATATTTAAAGTACCTAGTTTTTTTATTTATTTTGATGAAGCTTTATTATTATTGCCATCATGAAAAAAATCAGTGTACCTAGGTATTTTTTTCTTGAAATTTAAATCATCGAAATGAATCATACCAATTTCGTTATAGTGAAACAGCCTTGGATGTACTTTTCATTTAAATTCATGTCACGTCCCGTTAAGAACGAAAGTTGACATTGAAAATTTCCATACATACAATTGTAAACAATACAATAGGCGCATCAAATGGGCCTTCATCTTATAAATACGTTCAATTTCATTGAACAATGAACGTGAAAGTGTTATTTTATTGCTGAAAGGTCATCTAGTTAGATCCTTATGTTTTTTGACGACTTTGAGCTTCCTGATTGGTTAGCAAACGAAAATTTAGCGTTTTAAAAATTAATATAAATTATATTTCTTCAATTGGCAATATTTCCGAAATTATTACTTTTTGTATTTTCTGAAAATATTGCCTAATAAATAGACAGAGATTTTTCTAGCACGAACGAGGCAACGCTAGTAACTTCCTACCGATATTTAGTTTATCGATACCTATTTTATAAGTTTCATATGCAAAGGCCACATTTGGAAATAAATGAACAAGAATAAACTAATATAGGAAGGAAGTCACTGCCATTGCCTCGTTCGTGGTAACCGTGCTAGAAAAAGAGACTCTAGAGAGAGAGAGAGTGTTTGAAATTATGCGAGTTACTGACCTAAGGATTTAATGTATGTACCAATTTTATGACATGACCTTATGTAATTATTCCATACTCTTATTATTATTTTCTTTTGTTTATTATTATTATGTATTGATTTAGGTATAAGAAATGTAATGACTTAGGGTAGTCCTGTAAAGTTGCATTTAGATTTAAATAAATAAATTAAAATTTTAAATTGAAATTGAAAAATCTCTATGTCTACTAATAAATATTAAATGTTTTTGAAAACATCTAGTTTCCTAGTCATCAAAGATCAAAGTTGAGTTTTTATAAAATTAATAAATGAATTAAATATATTAATTTAATAATTTTTATTTTAGTAAGTATTTGGGGACAACCCAGACAAATAACCTAGCCCTAGCCATGGGGTTATACCTAGCGTTAAAGTCAAAGGAAACAAAGCGTTTAATTTTTGAAATGTTTTGTAACCTAAATATCTTCAAATTGCATCATCTGACGTATTTTAAAGGAAAAAGAAACATTATTAATTATCTAGATATCTGTAAATTTATCACTAGAATGGAATATTTGAGATTAAGTAACATAAACATATCACGAGGCGTTAGCTGTTTTGCATAGATATGTTGCATTGATTTTTAGGGTTCCGTACCCAAAGGGTAAAAACGTCAGTCTGTCCGTCCGTCTGTCTGTCTCTCACCAGGCTGTATCTCATGAACCGTGATAGCTAGGCAATTGAAATTTTCTACAAATACTAACTGGGCTATGCCGCCACTAGGACACGTGAAGAAGCGGCAAATTTCGCCGTTTCTGGAACTTAAAACCGTCCGACTATACACACTTATAGTTGCATGCGTCTTTAGCTACGGTGACCGCTTTTCAGCAGATCACTCGAGTTGACACGAGTTGCGCCTGCGCATTACCTATTCGTACTTGTATTGGACAACGTTTTACAGTACACATATGGACCTTTAAATTCTCGACATAAGCAAGTATAGTATAATTTGTTTTATTAATTCCTATTACTCACTTTGTAACAATAAATGATTGATAATTGTATTTAATTTCACTGGTACGATTCATCTCATTTGGTGCTATACTGAGGGCATACTGAAAATTCCTGGAACAAGCCACTTAGAAAAAATAAGTCATCTCATTTATCAGAATCCAGAAATTTTCAGTATGGCCCACGTATGAATGAACTGTAAAGAGTGTATTGTATTGTATATTGTATCTAAATCTGTCCAGCCAGGTCAATAATCTGGCCTGATTCACTAGTTACTGTAAAATTCGGCCTAGACCTAAATACATATCTCATCTGGTTGTCTTGGTTGTTGTACATATAATATTTATTTATTAGTGCATTCAGTTGCTGGCCACTATCTAAACATAAAATTATTTTTCGTTTTTTTATACAAAAATATATTGTGTGCGTGTGTGTGGTGTGGTGGTGTGTGTTATTATGGTGTGTATTGTGTGAAAGAAAGACAAGGGGAGAGGTCTTTGCCCAGCAGTGGGACCATAATAGGCTAGTAATTGTTTTTTTATGTTTTCATACAGAACCACGTTAATAACTTGCAATTCTTTTTAACACTTCTAATTCCTTCATAACTCATGTCCTTCTTATTAAGGGCAATAACGGAAAATCCTCCGCTATGGAAATATTGCCAAGTTTACAAATAATTAACACAAAATATTCAAAGTACGCCCCCATTCTCATAACTACTTAATCAAGTGTTTTTGCGCATTTGTGAAATCCAGTTCAATCCAGTTTACTTACCTGCAAACTATGGATATCATTCGGTTTTACATATTATTACGCGTGCGGGCCCTGTATTTTTTTGTGTTTAGGAAATCGATATTTTTTCTTAAAAAAAATATTCCGCTCCCTACAGTAAGGTCTTATTGGGTTGTGTTGTGAGTACTAGACAAATAGACAACGATATAATTATTTAATAGATAGAATACTTACATAGAAAACATCCATAATGTAAACAAATAAATGCCTTTACGAAGATCTGAACCCGGGACCTCCTGCTTCGTAGGCAGGGTCGCTACTGACTAGGCTAAGAAACCGTTAAATTTATTATTATTTATTTGTTTCCGTTTTATTTTATTTATTTTACTCACTTATAACTATTTTGACAGATGAACCTAAGACAATATTATAGTTTAACAATTAATAAAAAATATCTAAAATATGTCATTACGTCTATAACATAATATATACAATGCTGAATACATGATATACATACAAACAAATATATAGATATAGTATTAAAACATCAAGGAATCGATGCCCGCTTAAGCCTGCCCCAGTTTTGTTGCCATATTTACAGCATTAGCATAATAATCTACACGTAACTTTGACCCACAATATAGAGGCCATGTAAGTACCGTCTGCGAGACAATTGTTTTGTCTACCATGCCTAAATATCATTAAATATGTAATAATATAAATGTTATGGCACAATCATACACTTCATAGAACTTCTAAAATAATTATTTTCATTTAAGTATTTTTTAATTGTATTTTTTTTATTGTTCTTTTAATTACTTTTAATTAATTGACGAGTGTAAACTTTAGGTTTAAGAACCCATCAACGTGCACTCTAGCGCCACTGCTATGCTGGATTCGTCGAACTAGGACAAAACAAAAACGGCCGTTTTAATTTAACTTTGGAAAGTTTGGAAGCATAGATTGACGAATCCAGCAACATAAAAACTAGTTTGATGTATTCAAAAGGTACTGAAATACACAATACATTACATAGCGGCCCCCTTTTTTAAATACCTGTCGTTAAACTTAAATAATCACGATTAATTAGCAGTGGCGCTAGTGTGCATGTTGATGGGCTCTTAATTCGTTTTAATAAGTGTGTTTTTTTATTATTATGTTTTTGACATGTACGTTTAACTATCAGAATCTGAATCGTTCACTTCAATATTCCCATTACCGGAAATATTGCCAAATGTTTTTATTTTTTCATTTATCTGGTTTTTTTTCTGGATAATCAGCTGTTTAGATCTAATATCCTCCTTTTGCATCGGAGGTTGAAAAACGGCATACCCTTTCCGTTCTAAAAATAAGATTCTCAATTAAGAATTTTAACACCTCACAGTAATAAAAATACCCAAATGCCGGTTGCGCTTTAGTCCGTAAATGATGTTATAAAAAATATTACTCATACTTTGAGTATAATGCACTAACAGGGGTTACTGGAACTATAAAAATTAACAAGTGCAAAAACCATTTTATTTTGGGGTTCCGTAAGAAATAAGCACAAAAAGAATTCATTGGTGTGAATCTTAACTACTTACGATAATGAAAATAAATAAATAAAATAAAATAAAAATTAAATTTTGAAATATGTAGTTATAAAAAAAAGGCTAATATATCCGGTTGACAGTTTTTTTTTCTGTGAAATAATACTAGGTCAAGTGGGGTATTATTATTATATTAAAGGACTTAAGTTGCAGTAGTTTAAGTAGTAAAACACTTAATTGTACAAAAATGAAAACAAAACAGGAAAAAAAACATTCTTCATTAGTATATACTTATATAGGCGAACATCCCTTTAAGGGATATCTTCCAGTTAACGTTTAACTAACTTTAACTTAACTTTTAACGGTTGTCGATATATCAGTCATTACTTATTACTTATGCTATTTTCCTCACCCTACCAACAAATATGGCATAGAATGAAAATTTGTTAATAATGGTGTTTTTCTTTTCCCGCAATATTAGGTCGAGTTGCATCAGACATGTTATAGAGCTTATCGATCTATAGTTTTCTGCGCAGTAACATTGCGCAGAGCTACGGTGTAAAGGAGAAAAAATATGTTAAGAGTCACACGACATGTTGGTGATTCGAGGTAAAAAAGGATAATTTCTTTGACTTAGTAATTAAACAATCAATTTTCTATGTCAAGAATAAAATCTGTAGTCAAGATTACTACCCTTATGTTCCATTAATAAATTACTACGTATTTACAAGGTTGTGGCGTCATTCATTCATTATTTCCATTCATGCGATTCATCAAATAAAAAAAGCGCCATTTTTTATTTTAATGTCGTATTTTTGTTTTCGTCAGATTTAGATATAATTTGGTGGTTCCCCATTCTGTACAATATAAGTGCAATTTGACTCTATATTAAAAAAAATCTTCGTTTGAAATACAAAAATGTGTGATATCGTAGTCCTGGATCTTGCCTTTAATTTCATTCCAAGTGAGGCTCCTACCAAGTGCCCCCTCAAAGAGTTAACAGATTGGTGGCCGCCTTCCAACGAAAGAAGCGCCTACGCCAGACGCTGGCTGCTTTCCGAATAAAGAAGCGCCTGGCATCCGTCCGCGTAGCTCGTTGGGTGGACGACATTCAGAAGATCGCGGGGCACTTCTGGATGAGACTAGCCCAGGACCGGGATAAATGGCGTACACGAGAGGCCTATGCTTAGCAGTGGGTGACAGGGGGCTAAAATGATGATGAATTTTGACCCTATTTCTGACCACATTCTGAAAAGGGTCACATAAACACAAACTGGAATGCGTCGACACACTTTCTTACTGATTCATGCAGAGTGACATTTAGTGGGTGTAACTGTACTGAGATCGCATCTCGTTGCATACAATACGGCAGCGGCAGGGGTTGGCAACTGGAGTCATTTATAAAAAATACGAATAATATTAGAGTCAGACCGAGATAAGTCTGCAACGACTATGATAGCACACGCAGTGCAAGTGTTATTTTAAACGTCAAACTTCTATGAAATTACGTCGTATACCTAAATAACACTAGACTAACCTCGGTCTAACTCTAGCTACCTAATTGTATATTACTTTACATAAACTTAGAGAAATAAGTACCTAAGCGTAATAAAGTGCTCACTCCATACATAGATAAATATACAGTAGAGTCCGGTTAGTACGACTCCGCATATAACAACCAACCGCGTATAGCGACGAAAGTATAGGCACTTGTTTGGTTTTAGTACAAGCTACTATGAAAGCACAACCGTTTATTACGACTCCGCTTATAACGACCGATCGCTTTTAACGACGGAAATTGACTCAAAATCCGTCAATCAAGTCCGGTTACAACGACGAGCGACGTAGTTTTTACAAATAAATTGTTGGTAATAAGCTTACTCCGTCCCGCGCATCCAACTACCCTCCCCCTTTTGCCTATACGGAGCAAGATGAAATAGTCATGTGACTTTTCGTAATTTTGCAAACTAAATAAAACCCAATTCCCATTATTCCATTGAGCTTAAACTTCACATACATAATTATGTAAGTATTGGGTGACAATACAATACATATTTTGGTAGGTAAGTACCTTCGAGCTGATCTGATGATGGACACAGGAGGTGGCCATAGGAACTGTGTGATAAAACAACGTCATCTTGATTAGATCCCCAAGAATTACGACTTTATATTTTACGGGATTCGAGTAATTTGCGGATGACGAGTGAGTACGCGTACTCGTACCTTGAAAAGTGGCTTCTTCTAAACACACAAGTCTCTCCATTTAAGACAAGGTGTCGTAATACTAACGTAAATAAATATTTTAAAAGAAATGTTTTTTTCTTTGATTATCGCATAAGTATTAATAAATACAAAATGATGCAATTATTTTGATTAAAAAAATATATTAAAATTGCCAGTTTGTTTTGTACGACGTCCGGTTAGTACGACGTAATATCAGCGGTCCCTTGGGCGTCGTTATAACCGGACTCTACTGTATCATGATTTTTTGCTATATCAAGGGCTTAAACTCACGATCTTATTTAATTGCCAAGAAAAGGGTGACAGTATATTTTGGTACACCATATCCGTCAGAAGAAAAAGGCGGTGAATTTTGAAAATGTAGGCGCAAAGAGTTGTTATCCCATAGAAAATTTTATTTTCGCGCCTTTTTCTACTGACACACTTTGTTGCCAGAGTATGAACTTTTGAACATATACCCATCAAAAGGTTGTCAACCTCTGATCGGAGCAGTTTTCCTGCCAGCTTCATTACTTATTTTTTATGTAACCGATCCGAATCAAACGATTGGCCCGACTCGATTCTCGGAACTCTCCGATCATTGTCGGAATTTGGTGCAATGTTTGTAACTTCTTATCATCACCATCAGCATAATGAAATAATGAATAAATATGTCACAAATGTCACAATTCACACGCCTCCTGATATATGGCACGATGACATAATCATAAGTGAATTGCAATATTTCGGGAATACTGGAAATATTGCCACGTATAATTGTAAGTATTTATCTTTATCTCTACCTCCTATTTAATATTTGGACCGATGGCAAAATTATAAAGTGAATTGCAATAATTCTGGAATGCTGGAAATATTGCCAAGTATATTCTTAAGTATTTTTGGAATACGGAAAATATTGCTTAAATACATATCAGAAATAATCGGGGAATCTTGAAAATATTGCCTGGAATATACCGATATACTTACTCGTACTTATTCGAAAAAATATCTGTAGTTTCGAATCCTTATAGATAGATAGATACTCTTTATTGGCACACCTCAGTAAAAAGATACAAAAGAAAAGAACAATTGATTAAATGTAGAGGCAGACAACAGGCGGTCTTATCGCTAAAGAGCGATCTCTTCCAGACAACCTTATTCCTTTTTTTTATGTAAAGAACACCTCAAATCATGGGATTAGTTGTCAAGCGGACCCCAGGCTCCCATGAGCCGTGGCAAAATGCCGGGATAACGCGAGGAAGAAGAAGAATATAAAGAAGAAGGAAATTAAGTAATTGTTTTGTTTTTTTTTTCTTCAGACAAGACTTTGAGCGAACACTTGTATATGAGAGAAGCATCGATAATTAAGATTGTATAGATAGGTACAGAAATTTCCTACTGGTCATTAAATTTTGCCCCTAAAATTCCGATATCTGGACATTATTATCACGCAGTCACGTCGAAAAATACGACCACTGTAGGTACCCGTGTATTTATTGCGTGACGTGACGTACGCGTTTGCGTTAAGTCTCATTCTGTATGGGATTTTGAGTTTCCAAAAAGTACCGCTTGGCGCGCTGTTTAATATCCCATACAAAATTCGACTTAACGCAAACGCGTAATACATCACGCTAATGTACACTAGGGGTTCCGTACAGGGCTATAACCGCGAAAATCGAAGTTCGTCAATTGCGGGCATTTTTCACTCTAATTACGTCTTATTGAGAGTAAAAAAGAAAAATCCCCACAATTTGCGAATTTCGGTTTTCGTGGTAGGCCCCCAGGAGTCCCAGGACACTCCCTAGCCTCGGGCTTTTTCACTGTCACTAATTACGTCTTATTGAGAGTAAATAAAAAATAAGTTCAAAAACTAAAACCCGACTACTGCAAATCGCGCTCTAAAAAGTATGAAACAAGATAGAATTCTTATCTGAAATTATCATACAGGAAAATTATAAGAGTTATCATTTTTTTTATATTTACAGAGATATTCAAAGGATCGCCGTGGACGTATGCCACGATTATAAACTTTAAGGTAAAGTGGCATACGACCACGGCTAATTAATGTTTTATCGGGTGCATGCAAACAAAGCCGGGTGCAAAAGCTAACAGTATGTATATATTTGAAATGTGCTAATTGAGCTCTTTCAAATGATATGCAACACGTCATCACTACTTATTTTTATTTTTTTGGTTCGTGACTTTATGACCTCTAGAGGGCGCAGTGTTCATTTTTTTGTGACGTCATGTAGCCTATAACCAGCGGACGATTAAGACGATTCGAATGACATGTCGTTTGTCAAATTTGAATGAGTATATACTTTTGAAGTTATGAGGGAACAGATGAACATAATACATACATACATACATACATACATACATACCCACATACATACCGGTCAAAATCATGACCCTCCTTTTGCGTTGCCGTAGTCGGGTAAAAAGAAAGATCCCACAATTTGCGAATTTCGGTTTTCGCGGTAGGTCCCCAGGACACTCCCTAACCTCAAATCTAACGTCGAATCGTTCCAAATCTAGATGAAATGAATCATGTCAACGCAATCATCATTGTACGATAGCAAATGTCAGTGGGTTAGTAAGGAACTCACAAGACAATTTTTTAGGGTTCCGTACCCAAAGGGTAAAAACGGGACCCTATTACTAAACCTCCAATGTCCGTCTGTCTTTCACCAGGCTATCTCGTGAACCGTGATAGCTAGACAGTTGAAATTTTCACAAATGATGTAGAGTTTGTGCGGAAAGAGAAGAGTCGTGGAATGTACGGGGCCCAATACATTCCACGACTCTTCTCTTTCCGAACAGACTCTATTTCTGTTGCCGCTATAACAACAAATACTAAAAAGCACGGTACCCCCTTTTTTCAGGGATCCGTGCCGTAACACCAAACTATAGTCGAAATCCTTCCTGTGGTCCTAAATTATCTTGAATTTCTTCGCTTAGTCAGGCCGCCTGACTCAGGCGTGGCTCACTCCGCGATTTCGTCGCGTCGCTACAAGGCCTACAAGTACATGCGGCCCACACCAATTTTGGTGTCTAGCAGTAGTAGTTGCCGCGCACCGCTACGGAACGGACGCCTGCTCGCGCTTGTGCCACCTTGCGGTTTATTCTGTGGCTTAGGGTGGTATTCCACCTGTCCTGTCTCACATTTTGCTTAATGAGAGAGTGAGATGCAATGCCATTGGACAGGTAGAATACCAAACTTAGGTGACTATTATGTGCTATTATTTGAATGTGTGCGATAGAGATAGGAACAACTTTTTCCTAAACATCCTGGAAGGCAGGATTGAAAAAACAAGAGAAGGAGGGAGACCTAGAATTACTTATCTCAGCCAAATAAAAACTAATGCGTCCTATGAGGAAATTAAACGACTGGCACAAGAAAGAAATGACTGGCGATTACTCCACCGACAAGAGCAAAGCTCTTAAATTATGATGATGATGATGATGAGAGATAGGGACAAGCGGGTGCGTCCTTACAAAAATAAAAAATAATAATTAAAAATTAATTAGTATAAAATTGTATGACATGCAGAACCCTTGTACTAGCAAATTTTTCTTCCAATAGCAGGCGGCCATATTGAAATGTCGTAAGTGACATCGGTCAATGGTAGTACGGTTTGCGTGGGCGGAGTGTCATATGTTTATTTTGGTACTTGCAACAATAGGTGTTAGGGTGTCACTCGATCGATCACCAAGTATCGGTTTACAAATTGTCTATGGGAAGATAAGTACCTAAGTAGGTAGGTACATAGTCGAGCCTTTGCGTTAAAAGCAACTTATTTATTTGTGAAATTTTCATTAAAAAAAAAACGTAAAAAAATAAATTAATTAAATAAAACGTATAAATAACACTTGCACTGCGTTTGCTATCAAAATCGTTGCAGGCTTTTCTTGGTCTAACTCTACAGAAGCGGTGGTGGCCGAGTGGTTCTGACGTCCGACTTTCAATCCGGAGGTCGTGGGTTCAAATCCTGGCTCGTACTAATGAGTTTTTCAGAGCTTATATACGGAATATCATCTGATATTTGCTGATATTTACCACTAGTTTTTCGGTGAAGGAAAACATCGTGAGGAAACCTGCATACGTCCGCGAAGAAATTCAAAGGTGTATGTGAAGTCCCCAACCCGCATTGGACCAGCGTGGGGACTATAGCCTAAACCCTATCGTGCTTGAGAGGAGGCCATTGCCCAGCAGTGGGACGTATATAGGCTGGATTATTTATTTTATTTTAACTCTACATTTACTGCCGCTAGCGAGACGCACGGGCCTATGATAACGAAATGACATAATTTTGACAAATTAAGAGTTCGAATTAACAAGAACGCTGGTGGCCTAGCGGTAAGAGCGTGCGACTTTCAATCTGGAGGTCGCGGGTTCAAACCCCGGCTCGTACCAATGAGTTTTTCGGAACTTATGTACGAAATATCATTTGATATTTTACCAGTCGCTTTTCGGGGAAGGAATACATCGTGAGGAAACCGGCAATTAAGCCTAGTTTACCCTCTGGGTTGGAAGGTCAGATGGCAGTCGCTTTCGTAAAAACTAGTGCCTACGCCAATTCTTGGGATTAGTTGTCAAGCGGACCCCAGGCTCCCATGAGCCGTGGCAAAATGCCGGGACAACGCGAGGAAGATGATGAAGAGTTCGAATTAACCTCCAAGCACAAATGTGCCATTCTTTACCAAAAGGGTACTTCTTTTAGTTGAAATGTCACAATAATGCGTCCAAAACTAGGTTATAAAGTAACACGTGTCAATAAGTCAGCATCATTTGTCATTTAAATGATAATCTATTTACATAAGCGCGATGATCCAGCGATGATCATGTTAATGTCATTAGTGATTGATCTATCAATTCGGCCAACGGTAATAAAGATGTTGATGCAGATTAATTAAATAGTGACGAAATTTAATGATAACTGGCATAACCTACATTTTAGACCACAGTAACATGTGTATTTGCCCCCCACTGGGTAATTGTGCCCCAACAGTTTTTAGGGTTCCGTACCCAAAGGGTAAAACGGGACTCTATTACTAAGACTCCGCTGTCCGTCCGTCTGTCACCAGGCTGTATCTCGTGATCTGTGATAGCTAGACAGTTGAAATTTTCACAGATGATGTATTTCTGTTACCGCTATAACAACTAATACTAAAAACAAAATAAAATTAATTTTTAAGTGGGGCTCCCATACAACAAACGTGATTGTTTTGCCGTTTTTTGCGTAATGGTACGGAACTCTTCGTGCGCGAGTCCGACTTACACTTGGCCGGTTTTTATAGACCTATACAACTATATCACAATCTCATTCAAGTATTACAACATGATACATATGATCCACGTGTATATAGGTACAGGAAAAATAACTGCATTCCCGTTGCCAGGGAGGTTTTGGGATTATACTGAGAAACTTTTACTATGGGACCAACCCCGACATCGCGAAAAAATACTGCTGTCTCATACATTTTGGCTGGTCCATTTTCTATGGGAGGGTAATTTTTTTTTCACCTCAGCAGCTCGAACAAGGGTACTTTGCTTCTTAAAAACAGTGAGCAAAATGCGATTTTGCTCACTGAGTCATTTTGTCTCACTCAGTGAGCAAAATAGCATTTTGCTCACTGAGTTGTCTCATGCAGTGAGCAAAATGCGATTTTGCTCACTGAGTGAGACAAAATGACATTCAAGTGACCTTTATAGTCAAATGTCATTTCAACATGCGGGGTCTAATACAAGTTCGATATACTTGGGTTCTATTATCTCTGTCCCTCTAGGTATGTTCTCACTGCTTAGGGTGAAAAATTTTGTGTACTACACGAGATCAAAGTTATTTACATCTCGTGCGCTTTTGAATCCCTTACTACGCTCAAGATTCTAAATTAGATTCACTCGCTACGCTCGTGAATCTATTATAGAATCTTTCGCTTGCACGGGGCTCAAAATAAGCACTCGAAGAAATATCAAACTTTGATCTCTTGTTGTACAAATAACTATTTCCGCTATTTTGGAGTTGGTCTCATAGTAAAAGTTGCTTAGTATAATCCAAAACCTTCCTGGCAACGGGAATATAAGTTATTTTTTAGCCACCGTGTATACGGGCTACACATAATCTTAACAAATTATACACTTGAGAGCCTTCCTTAAAAATTACTCTTTTGATAGGTGAAAAGTAGAAAACCCCAATTCGTTCTATAGTTTTCCATTTTATCGCGAACATACATACACACAAACAGACAGACGCGGCGGGGGACTTTGTTTTAAGCCGACCACTGACTAACAGTCCGCCGGACGATATCGGCCGGTCGGTTGTTCGGAACTGTCAAATTTTTGTTCTAAAGGGTCCCACTGATTAACAGTTCGCCGGACGGTATCGATCTGTCAGTTAGAACTAGGGTTTGCAATCCGGATCCGAAATGTATGAAATTATCCGGATCTGGATCCGAATCCGCGGATCTTCCCATACATTTCGGATCCGTCGTGCAAACCCTAGTTAGAACAAAACTTTGACGGTTCCGAACAACTGACAGGCCGATACCGTCCGGCGGACTGTTAATCAGTGGGCCCCTTTACTGGCCGATATCGTCCGGCGGCCTGTTAGTCAGTGGTCGGCTTTATAAGGTGTAGTGATTTGATTGGCCTATTAGCAGGGGTGCGAAACCCCTCCCTTCGGGCATTCTCGGCTCCCTAAAGTTCAGCATTGCTCCGAGCAATTATAAGGGTTGACACAACTTGATGTCTTTTTGCGTGCACGATCACAGATAAGATAATGGCTTGAATTTTGACAACCCTAAATAGCCGAAAGGGATGCCATACATTAGAAAGGAACAGCATGATTCGACCCTGAACCGCTGTCAAACTTCGGTTTTGTAAGAAGTCTCCTTTCAGTACGGTAGTACTATTATTTATTTCCAGTATTTTTGTAGTAGAAAGGAGTATGCTTTGCCGTTATATCCCTCGATACTATAAGTACATATGGTACTGAGAACCACCCACGAATTATTGTAACAATGCTGCGAAGACGATTATGATGTAGATTTACATTACAAAAAACTATGGAGAGGACTTACTTATTATTATTTTATTTTTTATAAGGCACACTATACAGACAACATTCAAACATGATTACAATAAGATAAAAGTGGTAGGCTTTATACAGGATGGCTAAAAAATCTGGGATTATACTGAGCAACTTTTACTATGGGACCAACACCGAAATCGCGAAAAAAAAATTTACCCACCCATAGAAAATGGTCCAGCCAAAATGTATGAAACAGCAATATTTTTTTTGCGATTTTGGGGTTGGTCCCATATAAAAGTTGCTCAGTATAATCCTAAAACCTACTTGGCAACGGGAATGCAGTTATTTTTTTGCCATCGTGTATATTAGGAATGCCATCCAAAAAAATTATGCACAGCAAAAAAAAAATATGAAAAAAGACAAAATAGCTAAAACCATACTAAATTATAAAATTACAAAAAATATTGTCACATGCTAAAGTGCTCACTATTGCTGTGTTATGTGTGGTATGGTAGATGGGTATTATAAACATACTTATTAATAGTGGCGCAGCGCTTTCAGAAAAAACTTGTAGGTATAAGTAATCTTTTATTTTGTTCCACTCCACTTTGACGACCGGTCTGGCCTAGTGGGTAGTGACCCTGCCTGTGAAGCCGATGGTCCTGGGTTCGAATCCCGGTAAGGACATTTATTTGTGTGATGAACACAAATATTTGTTACTGAGTCATGGATATTTCTATGTATATAAGTATGTATTTATCTATATAAGTATGTATATCGTCGCCTAGCACCCATAGTATAAGCTTTGCTTAGTTTGGGGCTAGGTTGAACTGTGTAAGATGTCCCCTAATTTATTTATTTATTTACTTAAGCACAGAATATGTAGTGCATAATTATTTTCCTTCGTATTTTCACGAAAAAAAGTATTTTGAATCCTAGCAGATAATTAGCAGGAAATTGTGTTACAATGTATTCTCCAATCTGAGTGCAAAAAAATATTCACAGACCCAACTCCACAGACTTCGTTGTCTTGTAGAGACTGTATGGCACAGTGACCAATATATGCCGGTCGATGGATTACTAACCAATATATATTACCATACCACGATGATTCGTCACTAACATATGTGTCAGATACTGTTTACAGTGTGTACTGCCCTTTGGGCAAAATATTTTTGCCAAATTTCACTTAGCAAAAAACTTATCGTAGTAGCCCCCCGCGTAATTAATGGACGCCCCGACGCCCCCTTATAAATAATAATAAATAAATAAATATGATAGGACATTCTTACACAGATTGACTAAGTCCCACAGTAAGCTCAAGAAGGCTTGTGTTGTGGGTACTCAGACAACGATATATATAACACATATATAAATACTTAAATATGTATATAGGAAACAACCATGACTCAGGAACAAATATCTGTGCCATCACACAAATAAATGCCCTTACTGGGATTCGAACCCAGGACCATCGGCTTCACAGGCAGGGTCACTACCCACTAGGCCAGACCGGTCGTCTTATATATATTAATAGAGATGGGTAATACTTGGTAATACCAAAATACCATAGAGAAATATAGTAAGACAAGAGTGCTCACTCCATACATCATTTTTGGCACCATAAATATTAGTATTTTCATAGTGACATCTAGCATCGAGTAGCGGAATTATCAGTACGATAAGTAGCAGTAATGGTACTGTCAAGTGACAATAGATGTAGCACCGACCGGAAAGTCTTATGTTGTTGAGATTAGAGTTTCCGGTCGGTGCTACATCTTTTGTCACTTGACAGTACTACTACTACTACTTAACGTACTGATAATTCCGCTACTCGATGCTAGATGTCGACTATGAAAATACTAATATTTTTGGTGCCAAAACTGATGTATGGAGTGAGCACTCTTGTCTTACTTATATTTCTCTATGCTATTACAGAATTTAAACCGGTTAAGAAATAAAATAATAAGATTCATTAGTAATATTTTTTATTAACAATAAATAAGCACAACCAGTTGACTGTACGTTTGTAGTTAAAAATATACAAAATTGTAATTATTTACATTTCATTTTTTTTATTAAAATTCTTTGTACATAGATAAAAGGTAAAAACTTGTCATATACCTGAGTTATTATAATGTACTTTAATGTGTTGTACATACTCTAAATCTTTTACACAATAAATGACTGACTACTAATTAAAAAAATTAATTAAAAAACCTGTCATATTAGCTATGTGCGTGACGATGACGGCAACGCTTGTCTTTTATATTGCAACTTGACAAGTGTCATTTTACTCTCCCACCACATAGCCACATCATCATTCATCATCATCATCATCATCATCATTTATTTACTTGACAACTTTAAAAAGGGCCTTGGCGATGGAGCCAGCCCTCATGTCATCCAGGGCCTTCTCGTACTCCGACAGCTTATAGGTCTTGATGCCCAGGTTTTCGTAGTTTAAGTACCTGAAAAGAATAAAACGTTTATTTGCATATATTTATTGGATAGACCAGCGGTCCGCGAGCCCCCCTGGCTATTTTATATGTAATATTGTCAAACAACAATGTCTGATAAAGTCACACATATTAACAAAAGTGCGGCCCGCGTCAACTTCGTTAGTAATGTGGCCCTTGGCTGCTAAAAGGTTGCCGACCACTGGGATAGACCATTTAATTTTTATTTGAAGTTGCACTACATAGAGTTATTACTATAGTCAAAGACATATGTAACTTCGTATAAGACGAATAAAGTCTAAGGAAAAAACGTGCCTCGGAATTGAAGCAAAAGTCATTCTCGAATAGATGGCGCACACACCTTTAGCCTATCCTCGGCTAGATGGCGTGACACCGTTTCATATTTAACAATTTTAACACATAGATATCAGTGAATGAACATGGATCAAAATGATATAAAAATAATAAAATCATTTATCCATATATATACATATTTTGATAACTTTATACGTTTTCATTTTGAGTTTTAGTCGTGTGTCGATAGATGGCAGTAAATTTACAGTGACTACAAAATTTACAATGACAGGACCCCTCTATACTGTCTATTCTTTTTGCTATAGTGTATAGAGTAACCATACTAAACAATGAAATTGTCGCAATCACAACCTGTACCACGCGACCAAAACATAAGCGCCATGAAATTCATGGCGCTTACGCGTTTAGGTCGCGAGACTCACGCTCCGCTTCTATAGTTTGTTGTCAAACAACATCAACTCATGGCGCAAAATACTGGTCCTCTGTGCCGCTTCTATACGTAGTAATAATAGTTCAATGAATAGTATATATCATCTATTTCGACTATTAGTTTATAATTGGCGTTAATGGGGTTGGCAACTGTCAAAGGTTTGCATAGATGGCGCCATCATAGCTTGCCCCTTTCTCTATGAGATCTGGCTTAAAGGGCGGGCATCCAGGACAATTTGACACAATTCTAGGGATTGACAGATCAAGCTATGCTAGCGCCATCTGCTAAATACTTCGAATGACCAACCCCATTGTATGCTTACCTTTCTCCCATAGCCCTGAGCCACCCAACGGCCTTAGGGAAAGTGTACGGGTTGATCTTGATGCCAACGACGGTGATCTCCTTGTTGTAGATATCGAATGGGTTAATTCTGAGGAGAAACGATGAATCATCATTATCATCAATCAATATAATTTTATCGACATCGACTTACAGTGAAATTAAGCATTTATTTACATAATGAAATATACAGAGGTATTACAATACGAATACTAAACTAAATTAATAACTAGCTTTAATCTAAAATAGGCCCTTGAGGCATTGTACCAAGGATGCTGGCGGCATTATCTCGTTGTATCGCAATGTTGATACGTTACTTTTACCTGCTTTTACTATAGGACCATTTTGTCAGGTCCAATTTTTATGGGAGAGTAAATTTTTTTTACGCGACTTCGGAGTTGGTCCTCTAGTAAAAGTATAATCTCAAAACCTCTCTGGCAACGGGAATGCAGTTTTTAGCCACCGTGTAGGCGTGTAGATATATATATTATGTAAATAAATTAAACAAAAAGGAATTCTGCTCTTTCTTAACGGATTCTAACATTATGATATTGTATATACCTAATTACCTATATACCGTGAAGTCGGGTTACTTTAGCCCTGAAGGGTAACTTTGGCCATTGAGATTTCATCGGTTCAGGTTATATTATAGCACTGTAATTATGAAAATACGCCATGAGGTTGGTTTAGCTAACCTTTGACGTTTTATATTTTTATTAGACTCTTTAAAATGAGGTTTTCTTGTGGGTAAAGTTACCCTCCATTGGGTCAAAGTAAGCCGAGTTTACGGTATATAAAAATATAATTTTAAAAGTGCATTAACTTACGTGGCTGTGTGTGTGGGGGGACAGCATCCGAAGAGCACGTATTTACCGCCATGGTTCAAGTAGTTGAAGTTTATCTCCATCACTTTGCCGACACCTGTGGACATTTTAAATTATAGTGTAGGAAATAAAGGTGGTGGACCCCACAGTAATTCCTCTTATGGGTCAAACAGATCACTGTGTTATGTCTTTCCTGTAGACATACACAAGAGTTAAGGGCTATAAAGGTTAATTTTCTTATTTAACCCTTATCCACGTGAAAAGGTCCTCCTTTTATTTAGAGAACTATGATAAAATCATTGCTTACACGCCCACAACCCACAAGCTGTTAACTATAGCCCACAGGAGAGAAAAATATGCTGTTCGCGATAACACACTAGTTTGTTTGACCCTTATATTAATTTATATGATAGTTTCCGCTCATGAATACTATACAATAACCAAGCAAAATTTCATCGACTGAGAAATTAATGCATGGGTCTCCATACAACAACTTGCTTCATTTCCTACACTATTAATGATACAGTGTATCCCTATACTCTGTATCTTTAGGTATTTAAATAAAAGTAAACAAACAATTTATTTTTCGGGTAGTTATAACATTTACTGGTTAACCGACCAAATACAAAACCGCCTGGATCAGTCACTGAACGATCTGACTTTAAGGTGGATGTGTAGGGCTGTCCTGCCGACTAGCCACCAAAAGATGGCGTGATTGTGCACAAATTGCGGATTATCACTATTTCTTTCAAAACCCAAACAATTTTCTAAGATGTGTTAATATTGGCGCAAACAATAAAAAATATTACGTCTAAATCGAAATATATTCCACTCAACAGTGTCTCATTTCATCAAAATCTGACAAAACTGCAAAATATTGCAATTTCATGCATTCACGCACACTACCATATCCCCCAGTGTCAGTCTTGTGACCATTAAGCCAAAACAGACTAGAGGTCGCTAGTACAGAAGATGGCTTTTCTGATTACTCTCATTAGCTAACTAGGGACAAAAGTGTAAACTAGATGGCGCGGTGTAAGAGATGATTTTTTTTGCAAGATTAATTTAAGGTAAAGGCGCATCCAGACGAACTGAATTTAGCACCAGAATGGGCGGATTGTCTATGGTCACGGACGGTATATTCTGTAAGGCCTCGACAGACCTTGCTACAAATACCGGAATGGAACGGAAATCACATGCAATTATCGGTGAGGTATATAGAGGTCCATACAATAAATTCGTGACCGTATGCAGACCTTTATTATTCTTTTTTGCTCGACGCTGCCTTCGACTGCCATACATTTGTTATACTACCTACATAAGCAATACCCACATTATATGCACGTAGCGTACGTTTCGTGGCTCCTGGCCGAGGCGTTAGCTTGGTCCGATTTTAAGCTACCTACATTCCAAATTGTAAATTTCAAAGGTCACGATTACATACTTTCTACAATGTTTGTTTTCACACCGCAATGAATGATGAGTGTTTCATTCAAATGGTCCAAAAGAGATTTTTCCAAAAAAAAAATAGACCTGAGTCTCACAGACCCTATATATTATAATAATTTGTATATCTAGTTCTTCCAGCTCAAAATCACTGGCATATTCAATCCTGATAGTAAAAAAATCCTCCAAATATTTGTGGCTTTCCATTACAAATGGGTCCTTATACTTCAAGTGCAATAAGGTCCTTTCCAACTGAAATTCTTATAAAAAGGTTCTTATTGCACATGAAACATAAGGACCATTGCATTGTCTGAATGGAAAGCCACATTTGTATGGAAATTGTAGATTCCACTAAGTAGGTACGTCAAACCATGAAGTTATATTGTTTAAACTGGAGCGAGTTGTCAGTTGTTTTGCCATACTAATTTGAACCTTATCACCGAGACAGAATGTTGTTCGTACCAGACTAGAGAAAACGGTCCACATGAGATAGAAAAACCTGAGCCCTGTGTCTCACTCGCACATGTTGCCAATGTTAAAAAGATACCATTGTGATAGAAATTATATCAATATACTACTGAAATTCATTACCTTCTTATACTATTTTAGTGCTATATTCTAATTACAGTTCTGATATCTTTTAAGTAATTTGTTAATTATTATGATGTTAATATTATTAACTGATTAAGCCAAGCATGTGCGCAACAAAAAAAACAGTAAATTGAATATGGTAGAAATTGTAGTAACTTTGAATATTAATTGGTATCCCCAACTTGATGACGATTAGGGTCACCATGATGTCGGTACGATTTGGATCGGTCTTACAAAATTGTTATTTCCTACTTAATGTAAAAATAACTTTACCTAAATAGTATACTAATAAATAAATAAAGATATACTTATTTTGGCATGTTTAATTATTCGGTTCACGTAATGAGAGCTACATAATTGCCAAAAATTAAATCCGAAGTCCTTACATTACAGATTGGACATTACAGACTCATATTTTTATACATAGTATTTAATTACTGGAACGTTAATTCTAACTATTTATATATATGTAATCGATTCTATATAGGTTGGGCCGACATTTCCGTCAGTATACAAAAGCGGCAAATTTGAAAATGTTGTTTCAATTACAGATCTACGATGACGCTAACGCTTAAAGAATAGCTAAAGTATGCAAAAGGGAAGTCATCACGTATATGAACACACCATGAGTATGATATTGATAGTGATAGGTATTTTGTTAAATTATGAATTATGAAGAGCATAAATAGTGTAGAATGCCGGTTTACACAGTTAAATGTAAGTTTTTATTTCGTCGTGTGCTAATACTTTATCATTTTAGTCAATAATCAAGATAATTTCGTGTAAAAACATAAATTGTTACGCTACGCTAGGGCTTCACAAAATGACTAGTATCGATAACCAGTGGGCATAGTAATAATATAAATTTATTTGCGTTGCAAGTGTTGAAAGTAGGAATTAAATTCGCAACGAGTGGTGATAAATTAAAACACGACCGAAGGCAGCGTTTTTAATCGATACGATTTGCGAATTACCAAGTACAACTACAACGTTTTACCCGACCCTAGATATTTGTCTCGCTCTCTCTTATAGCTGTCTTTGATAGAAATAGAAAATATTTATTTGGCGTACAAAAACATACCTACATTACGGTAAGTACACCATAAAGTTAACAATACAGTAAACATACACCAAATAGGATGCCGCTCAGCATAAGCAGTGTCTGTAAGACACTACGCTGGTTTTCACCCAATACGTACGATGGACGTACGGCGGACCACCTTCCTCACAATAAACCACGATCGCATTGATCGCGATCCAATACGCCCATCCCATCTGTAACAGCTTTTATAACGACTAAAAGCTTTATAACGACTAAATTAAGTAAGGTTGTGTGAAGCGTTTTACAGAAGAGAAAAAAACTATATCCATCTCTTTTCTGGGGCAATTATACTAGCATAGGGTAAATACAGTATGATTCTCTCTGATTATGCACGAATGAGAAAAGATCCTGGCCAAACTATACATTCCATCTTATGCTAATATCCCACATTCATATGACTTATGGTCACCCTAATTAGAAAGAGATGGAGGGCTCAGGTTTGACCTCTCATGTGGACACACTTTTTGGCCAGTGTACACTATCCAGTTTACTCTCTACGTCCGTGCGTCAAACACGTACAAGTGAAGTACTAAAACGTGACGTAATGGAACGGACATCTCGGGACATTTTTTTAAGTGGTAGTACGGAATGCTGACGGTGTAGAATGAGCCCAAAAATGTGCATGGACACAAAGTTAAATTTCAATGCAGAACTGAAATATTCATGTTTTAGTTTAGGGGAAAGTACCTACCTAACCTAATGCAAGCTTTAAAGCTACTATTCCATCCGCTTACCGAGCGCGTCGAATGGGATGACCGCTTGGGCTAACCAGTATGGTCGTATTTTCCGATTATTCACAGTTCTTAGATCTCTAGAGGGTTCAGCCAAGATGCCAATCATTTGCGACAGAGAGACGTCAGAGTTTCGTTCGCTATGGCGCAAACGATTGATATCTTGGCTAGGCACTCAGTTCACACTACGTTGGACAGCGGTGAGAGAAACTCAATTCCCTAGTACTCGCCCGATATTTGTTTTACTCTGCCTGCTTATTAATTAACGATTGATCCGACTTTCCTTCTTCAAAGAATAAGTATTTCAAGTTAATTACTAAAGTGATACAAAAAGCTTAATATCACTAATAGATATTAGAAGTACTTATACATGCAGAGTGTAGTCTAGTCGACAAGTTCAAAATGGTGAAAAATAGAGATACTACTAAAAATACGTGTGATACCTGGATTCGGATGATGTATAGAAAAATGTATTCGAAGCGTTTATTAGAACACAAAAAAAATCAAAAGTTATAGACATAAAAGGCGGAAAAGAGAAGATACCGTCAACCGGGATGAATAGGGATGATAGGGGTGATAGGGAAGGTCTTCTAATAAGACCGCGTTTTCGCGTAGCAGCACGGGATATGGTAGCTGCTCTCACTGACCCAAGAAGAAAATCCACCCTGTATGTATACCTTTTCGTTGCCTGACCTAATATTAAGTAAGTTTCAATAATTGGTCAATGCACAAATTTATAATTCTTACGTGCTATTTAGTAGCTACTTCATAATACCGCATGAGTTTGTGCCGCACCATAACGATAGTACCTTGTAGTCGACCGGGGTACCACATTACGATATTATATAATAATAGTAGACAGTATTAACAGATTCTGCCCCATGTTCCGGCCCTGCCCAACCTTACGTGTAGATGAGGAAGAAAGTTGGAAAGGGGCAGAATCTGTGAATACTGTCTACTATAATATAATAATGTGATACTCCGCTCGACCGCAATGGTATAATGGTTATATATTTTTTGATTCATATATATTTTATATAATTGTCACAAGATTTAAAAGAATTTTGGGTAATTCTTAACAGGAAATGAGTTCTGTGTCGAAACTTCGTAACAATTGTCATGTTTCTTGTGACAATTGTCATTAGCTTCGCCAAATAAGTACCTACCTACTTATTTATTGTATAATAGTATGCTGACTAGGTATTTTTTTACACTTAAATTTCATAGTTTTTTTAAATATTTACTTATCTTGAAAAAATTAAAAACTTCGTAATGTTGATTGATCAAGTGCGGGCTAAGCGTATTCAGTGCACTCCGCGAGCTCTTGAGATTTGCCTCAAAAATGGCGTGAATGGCCGCTAAGACCGAAATACTTGTTTTTAAATAATTATGTCATGCGTCGCCTGTTTGGGTTTGGATATGTATATGTAGGGCACATACTGACTGATACCATGGACAATATTGTATGTATGGCCATGGGACAAAACGGAAACGTACACATGCATTAGGGTATTTAGAGCCAGTAGACAGTATCATAACAACCGGTGTAGTGGTAGTGGTTACGAAGAAATTAACTAATTACGATTTTTTACTTTGGAGCAGCCTGTATGTGTTAGTAGCTCCTGAGGTAACCTTCTTCGACCTTTCTGATTATCTTTCTTATTTATGACACTAATAAGATTCTGACTTTTAATAAACGTCATTATTGCCGCACATTTTCGAACAAATTGTTAAAAGCACTGCCAAGGATTAATACAATACAGGGTATATTGTTTCAAATAAATAAATCATTCATTATACATACCACATGCTACAAAGTATATTTCAGAGTTTTTCAGGGCGAAACATTATTCCATACTTTATTCATTTTAGGCCCTGGGTAATGTTTAAGTAATCATAACTATTACAACACAGTAAACTAAAGAAAATAAAAGTATTTTCTTATTGTACTATTAAATTAAAAAAAAAAACAACATATGATTTTACCAAATTTGAGTATATTTACAAATAGGTACTTATTTTTTTCATTTTCACTGGTTCTGTTGTGGCCAGGTGATATTTAGGAGTTCACTCCCGTAGGCAGGATATCGGTAGCGGATGTTTGTGTTTGATGATCAGCTAAAAAGGATCAAAATAGATAATATTAACTAATAAGGAATGAGGATAATAAATTTTAAGAAAATCTAGTTGAGACTAGTTGAGTCTAGTTTTAAAGTTACTTAAAATGAAATTACTATACTTAAGTTTTTATATTATTTACAATTAATAAGCTTATTTATTTATTTAATAACATTTATACAACTTTATAACAAAACACTAAAACTTATATAAAAAAAAAACAATTAATTAAATTTGCCCTGTTACTATGTATGTTAGTTAGTGTATCTAGGTCAAATCTTGAAAGCTAAATTTAGGCTTACGGCTCGATTCGGAAAATGAATTAGATTTCTACTAGACTTCAACAAGTTACAATACGGATAATTTAAAGATATTTGTAAGGTAGATATGTCAAAGGTCATTGGGCGTTTTGTTCGGACATATGACCCACAGCGTACACAAACGAAATAGGGCTAGGTATGTAGGTAAATGTATCTGCTACCCACTGGTATGAGTCGCATTCTTGCAAGACATGGGAGAATTGAGAAAAAAATAAAAATCATTTCTCATCATTATAGCATTTTTGCAATGAATTAAGTCAGAACTATTGGAATTATTTCAAATATACTTTGAATAGCTGCTGTTAGATTACGTTGCTGTTGTTATATTGTTTAATATCAATAGGAACAAAAATAAAATCCAGTTCTAAAAAAACAATATTTTTATTCTGCTTGATCAAAATCAATTGTTAATTCGTCTAAAAAGGCAGCAGCAGGCGCGTCAATCACTTCTTGATGCCTGGCCCATGATAAAAAATAGACTACGCTTGCAGCATGTGCACAGCTTCCGACGGTTTAGGCGGAGTATGTCACTTTCTTAAGAGGGCACTTTCGAGTTAGGTCACGTTCTAAGGACGTCACTTTCTGAGGACGTCACATTCTGAGTTCGTCACTTTCTGAGGTCGTCACATTCTGAGCACGTCACTTTCTGAGAACGCCACTTTTCGTGGGCGTTACTTTCTGAGTACGTCACTTTTTTATACTAAGATTTAAGCGTATACTTGCACGAACAATGGATACCAGCAATCAGCTGTACGGCATACGGCCGCTTTTATGTATGACATATACAGGTTGTTTTTTCAGTCGCCATTGAAGGAAAATATGAATCTATAGAGGATAACGGGCGTCTGAATCCAAACGGCAACGACAGTTTCCTGTTATCGTCTATAGATTCGTATTTCCCTTCAATGGTCACTGAAAAAACATTCTGTATGTCATACATAAAAGTGGCCTTATACCGTACCGCTAATATAATTTCTGGTATCCATTGTTCGTGCAGGCGCACGGTGCACGTTCATGCTAAAAAAGTGACGTACTCAGAAAGTGACGAACTCCGAATGTGACGTCTTCAGAAAGTGGCGTTCTCAGAAAGTGACGTACTCAGAATGTGACGACCACAGAAAGTGACAAACCCAGAATGTGACGTCCTCAGACAGTGACGTCCTCAGAAAGTGACCTAGCTCGAAAGTGACCTCGTAAGAAAGTGACATACTCCGCCTAAACCCTTCCGACGGTAGTGCGATGGCCTTGTATACACGAGCAGTAATAGTTTTGAATACTATTTCTTCCAATAACAACACACAACACTAAGGGCCAGTTGCACCAACCACATTTGACAGACTGATCAACGTCAGCCGGCGCGCCCCGGCGCCTTACTATGAAACTTTCCATACATCAAAAATTAGCGAACTCTTTAACGGTACGAACAGTTTGGTGCAACTGACCCTAACACTATCTCGTACACATACTGTTGAATAACTTTTTTCTGCCGGTTGATACATAAAAAAAATTACATATTTAAAAAAGTGAGATTAAATTCTCTATTTTAAAACTAGTTTGGTCTCTGTACGGGAAAGTTCATAAAGCGGGTCAAAAACGCCCAATGACCTTTGACGTTTCCGCGATTCTGGAGGTCCTCTTGAACGATTTCGACAAGTTATGACTTAGATATCCAAGTCACATCTAGTCGATATCTAATGTAGATCTAGTTGATCTCTAAATCGTTGCAAGATCTTGTGATTATCTCGAAATCCGAATAGGCCTGTTACTTCCCGATTTCCGATTGAGCTGAAATTTTGCATTCATATGTAACTTGGAGGTTATTCCCACTAGTTACCACCATGTTGTTACCACCATCGAACTTTCCGTTTTGGTTTCTTGTGAACAATATGATAAATAATTATTAAAGCGGCAGCTGCACGACGACGTACGTCCATGGTTCCTGAGTACAAACTGGTCGATCGTCGGATTGCTTGCCGCGCGCGGCTGCCGCGCTATAATTCAAGATGGTGCCAAAAATGGCTCACGAGCCAAAATACAGATTTGCCGCGGTCGAACAATGCTTGCGCGGCCGCCGCGCGATATCGAGACGCGGCTTAAGAAAAAGTGACCAAGGCCTCCAGTGCCCCGGGGTGGAATCGAACCAGCGTCCTCTGCTAGGTCACGGCGGCAAGGGCGAATTTTTCTATGTACAGTCGACGTCTTTGATATGTTTACATTTTTCGGTTTATTACAAGGGAGTAAGGTGCAAACATGTAAACATATCTTTGACGTCGACTGTATGTACATATTATTATATATTTTAATGTTTGTTATTACCTATTTTAATTTGTTTGACATGCCTAGAATTAATTTGTTATTTTAGAATAAGAATTGCTGTGCCCTTACAGGGTCCATGTCACTGTACTCGAAATTGTATTGTAACACCTTTATGTAGCAACATGGAAATGCAATACACAATAAACAATGATGATCGGCCTAGCCTACTCAAAAAGAATCTGAAGTAGATATGCATGATGCAGTTTGCAGGACAGGACCAGGTGCAAAAAAATATAAAGAATTAAATACGAATGTCACACATCGTGACAAACCATAAACGTTTATCGATTATATTATATATTCCTATACATATTTATACTCGCGCACGAAGGGTTCCGTACCATTAGGCCGCCGCCCCACTGCTGCGCACGCTATGTACACGACCCACGTTCCTATTAGTAGGAGATCCCACATATATGGTCGACCTTCACCAACCTGTCTGACGGATGAAACTATGAAAATATGAAAGAAAATATGTTCCAGAACATAAATAAGGGGTCATCCATTAATTACATCACACGTTTAGGAGGAGGGAGGGGGTCAAGAAAATGTGACATGTTGTGACAAGGGGGAGGAGTCACAAACTTTGTGACGTCACTTTAACTTCATCAGTAACCGAAAATTTATTTAAATTATTTTATACGCCAATATACATTTAAATAACAAGTCTTAGAAACGATAATCGTTTTTATTCGTTTAATTTTATTTCTTAATCAGTTTTGGGTTATAAAATTACTAATATTTCTTTTGTCAAAAATATTTTGATAAAATATTAAATAAATATTTGCCGATTTCGTTGATGTGACGTCACACCAGGGGGGAGGGGTTTGCCAAATGTGACCAAGTGTGACAAGGAGGGGGGGAGGGGTAAAAAAACCTAGAAATTCGTGTGACGTAATTAATGGATGACCCGTAAATAGGGTTGCCTAAAGAAATATGGTCAAGGCTATTTTTAATAAACTTTTGAAAAAAAATTTTTTTTCGTCAAATTTCACCGATTTGTCTGACGAACGAAATAAGTTTCAATGGAAAGTATACAACTTGTACAACATAAATAAACTAGGTTGCCTATCTTTTTCCGGTCACTATTATGTGGTTGCCGTGTTTAAAGAGGTGATTTTATATCGATAATTACACTCATCTATCTGACGCTTGAATTATACATCAAAATGATGGCAATTTTATTGCAAATACAATGGTATAGGGTTGCCTGCGAAAATCCGGTCACAAATAAGGGTTGCCAGGATTTTAAATAAAATAAGAAGGGAAGACTTTATCGATAACTCATAAACGGCTTAACTGATCAAGTTTGTTTTAATTTTATTTGAATGAGTTTTTTAGGCACTATTTTCATGATTTTTTTCATATTTTTTGTTTATATATATTATATTGTTTGCATATTTATCCAACGACATGTCACACTATGGGATTGAAGCGAAAAAAATGGATACATACATTTTTTTATTTTTCTTCGGTTGATACCTATGTTGTGATATGTCATTTGATATGAATTTTAAAATGAATAAGGTTCTTCAAAAATTTTTTTTTGCTAAAGTGAATATTTTAGGAAATAATCGCTTCGAAAGAAACAAAATGTATGTGAGGATTTTTTTTTTTCGTTTCAACCCTATGGTGTGGGGTGTCGTTGGATAGGTCTTCCAAAATTAATAGGGGTTTTGGAAGAACATTTTTTGATTAAGTGAATATTTTCGGAAATAATCGCTTTGAAAGAAACAAAATGTGTGTGACAATTTTTTTATCGTTTCAAACATATAGTGTGGGGTGTCGTTGGATAGACCATTCAAAATAAATAGGGGTATATAAACAACATTTTTTGATAAAGTGAATCATTTCGGAAACAATCGTTTAGAAAGAAAAAAAATGGCTTTTCCTTCTAACTTTTGAACCATTGGTCCAAAAAATATGACAAAAATCATGCCTAAAGAACTCATTCAAATAAAATTAAAACAAACTTGCTTAGTTAAGCCGTTTATGAGTTATCGCTAAAAGTCCTTCCTTCTTATTTTATTTAAAAGCCTGGCAACCCTTATTTTTGACCGGATTTTTGCAGGCAACCCTATACCATTCTATTTGCAATAAAATTACCATCATTTTGATGTATAATTCAAGCTTCAGACAGATGAGTGCAATTATCGATATAAAATCACCTCTTTAAACACGGCAACCACATAATAGTGATCGGAAAAAGATAGGCAACCTAGTTGATTTATGTTGTACAAGTTGTATACTTTCCATTGAAACTTATCTCGATCGTCAGACAAATCGGTGAAATTTGACGAAAAAATGTTTTTTCAAAAATTTATTAAAAATAGCCATGACCATATTTCTTTAGGCAACCCTATTTATTTATGTTCTGGAACATATTTTCTTTCATAAAATATAAGTTTCATCCATCAGACGTATTGGTGAAGGTCGACCATATATGTGGGATCTTAGACCATATACAAAATTTCGTGGGCTTGCCCACGGTTTGTATTAAAACGTGGGCCGTGGATGTAGCGTGCGCAGAAGTGGGGCGCCGGCCTTAAGCAAAAAACGGAAAAAGAATCACGTTTGTTGTATGGGACCCACTTAAGTATTTATTATATTCTGTTTTTAGTATTTGTTGTTATAACGGCAACAGAAATACCCGGAATGGTGGTGTGGTCTGGCCTAGTGGGTAGTGACCCTGCCTATGAAGCCGATGGTCCCGGGTTCGAATCCTGGTAAGGGCATTTATTTGTATGATGATACAGATATTTGTTCCTGAGTCATGGTTGTTTTCTACGTATTTAAGGATTTATATATTATATATATCGTTGTCTGAGTAGGTACCCACAACACAAGCCTTCTTGAGCTTACCGTGGGGCTTAGTCAATTTGTGTAAAAATGTCCTATAAATGTCCTATAATATTAAATACATAATTTGTATGAAAATTTCAACTGTCGGACGACAACGGAAGACGGACGGACGATCAAACGTACAGCGGAGTCTTAGTCTTCGCCGTATTCCTTGAAAGGGTTATTCTATGGGTCATTTGCAATGATTTAAGTCCAGTCAACCAGGGGTCAAAACTCATTGGTTTTCAAGTTATATGAGTTTTTAGTTTTTTGTTTACAAAACCCGCCTTTCGACTAAAAAGTGGTAATTGTGAAAAAACTACTCAAATTTGGACGTAAAAAAACATTCACCTAATAGCCAATAAACTACTGATTACGTGAAATAAAAAAAGATTGCCAAAACTTTCCAAAATTTTCAAAAAAAAAGGATTTGAAGTCACAATGTTTTTGTAATTTTCCCCAAACTTTGTAACATTTTAAGGCATTACTTTAAAAAAAAGTATGACACTTTGCGTACAAAATACAGAAATGAGTTCCTCAGCTTTCCAAAAAAGTACGAATGTCGACATGTTCTCTTAAACTTTTTAAAATAATAATAATAATAGCAGAGCAGGTAGGTACCGAAGACAAAAAATGCTTACGTAGAAACTAATTACCGTAATGACTTGACATGTATTAGGTACTTACCGAAAATGTAAAATAAGTTTATGGCAAAAATTTCATTTTTGGTACAAGCTTTTATCGCTGACTATACTTTTCTTACGACAGACAACTAATACTCATTATAAATTCTAAAAACCCCTAACACAATTAGGTTGCGTTGTTTCATCACAGAGTTCCTAAGGCCACCTCCTGTCTCCATCATCAGATCAGTTCGACAGTACCATATTATTGTATTGTCATCAGGCGGCTTAGCACGGTCGTGTTTTTATCCCTTGTCACCATGCCTGTCACGTTCTAACAAGTCGGCTGCCCTAAGCAGAAAACAAGTAACCCAGTTTTGTCAAATTTTTGAGGAGAGCAAAAAAACGTAATTTGTCAGTTTTGTTAGGTATTTGGTCTAAAATGTAACATCTGTTTATACCATTATGTTAAAGGCGATAAAATTAAGCTTATACAGACTTTATTTTTTGTTATTCTTGTATATTAAACTTTGTACAGGCATAAAATGTTGTCTGTGTAGTTTACTGCCCGAAAATCTCAGAACCATTCTACACAAATTCAAGTATCTCGTGTTTAGCTTGGAAATAGCAAGCATTTTAGCTTCTTAAATACTAAACATATTTGGCTCTCCGCTCAATAACTTTTCCAATTTTCATGCAATTCTGAAGAAAATGGTACCAAATGAAAGCTAATAACATAAGCTACCGAAAACTGATTTTTATTTCTTTCAGGTTTATCGACTTCAAAATCCCTGTTAGATAATAAAACGCTTGAAAAAATAATATATTTTTTTATATATTTTAAAGTTCTTTTCTATTGGAAAATAGACTTTTTTTTAATTAGTGATTGATGTTGCCATCCTCGTACCTTCTGACACATGGTTATTGGTACCTATTTCATCGATTTTATTTATTTTCAGAGATTATTTTGTGATACGATGACCCATTCCTTCAACAAACTCTCTGTCTTCGTGGATGGGTGGTACCTTACAGGATCCTGCTTCCGAACTTTTCTTTTTTAGGGTTCCATACCTCATAAGGAAAAAACGGAACCATTATAGGATCACTTTGTTGTCCGTCCGTCCTCCGTCCATTTGTCAGTCAAGATCCTTTATCTCGGAAACACGTGGAGGTATCGAGTTGAAATTAAAACCATATACTCAGGTCTAAATTCCCTTAAATATGTAGAAAAAAATCAAACACCTACATTAACGTAAAAAAAAGATACGGTGGTTTATGCCAAAATACGTAAGTAAATTTCGACATTCTCAAGGGATTCAAAATTTAAAGGTACCTAAGTAGGTGGGTAGTAGGTAGCTAGGTCAACGAGAAGTCCCGTTGTCCTAGAACTATGAAATTTGGCAAGTAATATTGTATTACATTATAAGTACAGGGAATAATCTGAAAACTATAAATTTGTAAAAAATAAAAAAATCAATAACTAAATTTGTAAGGAACGCTCGGTGGGCGAGCCCGACTTGCATTTTTTATAGTCCTATTTGACAGACGTGTTTGATAGGAATGAGGCAGGTGCATGGAATGGTGAGAGCTCGTGAGTTCATAAAAATCAATATTTGGGGACAATCTTACACTGGTTAACCTAGCCCCAAATTAAACAAAGTTTGTACTATGAGTACTAGGCGACGTTATATACATACATGTATAGATAAATACATACTTAGGTACATAGTTACTTTATTTACTATTTAACTTTACTTGCAACAAATTAAAAATCTAATTAAATCCTTCAAGTCAGTTTTACCTATTTCTTATAAAACCATATATGAAATTTTGCTGATATTAATATGGTAAGTAATTGGTGGATCTCTTTAGTGGCTAGAGTTAAACCAAGAAAAGTCTGCAGAGATTTTGACAGCACAAGGTCAATCTCGAGAAGTCTATTAGTAGAGTTAGACCAAGAAAAGTCTGCATAGATGTTGAGAGCACACCAGTGCAGGTGTTATTTTAAACGTCAAACTTCTATGAAATGATGACATATAAATAACACAGGCACTGGTGTGCTCTCAACATCTCTGCATACTTTTCTTGGTCGAACTCTACTAATAGACTTCTCGAGATTGACCTCAGATGATTCACTTTACCACATAATAAGTGTCTTTATAAAAATTCAAATTTTGGCATTATTCCTGGATTAAATATTTCCCTTTTGGTCAATTGAATACAGTCAGTTGTTGTTTGTTTCTAATTTTTCCCAAAACCTTTGGCACGGATACGGCATAATTATGATTTCCTCTTTCTTTGGCGTATTCTAGTGTTCTGTTTTCATTACTGTAGAGTCTACAGTGTAGACAATACAGATAATTTTAATTGTTTTAACAACACTTTTTCTTCAAACTTAAATTTCACAGACTTTTCACCTTTGACAGGAATATTTCTAAGCAAATTTGTTTTCTATGTATGTCTTTAAACAAGGTACCTTTTGTATAACTATGTGACTAATTTCTAACCTAAATCGCAGATTGTGTTGGGAGATACTTGTTTTACCATTGTAATAAACTAATTCGCAGTTACGAACATCTACGCTAAACTCAAGTATCTCGGTCATCTATATGAATTACAAGTATCTCTGTTTAGTTACTTGTCTTTAGCGTAGAAATGGGACATATACTTGAATTTAGCGTAGAATACAGGGTCAAAAAAAGATACTCGGATTTTAAAAACATGAATATTTTGAAAACTACACATTATTTTACAATTATTTTTTTGGTGAAAGATGCGCCTGAAATTGTAGATTCCGAAAATCCAAAAAAACCGTTTTTGAAAATTTTCGAGTTACTTGTTTTCTGCTTAGGGCAGCCGAAGTATGTAAGTGCGAAAGGGACGCGCATAGTGATAGTCGATAAAAATGGAACCGTGCTGAGCCCGCAGAACTACATACAGCTGTAAATTTTCATGACGCTACGATCCTTGGAAGATGGTTAAATTAGTTACCTTAGATTCCATTACATAGTTAGTTACATACAGGTCGAGAGTTCCTATGGCCACCTCCTGTCTCCATCATCAGATCAGTTCGACAGTACCATATTATTGTATTGTCATCAGAACTACATACAGCTGCCAATTTTCATGACGCTACAATCCTTGGAAGATGGTTAAATTAGTTACCTTAGATTCCATTACATAGTTAGTTACATACAGGTCGAGAGTTCCTATGGCCACCTCCTGTCTCCATCATCAGATCAGTTCGACAGTACCATATTATTGTATTGTCATCAGAACTACATACAGCTGCCAATTTTCATGACGCTACAATCCTTGGAAGATGGTTAAATTAGTTACCTTAGATTCCATTAAGTACATAGTTAGTTACATACAGGTCGACCTAATAAAAGCCTGTTAATGAGTTTTAGTTTAGGCGTCCGTATAAATAAATCCAGCGAGTAAACCACAACCACAATACTCTTGCGTACAATAGTCTAATTTACGGTGAACGGGAAAAAAATAGAGCGGTAGGTAGGTAGTTTAAAAAAACGTATGCAGAAAAACGCACAGCTTATCTATGGAATAAGTACCCTTCACACTCTCGCGGACTTAATAATAATTTATTATAAATGTTATGATCTTATAAATTTGTAAAATCAATGAAAATTCATTTATAATTTAGGAATATATAATTTTTATTTAAAATCATTGAAAAATTATCACCTTACTACCAATCCCAGTTTTGAACTGATAATTGATTAACGAAAATTCCTAGAAACCCTTAGAAAGCAAATCTGGCCTGACCTCCGATTAGGTAGTTACATGTACTAATGTAGGGATCAAATTTTAACGGAAATGGTTTGTAAGCTAAACTATTACAACATATTTTGTGAATTATATACCCTTACGTTATTACCATCTATTGAGTAAATTAGACACTACTTAGTTAGGTCACCTGTGTTAAAGTGACATCTATGTTGGTTATTATTAAACTGAATCTCGCCATCTTGTTTTACATGGATAGTGTAAAGATCACTCACACAAACAAGCGCTTAACTAAAATCTTCGCATTTTTCAAATGGTTTTTAATTAAAAATATTGAATAATTGGTCATTATTTTTAACTTGGCGACGACAGACGATTATGCACTACCTAAACATCAAGGTTCTAAGTGCTGTAAATCTACGTATTAAGAGAAAATTGACCAATAAAATTGTATGAAATTCGCATAAGGAGAACCACCTTAACCTACATTATTTGATCATGTAATGCTTTCATCTACCCTCAACTGGCTTAAGGGCCATTTGAGGGTAGATTTTGTTTACTTATTTAAATACCTAAAGATACAGAGTATATAGAGCCATTGGATAAAGCCGGAATGTACAGTCACCTTCAGATATATTTGAGCGGCCAAGGTGTTCACAATATCTGAACACGCACTCTAACGCCCTGACAATACAGTAGCCTCTAGTTCACCGTTGTACATTATATAATTATATTTTACTTCATTGTAATTTAATCTGTCTTATGTACAATAAAGTGTTTACATACAATAGAGGCGTGTTCAGATATTTGTGAGCGCCTTAGCCGCTCCAATATATCTGATGTCGACTGTACTTATGCAATAGGGTATTTAGAACCCGTATACAGAGTATCATAACAACCGGTGTACCGAAACCGGTGTGTCGGCGGTTACGAAGAAATTAACAAATTACGATTTTTTTACTTTGGAGCAGTCTAAGATGTATTCGTAGTTAGTTATTCGTAGAGATGCACCGAATATTCGGTTACTATCCGGTATCCGGCCTAACCGGCCATTATTTTAACATCCGGCCGGATACCGGATAGTGGGTTACTATCCGGCCGGATACCGGATAGTAATTTTGCTTGATTTCGGAGTAAACAAGATTGGAATAAGAAACAGTCACGGTCATAATCGTACTCGTTTATTATTTTAAAACAATTTAAACATTCCACTCACTTGCACGCGCACTCATTTCGAACCTAGAAATGAGTCCGCGCAAACGTCCACTACGAAACAGGTCAACACCTGCACAATGAGCACCTGAAAACCCGAAATGTAGGTATATTTCCGCTGGCCGAATATTCCGTGGCCGTATACCGAATACTGTTCCGTACTGATACTGTGTTCAAAGGGGTGGCCAAATTTAAATACCTAGGCTGTACAATCAATGACAACAATACCCGTGACGAAGAAATCGACATTCGCATTCAAAATGCCTTGCGATGCGGCGCAGCTCTGCACAAAGTCCAGACTTCTCAGCAGAAAAACTAAGATCCGAATTTACAAGACCGTAATACGACCTATTTTAACATACGGATGTGAAGCCTGGACACTAACTCTAAAGGAGGAGAGTAAGCTGTTGGTGGCCGAAAGGAAGATTCTCCGTAAAATCCTCGGCCCAACGCAGAGACCCGATGGCAGTTGGAGAATCCGGAAAAACGCCGAAGTTGAAGAACTAGCTGCTGAACCAAACATCATTGGTGTGACAAAGGCGCAAAGGCTTCGGTGGCTCGGCCATCTTGAGCGAATGGAAGGTGATCGGGCGGTGAAAAGAGCGTTTGAGGGATAGGACGCCGCCCGGTCGGCCGACCTAGGTATCGATGGGCGGATGTGGTGGACGCTGACCTGCGCGAGCTACGGATTGAGAACTGGCGAGAAACGGCACAGGACCGGGATCAGGGCGGCTTAGCACGGTCGCGTTTTTATCCCTTGTCACCATGCCTGTCACGTTCTAACAAGTATGTAAGTGCGAAAGGGACGCGCATAGTGATAGTCGATAAAAATGGAACCGTGCTGAGCCCGCAGTGGCGAGCAGTCGTGTTGGAGGCCAAGGCACACTTTGGGTCGCTGCGCCAGAGGAGTAAGTAAGTGGATACCGAATATTCGGCCGATGGTCAGGCCAAATATCCGGTATCCAGTATCCGACCAAACAACTATCCGTTGCATCTCTAATTCGTAGCTCCTGACGTACCCGTTGCGAAATTCCTGCTTTCCGCACATGTACCGTAAATAATTATTATTAGTTACCTGTGCAATCAACGATGATGTCGTACAGTTTGTCTTCTTTAGCGAGCACGTCAGGGGAGATGAGCCGGAATCCAGTGTCTGGAAATTAAAAAAAACCTCCTGGTGAATTGCTTCAAAATCCATTCAGTCGTTTTGGTGCGACCACGGAGCACTGACTATATATGGGGCATTATCTATGAAAAGGGACCTTATTGTCAATGGCGCTTACGCCGCACAGCGTCGCGCGGCATTGTATTTATAACGGAGCATCGTTAATAATGGCGTAAGCGCCATCGACAATAAGGTCCCTTTTCATAGATAACATCACATATGTATATACTATATGGCGCGATCGCGACTCTCGAACGTATGATTTTATTATAAATACAGGCGGCCTAGCCAAGGTGACAATCGCTTGCGCTTCGCCATCGAATCGCTTTGTCTCTCTATCACTCTTCCATATTGGTGTGAGTGGTATGACAGTGACAGTTGCGTTTCGTTCGCTCCGGAGCGTTAGCGATTGGCATGTTGGCTAGTCTACCCACTCACATGATTGATATTTTTCAGTGACCTCTATTATTATGATAAAATAAGGGTGACAGCGTGTTACTACAGTTGCATAAAGCACGTGAGTGGCTACGGGGTCTGAATTCTTCCTAGAACGCGTTTGCGCTAGTCTATTTTTGTATGGGATTTTAAACAGCGCTCCAAGCGGCACGTTTTGGAAACTCAAAATCTCATACAAAATGATGCTTAACGCAAACCGTAAGTATTTGTATTGTAAGTATATGATAGGTATCCATAGTATGTCAAGCCATTTCCGTCGGTAGAAAAACCGGACAAGTGCGACTCGGACTCGCCCACCGAGGGTTCCGTACTTTTTAGTATTTGTTGTTATAGCGGCAACAGAAATACATATTCTGTGAAAATTTCAACTGAGATACAGCCTGGTGACAGACAAACAGACAAACGAACAGACGGTCTCTTCGGACCGATCTTTCGGATCGGATCTAAGTAATAGGGTCCCGTTTTTACCCTTTGGGTACGGAACCCTAAAAAGCGGCAAATTTTAAAAATGTAGGCGCGTAGGGTTTTATTACTATAGAAAATTTGAATTTCGCTCCTTTTGCTACAGACAAAATTGTTAGACCGGCTATAATTCAGTTTATAATATGTAAGTATACTTACTCAGTTTCTTGACGATATCTAGCCTGGATTGGTTCATCTCTGAGACTGTGACCTCCCGGTGGCCCTGATGATGGAGCGCCGCCACCCACAAGTTGCCTGGAATACATTTTAAAGGTGTCATCATCGAATTTAAACTGCCGTGAGCTTCGACCAACACTGGGAGCGCTAGACGGCCTAGCGGTAAGAGCGTGCGACATTCATTCCGGAGGTCATGGGTTCAAACCCGGCTCGTACCAATGAGTCGGAACTTGTGTACGAAATATCATTTGATATTTACCTACCAGTAGCTTTTCGGTGAAGGAAAACATCGTGAGGAAACCGGACTAATCCCAATAAGGCCTAGTTTCCCCTCTGGGTTGGAAGGTCAGATGGCAGTCGCTTTCGCAACTAGTGTCTACGTCAAATCTTGCGATTAGTTCAAGCGGACCCCAGGCTCCCGTGAGCTGTGGCAAAATGCCGGGGTAACGTGAAGAAGAGTTTCGAGCAACACCGGGAATCCCTATTTCCCCTCTGCCGAAGCACATGCCCAACTGGACATGCCCACAACTAGCGCGGTGCCTGTTGTGACACATCCGTGGCCGGATTAACCGGAACTCTATTTTCAACTTCTGCATGTAATATTAGTTGAGCAACTTTTCGTCAGTAGCGACACACATGACTACAGGGTGGACACGCCACACATCAAAAATCATTTGCGTTTATATGTATGCACGGCACGTCTGTACACGCGTCATTGTGTGGGTAAGTCGCTTTACTGAGAGGACGCCAGAAGTCCACCAGATTCATGTCGCGGCCAGTCGCGGGGCGAGGTAATGCGAGTCGGGGCGGGGCGGTGCGTGGCCGTTCTGTATGATAATACTATTACCAACGATTACTTATTCTGTGACATGACATCTAGTGTCGAGTAGCAGTACTGATATTTCCGCTACTTGATGCTAGATGTCGACTACGAAAATAATAGGCGTTTTGGTAACAAAACTGATGTATGGAGGGAGCACTCTATGCTTATTTATTTCTCTATTGTTGTTGTTGTGTATTGTTGTTGTTGTTGTTGTTGTTATTGTTATTGTTGTTGTTGTGTTAGTATAATAATTAGTATAATTACCAATGATGCCAGCTCCGACCACGAGTATCTTTTTGCCAATCTGCAGAGGGGCCGCCCGGTCAAATCCGTGAGCGACGCATGAGTAGGGCTCGCAAAGACCTCCTGTAAATTAAACCAATTTAATGTGTTATTACTTTATCAAAGACATATGTAACTCCTTATAAGACGAATAAAGTCTAAGGAAAAAAACGTGCCTCGGAAATCAATAAAAAGTCATTCTCGGATAGATGGCGCCACACCTTTGGCCTATGCTCAGCTAGATGGCGTTGACGACACCGTTTGATATTTCAAATGGTCTTCCATTCCCAGAGTGACACGGGCCTACGTCACAATAACATTGCCACTTTATTTCAACATAACATGTTACATGGGTACATTATACCTATGGTTAATAAGTTAAAATATTTCTTTATAACTTTATAATTTTCATTTATATGTATTTTAGCTTAAATTTTACAATAACACGTCATTTTTAATTACTCGTTAGCAATATCTTCCGATTCACGAAAGAAATTTCAGACTTTCGGGTAATTCTGTTTATACTACTGGCAACACAGGATAGCGCTGTGCACATTTGACAATTCGGATCTAGATAACTTCATGCCCTGACCGTCATCCTTGTCGAACGCGTGTTAATTGTTATTTCCTTCTCGCTCAGTGTCAGCAGTCGCAGTGTTTTCCAAACTTTTCACGTCGTAAGCTTGGTAATTAATGTGTAACTGTGAATTAGTTTTTTAAACGTTTGTCTTGTATAGATAAATGGGGCATTATCTATGAAAAGGGACCTTATTGTCGATGGCGCTTACGCCGCACAGCGTCGCGCGGCCTTGTATTTATATCGAAGCATCGTTTATAATGGCGTAAGCGCCATCGACAATAAGGTCCCTTTTCATAGATAACGTCACAAATAAAGTTTAATTTAATACATTAGATTTGTTTTATTTTACTATGTTTCTACATGAATAACTTAAAATTAATGCCGTTAAAATAATTTTCACTGTTGGTTAAAATTCTCACACATTTCAAAGTTTGAGAACCTGTAAACAGCATGATGACGTAGGCGCGTGTCAGTTAGGTCATACGCGAATCTCGGAATGGAGTACCAGGCGGAGTATATTATTATACTATGATTGGAACTAATTTGTTCATACTAAAGTAAACTGTCACCCTATACATGAGAATAACAGCGCCCTCTTGACAATGATCATATATTACTGGTCAGGTTTTAACAATAACCGTAAAAGAAGTAACTTCTATTGGGATATCTTTTATTTGTAAACGTAGATCAAGTGAGCGCTTTTAATGTGGATGGAATAACTTCTCTTGGGATATCTTTTATTTGTAAACGTAGATCAAGTGAGTGCTTTTAATGTGGCTGGATGGAATTATTTTAGTTTTCTTATTATCAGTTTAGTTTTCTTTAAATTAATAATTAAATTTATTACAGCAAAACAACATTAGAATTAAGTAATTTTAAATTAAATAAATTATTAGTAAGGCCTATAGTCTGTATCTTTAGGTATTTAAAAAAGAGTAAACAAAATCTACTCTCAAATGGCTTCTTATGCCAGTTGAGGGTAGATGAACTCATTACATGATCAAATAATGTAGGTTGAAATCAGATCGTTCAGTGACAGATCCAGGTTTTGTATTTGGTTGGTTAACCAATAAATGTTATAACTAGGTATCCGAAAATGTACAAATTGTTTGTTTAAGTACTTTTATTTCAATATCTAAAGATACAGAGTTATATAAATACAGTACATATAAAAGTATTAATTAAATTATGAAAATTATGAGCAGAAAGTCAGTCAATCACAAGATTTAATGTGTTTGTTATTGCAGAGATAAACTGTATTTGTGGCAAGTTTAAAGAGATAAGGTAAGTAAGCGCCTTCCTTCTATTATCTTAAGTGCATTATGTAATATATTATTAATGTTATTTGTTATATTGAATATTATGGTATATTTGATATGATATATTTGACGCACTTGCAAAAATAGTTATTTGTTTTACAAGGGGGCAAAATTGTTGTTTAACCGCTCGTGCTAATATTGATACCCGAGCACGCGAAAGATTCCAAAATTGAACCACGAGCGTAGCGAGTGGTTCGAAAAAATTAATCTTGAGCGTTGCGAGGGTTTCAAAGCACGAGGGTTAAACAAAATTTGCCCCCGAGTGAAACACAAAAATTTTCACCACACTAACCCGAAGCAAATATTAAATGTAAAATATCAAACAAAATCAAATTCAAATTTAAAGCCTGACCGTGACCAGTAATATATGATCACGCGCCATGTTGTGGAATTTTACTGGAACTAATTTTTTGATACTAATCTGAACTGTCATACTATACATGAGAATAACAGCGCCCTCTTGACAATGATCATATATTACTGGTCAGACATTGACAATAACCGTAAAAGAAGTAACTTCTATATATCTTTTACTTGTAAACGTAGATCAAGTGAGCGCTTTTAATGTGGATGGAATTATATTAGTTTAGTTTTCTTCAAGCCGATTATTGGCAGGAAACGGCGCAGGATCGGGAAAAGTGGCGTGCTCTGGTTTCGGAGGCCAAGACCCTCTTTGGATCGCTGAGCCATATTAGTTAGTTAGTTTACTTTAATTAATAATTAAATTGATTACAGCAAAACAAAATTAGAATTAAGTACCTAATTTTAAATTAAATAAATTAGAAAGACCTATAGTCTGTATCTTTAGGTATTTAAATAAAAGTTAACAAAATCTGCCCTCAAATGGCTCCTTAAACCAGTTGAGGGTAGATGATCAAATAATGTAGGTTAAAATCATGGTATAATAATATACTCCGCCTGGTACTCCATTCCGAGATTCGCGTATGACCTAACTGACACGCGCCTACGTCATCATGCTGTTTACAGGTTCTCAAACTTTGAAATGTGGGAGAATTTTAACCAACGGTGAAAATTATTTTAACGGCATTAATTTTAAGTTATTCATGTAGAAACATAGTAAAATAAAACAAATCTAATGTATTAAATTAAACTTTATTTATCTATACAAGACAAACGTTTAAAAAACTAATTCACAGTTACACATTAATTACCAAGCTTACGACGTGAAAAGTTTGGAAAACACTGTGACTGCTGACACTGAGCTAGAAGGAAATAACAATTAACACGCGTTCGACAAGGATGACGGTCAGGGCATGAAGTTATCTAGATCCGAATTGTCAAATGTGCACAGCGCTATCCTGTGTTGCCAGTAGTATAAACAGAATTACCCGAAAGTCTGAAATTTCTTTCGTGAATCGGAAGATATTGCTAACGAGTAATTAAAAATGACGTGTTATTGTAAATTTTAAGCTAAAATACATATAAATGAAAATTATAAAATTATAAAGAAATATTTTAACTTATTAACCATGGGTATAATGTACCCATGTAACATGTTATGTTGAAATAAAGTGGCAATGTTATTGTGACGTAGGCCCGTGTCACTCTGGGAATGGAAGACCATGTTTTATTAGACCATGGTTAAAATCAGATCGTTCAGTGACAGATCCAGGTTTTATATTTGGTTGGTTAACCAAATACAAAACCTGTGTATGTGTGTTTGTTATAACTACCCGAAAATATACAATTTATTTGGTTTACTTTTATTTAAATACCTAAAGATACAGAGTTATAAAAATACAGTATAAAAGTAGTAATTAAATTATGAAAATTATGATCAGAAAGCCAATCAATTAATTAATGCGTGTGTGTCTTATCTGTGTTTGTTATTGTAGAGATAAACTGTGTTTATGACTAGTTTTTAAAGAGATAAGGTAAGTAAGCGCATTATTTCCATTATCAGTCTATTATGTAATACCTACTTACATTATAGTACATTCATACCTTAGGGAGGTAAATTCGTAAATATGCTTCAGATCGCAGGTGTTTGTCCGAACCGAAGGTGAGGGCCATAAATATGCGATCTGGGGCTTTACGAATTACCGCCCGTGGTTTGTATAAAGTTTTACGTCTTGCCTTGGCCAGGAAGTGAGATTTTCTTCCCGACCCGTAACGTAACGTGACGTAAATGTTATTTGTTTTATACCAATAATATTTGATATTGAAGCGATGGTGGCCTAGCGGTAAAAGCGTGCGACTTTCAATCCGGAGGTCGCGGGTTCAAACCCCGGCTCGTACCAATGAGTTTTTCGGAACTTATGTACGAAATATCATTTGATATTTACCAGTTACTTTTCGGTGAAGGAAAACATCGTGAGGAAACCAGACTAATCCCAATAAGGCCTAGTTTCCCCTCTGGGTTGGAAGGTCAGATGGCAGTCGCTTTCGAAAAAACTAGTGCCTACGTCAAATCATGGGATTAGTTGTCAAGCGGACCCCAGGCTCCCATGAGCCGTGGCAAAATGCCGGGATAACGCGAGGAAGAAGAAGAACCAATAATATTTGATATGACATAAGTATGTGGCGTACTTGCGAAGAAAATAATTTTATATTTATGATATACATTTATTGTAAACTACTTTAATGTTTAGAGTAAGGTAAGATTTATGCATGCAGTTTATTGTTAAATTTACCAACGCAAATAAATTTGTATACCCAATGCTGGTAAGACGTAGTGATACTAAGTAATTAATTGTAACACCTATGTACCTATGTTTAACAAATAAAAATATTGATTGATTGATTGATTGACTACGAGTATGTGAGGTGTGCAATAAAGAGTATTGTATTGTATTGTATTGTATTGTATTGTATTGTATTGTATTGTATTGTATTGTATTGTATTGTATTGTATTGTATTGTATTGTATTGTATTGTATTGTATTGTATTGTATTGTATTGTATTGTATTGTATTGTATTGTATTGTATTGTATTGTATTGTATTGTATTGTATTGTATTGTATTGTATTGTATTGTATTGTATTGTATTGTATTGTATTGTATTGTATGTCACGATTTCATAATAAGGTGTATTCAGGTAAATCTGAAAAGAAGAAACACTAAAAAAGTGGCAGATTAGTCTGAAAAGGGATTCTTAATACAACGGAATAGGAGTGGTTTTTGTTTAAAATGATTTTCGAGATTAGACAATTTCCGAAATTACCCGAACACCTTACCTACATCTTACCTTACGTAACATAGATAAACTAATACCTAGTAAGTATCTCTTTCCATAACAAAAATTAATCTCGAATAAACTAAACTAATTTAACTAATATTTAATTGCAAAATTTTAGTATTAGTCATTTTCATGTCTAAATTAGTTATTATTGAGCTCATAGAGAGTTAAGCTTAGAATAAATTTAAAAGTGGAAAAAATACTGTCTTGGGTGAGACTTGAACTCACGGCCTCTGGACCTCAAGTTTCAAGTCTCACCCTAGACAGTAATTTTTCCACTATTTATTCTAAGCTTACTGAAAGTTTCTGGATTTTTTCTAAATAAGTGGCCAGTCCAGGAATTTTCAGTATGCCCTAAGTAGCATCGTTCGCAGACGTTTCTGCTTGTTAAAAATTAAAATTAATAGAGAGTTGTACGGAGGCCGATTTCAATACCATTATGTTATTGTTTTGACTTTGATATGAAAAGACCTTGTTGCGGCTCGCAGTGCATCGAACGCGGACGATAAAGTAACATCAAAACAGTAGGGATGTAAGGAGGGGATTTTTCTAGTAATAGAAATAGAAATATTTATTTGCTTAAACATGGTAATTGCGTAAAAAAAACTAGTGCCTATGCCCTATGCCAATTCTTGGGATTAGTTGTCAAGCGGACTCCAGGCTCCCATGAGCTGTGGCAAAATGCCGGGAAAACGCGAGGAAGAAGAAGAAGAAGATGGTAATTGCGTACAGATGTCAAAAGTCAATTAATTTAGTAAGTATCACATGTTTAGCCAAAATATGGCATGCAAACTATGTAGGGCATATTTTATTTTTTAATAGTTTGAATGTTTCTGAAACGAGTGTGTACTAGTTTCTTTACCGTTATTTTATTATTATAACTACCATGAGTACAGTCAACAACAGAGCTATGAATACAGGCAAAGTGTTAAAATATGTATACAGTACTTTATTGCCTGTACATTAAGGTCGTGTATACATATTTTTGGCACTTTGCCTGTATTCATAGCTCTGTTGTTGACTGTACCGTAAACTCGAGTTACTTTGACCCAATGGAGGGTAACTTTGACCCACATGAAAACCTCATTTAAAAGGGTCTAATAAAAAACATAAAATAGTCAAAGGTTAGCGAAAACCATTCTGGCATCATCCATAATTATAGTGCAATAATATAGGCTGGACCGAGTAAATCAAAGTTACCCTCCAGGGCTAAAGTAATTTGCTTTAAAATCTGTGCATGATTGATTCAATTACCATGTCAGTTACCAACCTGATGGATTAGACTACTTATATACTTGTAACCTCCCGAGTCCCAGTGACAGTTGTTTTTTTTTTGAATTTGGAACCCTTACTTATTACACAATAGAAGTTCAGGATCGATTGTGGAATATGGAATATGTACAAAATGGTCTGGCCGCAATCCTATAGTGAAACTGCCCCTGGCTGAAGTGTATACCTTTCTTAGATGCGTTTCTTGGATGCGATATCGTTTTACCAAATTCCAAGCCTAGTATATCCTCCCCTTAGTTATTTAATGCAGAATATGGGAAAATTTTAAACTCTAGCAAAAAGGAGCGGCATATTATTATCTAAAGCCACTCACATCACATCCCTATTGACAATAAGCCTAATATGCCAATTGGGAGATATATAAAAAAGACTGACATCACAAGGTTCCAATTAGTCTGCGTAAACATGCGCACTGTCATACTGTGTGCGCTCGCGCTGCGCCTCGCGAGCGCCTGTCACGGACCGGGGGTGACCATCTCTGGAACCGCGGGTGACAATCAAAGTAAAATCCAAGATGTAGATGGTGACAATTTCAATTCCCTTTATGCTAAATATGGGGATGATGTGACTATCATATGTAATGGAAACGACTCCAAAAACTTAAACATCACATTTGAAGGAACTGGGAAGAAAGAAAACGTAGCTACAGAAATAGTTAATGATACTACGATAAAGGTGACTGCGAAGAAGCCTAATATAGATTTCTTTTACATGTACAAGTGCATAGATGTAAAAACGAATTGTACAGCGAAGCTATCAGTGAGTGTAATACCAGCAATAACTATAAGATCAGCTAATTTACGTCATAAACGGACGGAGAATAAAGTCACATATTTTGTGCCGATTGGCGAAGATTATGAAGTAATATGCTCGGGAAATGCAAAACTTACCATGGATAGAACAACATACAGCGTACAAACTATACAGCTAAATGAAAACACTATTGTTTATAAAGATAACGAAAAAACTACTTCTTCTTTTTATTATACATGCAAACATGAGCCTGAGTTTGGGCAAGCAAGTTTAGATGTTTATATCGACCATCCTCCGACTGCAAAAAATTTTTGGTGCATTCAATACGATCTTCAAATAAATTGCTATTGGGACGTATTAAGTAAGTATACAAACTTCACGATGTACTACGTAGACCCAGATCAGAAATCAATACGTATCTATGAGGATCACATTGTGGATAAGAAAAATAGAAGCAGTGAATGGAGTATAACCGAAATATGGTACAAATTGCCGTTAAATGTTACCTTCGTAATGCAGTCTTGCAATTTCATATATTGTTCAAATGAGACTTATCATATCAACAGAGATCATATTACGAAAACTAAGTCTCCCGATGATTTGAAATTGGTCAGAGAAAACTCGCAAAGCGTCGATTTGGCTTGGAAAGAACTTGACACTAGAACTAGAAGCAGTTCGTTGCTGCCGTCTTTTGTGTATAAAGTGACATGTCAGCTGCCAGGAATGCCTGAACGAGAGCTGAACCATTCATCTTTAAGAGTGATTTGCATGGACAACATTAGAGCTGGTTATGGATATTGCAAAGGGCTGATTCAACTTCCCTGCCCTAATAAACATTACGATATTAAACTTTACAGTAAATCTAAACTTACCCCTAATAGAAGCGAATACTGGTCAGAACCTGCCAGTATTACTTTACGTACCCAGCCAGCTAACAGCACATCGTCAGACCCTAATTGCGAAGATACTAAAGTAGACCAAATTCGAAAAGAACTGGAATCTATAGAGCGCAAAGTTGACTTCATTTGGAAAATGTGTCGAGAAGAAAAACTAGACATTTGTGACATGTTGTCAACAATTTGTTATTCAAACAAAAATTTAGTAGATTTCGAAAGCAGCTGGTTGCATGGCAAAGAATGGCTACGTTTGTTTTATCTTGCGCTACGGCATCATGAATTGGGGAAAGTTAATAAAGCAGAAGGTGAGGAAGAAGACGAAATCAGAGGAAATATATCTGAAGAAAATGCGAAGAATCTTTCAAAGTCAATGAAATAAGGACAAAATATTAATCGTACCCTCAATTTCTTAAGAAAAGTCTAGAAGGAAAATAATCTGTAACATTTTGTCATCAGTTGACTTGTATTCGCTTTACTTATTTAGTTATTTTGCTTGATTTTTGATGAATAAATTTGATAAAGTGAATATTCGTTTCCTGTTAATCGTACAAGCTTTGCTTAGTTTGGGGCTAGGTTGATCTGTGTAAGATGTCCCCTAATATTTATTTACTAACCGCCAGGCTCAAATGGGACTGGGCCGGCCACGTCTATCGCATGCATCCGGATAGGTGGGCTAACATGCCTCCAAGTGGATGCCGGTAGAGAAGCGTGGGCGGAGTAGGCCCAGGAGATGGCGAGACGACTTCGACACCTTCCTTTACAACTGGGGCCCATTTCTCGAACGATATTAAAAAAAAAATTCAAAATTTTAAAAAAATTACAAAAATTTCAAAATTTTTATTTCCATTCAGGTCAATTAACAATTTTAAGTAATTATACAGTGCTTTTCATAGTGACAACGGAATGTCACTTGTTATACATATTTATATACATTACATGACACTGCACAATACAAAAAATGGAACTCAAAAATTACCTGTGACCCCTACACTAGGCTAGGCCTGTATCGTAGGCTGACACAAAAACGATTACCAAAAATTTCTCAGTTATCTAGCGCTAAAGAATTAAGGAATTAAACTAGTAAGTAACAGAATTATATTACAGATATAAACAATATTAGTCTAATATTATTAGTGTGTTGTCATGGCAACCCATACGATTTGACAGTTCGTGGACTATATTAGTCTAATATCGTTCGAGAAATGGGCCCCTGGCCGGAGGAAGCATAAGATCGGGAGTTACGGAGAGCCAGAGGAGAGGCCATTGCCCAGCAGTGGGACACTCAAATAAATAAATAAAATAAATTTATTCATACCTTGTTCAGTAGTGATTTCGTCCGGGAGCGCGTAGACGTTCGTGTCCGGGCAACGAACGTACTCGGCCCAGCCGCCATCTCGCCAGATCCCGATGGTGTTGTTAATACCGGCGGTCAGACAGTAGTGGTAGTTTCCTGTGCGGCAGAAATCGCACCTGTTGCAAGCACTGTAACAAAAGTTATTTGTTTCACAAGTGGGCACAGAATTAATAATAGTAGTATGTATAGAAGGTTCATTCTCTAACAAAACGCGTCTATTACTGCAGATATGACCGCTAGGTGGCACAAGCGCGAGCGTCCGTTTTGTAGCGGTGCGTAGCAACCTTTACTGCTATACACAAAAATTGGTGTGGGCCGCATGTACTTGTAGCGACGAAACGAAATCGTGGAGTGATCCACGCCTGTAGTGGGCAAAGTTGTTGTTTATAAACAACGGTAAGCAAGCGAAAGATTCCAAAATTAAAGCACACGTGTAATGGGTTCGAAAAGTGGAATCATGAGCATTGAAATGAAAGAAATGACCGCTTTACGGCTCGGCCGCGACATTACGCGACTGATGGCGGCGCCAGCGACAACCATAGGTAACAAAAGAGCCGACCACTGGGTCTCGCTCCCATATATGGGTATCGCTGCCGCAGTCGCAAGTCGCTCAATGTCGTGGCCGAGTCCTTAGAGCCACCCCACACTAGCGACTTTTAAACTTCGGCGTTTAGTCAGCACCGAGGAAAATGGCGTCGCTACGCAGTCAAGCAGCAGTCTTAGAGTTGACTAGACGCTGACGCTCTAGAGACGCTAGCGTGGGATGGCTCTTAAGGGGCCCACTGATTACCAGTCCGCCGAACGATATCGGCCTGTCAGTTAAACGCAAAATTTGACAGCTACGAACAACTGACAGGCTGATATTAAAGTTTATTTCGCTAATGACGCAGAACTCAGGTTCGCGGGAGGTCCTTGGGAAGAACTAAGCCCGAAGGTTACCTGTTAGGGTCCACGACGACCTTCTGGCCCACTTTAAAGTTGGCACTGGCAGCCTTCCCGACCTCCGTGACGACGCCGCTGAACTCATGACCCATGGCCACGGGATAGTCCTTACGTGCGGGGAACTCGCCCTAGATACAAACAATATAATTTAGTTATTCAACTTTGGGAACAAATATAGTATATGTAATTATTTACATAGATCGTCGCGACATCTATTGTCGTCTAGCAGTACTGATAAATTTTCGTGAGTCGCGACAATAGAGAAGAATTCAAGTAACGGTACTTATGATTCCGCTACTCGATGGTAGATGTCGGCTGCGAAAATAGTCGTCTTTCTGGTACCAAAACTGATGTATGGAGTGACCACTCTATTCTTACAATATTTCTCTATGCATTTGTATAAAAATAATTATAATTTGACCATTTACCTTGATAATGTGCAGATCGGTGCCGCATATTCCCGCGTAATGCACCTTCACGATGACATCAGTGTCCTCGACGACCTTAGGGACCGGGTAGTTGGTCTCATACTTTAAGGTGAGGTTGCCACCGTTGAACACTACAGCTTCCATTTTTAAAGCTGTAACAAATCATATTAACACTTTAAACTCGCGTAAATAAAAAACGTCCCCCAAGTCACTGCCGATGGGCAGTGTGCCCAGAAGGCTGGCCGCATTGCCACGTTGTATGGCAATGCTAGTCCGTTGAGCAAAATACTGGCCAGCCCTCTGGTCTGGTACACATATTCAATTACACAAACGGGTCTACCGCGATATAATTTCATTGTTTTCAACTTAAATTCCGACGTTTCAGCTGAGTTGCACCAGCACGTCGTAGTGCGTCGTGCATAGGAATTTAAGGTAAAAACAATGAAATTATATCGCGGTAGACCAGTTTGTGTAATTAAATATACATATGTGCAACAAATTATGTCAAAATAAGTAGCGGTACCGTAAACTCGGGTTACTTTGACCCAATGGAGGGTAACTTTACCCACATAAAAACTTCATTTAAAAGGGTCTAATAAAAACAAAAACGTCAAAGGTTAGCTAAACCAACCTCATGTCATATTTCCATAATTATATTGCAATAATATAACCTGGACCGAGTAAATCTCAATGGCCAAAGTTACCCTCCAGGGCTAAAGTAACCTGACTTTACGGTAGTAACCAAAAAAAAATCTGCTGGCGCAAACCTGTAATTTTTGTGGGACAATTGAAATAAAAAATATACATATATATATTGGTACGCATAGAGCGGGCCAGCACACAGGTACTTATCACACGAATACGAACCAATCGTGCAGTCCAAAGTTCAAATATACCTACATTATTCATGTAGGCCTAGCAACAAGCACTTATGAATAGTAAGTGGGTAGGTATTATTACATAATATATTATCTTAAGCTAATTATCAGAATAATTTATTGATGTTAATATTATTCCATCGCGCGCGTGATGCGAACTCATCAACCAATCGCGTTAATTGTGCCTAGGATTACCAGACGGCAAGAATTTTGGCCGTTTGTCATTTACGGCTAGAACCCCCTCCCTCTCCCTAACCTTAGTTGTGCCATTCCACTGGTGCTCACCAAACGAGTTCGGTCGGAATTATATTATGAACTTTGAAATCGTTACTCCTAACTGGATTAATTCTCTGGAGTTAAATTTAGAGATGCAACGGATAGTTGTTAGGCCGGATACCGGATATTCGGCCTGATCATCGGCCGGACATCCGGTATCTGGCCGCAGTATATTCGGCCAGCGAAATTATACCTACATTTCGGTTTTTCAGGTGCGCATTGTGCAGGCTTTGATCTGTTGCGTACTTAGTGAAAGTAGTACGATTATGACCATGACGGTTTCTTAAATCCAATTTGTTGACTCCAAAATCAAGCAAAATTACTATACGATATCCGGCCGGATATTAAAAAAAAGGACTGGATAGGCCGGATACCGGATAGTAACCGGATATCCGGTGCATCTCTAGGTTAAATTTATGATTTCTCTATATCTGTTACCTACTCTACCAACAGCAACACTCCTAACTGTACAACGGTGGACCTTATTACAAAAAAATAAAAAAATAAAAAATGTTTTATTGCCACAACTACCAAAATAAAATAAAAAAGATAATACACGAGAGAAAAACAAAATGCACTTCATTTCAGAAAGACTTTAAATATACAAAACATGCACAAAAATTGTGGTATAGGCAATGGGTACCAATCTCAGCTTTTTGCTAGATATATACCCAGCGCTGATTTTCAGGCGGGTCCCTGTTTTTGACAGGTCGGTCTTTACATATACAGGATGCACAAAACCCAGTACTTAAGAGCGCTATTACATTTCGGCGTTGAGCGAGTTTAGGTATTTTACGCGCTGCGGCAGGCCGTGCGAGCTCAGTACGCCGATCCCTTCTACCACGCTCGCACTACAATGATGGATTAAACATTCTTGATCCTTCGCGAAGCATATACCATAACAACACTAACTGTACTTAACTTTTAAAGTTCTAAAACTGTTATTTGGTAAGTACGAAAATACTAAATGCAGTGCAAATGTACATAGGGGCTGTTCATAAATTACGTCATCTATTTTTGACGATTTTTGACCCCCCCCCACCCCTCAAATCATCCAAAAATCAAGCTTCGGATGAATCTGTTTCCTCCTACGTCATGTTACCATCATCCGATGTCCAGACCCCCCCCCCACTCCTCCCATTTGAAACGACGTAATTTATGAATAGCCCCATACTTGTACTTATGAAGGTATATTACTCGAAAGAAATTATAGGTACCTACTCGCTTATTTACATGTTTCGTCATTGCATTTGGTACCTATAGGTTGTAAAGTTTGTATCAACGAGGGTTTAAAAACGAACTGGTACTGAGGATCTGATGATGATTAAGGTGGTCACGGATACCAATCAACCATGTAGTAACATGATTAGGCTCGTTTGATTCGTCTCAACAAGATCTTTGACACTGAAGATACACAGGGTCTGATGATGGAGCTGGAAGGTGGCCACGGGTACCAGTCTATCATGTAAGTAAACAACTTCGTGTTTGGGCTCGTTTGATTCGTCTCAACAAGATCTTTGACACAAGACAGTACTCAGGCTCTGATGATGGAGCTGGAAGGTACCATTACCAATCAACCATGCAACTAAACCACATCGTGTTTAGGATCGTTTGATTCGTCTCAACAAGATCTTTGACACTAAGTGATACTCAGAGTCTGATGATGGAGCTGGAAGGTGGTCACCGGTACCAATCAACCATGCAACTAAACCACTTCGTGTTTAGGCTCGTTTTATTCGTTTCAACAAGATCTTTGACACAAGATAGTACTCAGGGTCTGATGTTGGAGCCGGAAGGTGGTCACCGGTACCAATCAACCATGCAACTAAACCATTTCGTGTTTAGGCACGTTTTATTCATCTTAACAAGATCTTTGACACAAGGTAGTACTCAGGGTCTGATGATGGAGCGCGAAGGTGGCGACGGGTACCTGTCTATCATCATCAGCTCCATCATCAGACCCTGAGTAGTATCTTGTGTCAAACATCTTATTGCGACGAATCAAATGAGCCCAAACACGAAGTGGTTCAGTTACATGGTAGACTGGTACCCGTGGCCACAGTCCAGCTCCATCATCAGACCCTGAGTACTAACTTGTGTCAAAGATCTTGTTGCGACGAATCGAACGAAGCCAAACACGAAGTGGTTTAGTTGCATGGTTGATTGGTACCGGTGACCACCTTCCGGATCCATCATCAGACCCTCAGTACTACCTTGTGTCAAAGATCTTGTTGCGACAAATCAAACGAGCCCAAACACGAAGTGGTTCAGTTACATGGTAGACTGGTACCCGTGGCCACAGTCCAGCTCCATCATCAGACCCTGAGTACTAACTTGTGTCAAAGATCTTGTTGCGACGAATCAAACGAGCCCAAACACGAAGTGGTTTAGTTGCATGGTTGATTGGTACCGGTGACCACCTTCCGGCTCCATCATCAGACCCTGAGTACTATCTTAAGTCAAAGATCTTGTTGAGACGAATAAAACGAGCCTAAACACGAAGTGGTTTAGTTGCATTGTTGATTGGTACTGGTGACCACCTTCCGGCTCCATCATCAGACCCTGAGTACTATCTTAAGTCAAAGATCTTGTTGAGCCGAATCAAACGAGCCCAAACACGAAGTGGTTTAGTTGCATGGTTGATTGGTACCGGTCACCACCTTCCGGATCCATCATCAGACCCTCAGTACTACCTTGTGTCAAAGATCTTGTTGCGACAAATCAAACGAGCCCAAACACGAAGTGGTTCAGTTACATGGTAGACTGGTACCCGTGGCCACCTTCCAGCTCCATCATCAGATCCTGAGTACTATCTTGTGTCCAAGGTCTTGTTGAGACGAATCAAACGAGCCTAAACACGAAGTGGTTTAGTTGCATGGTTGATTGGTACCGGTGACCACCTTCCGGCTCCAACATCAGACCCTGAGTACTATCTTGTGTCAAAGATCTTATAGAAACGAATAAAACGAGCCTAAACACGAAGTGGTTTAGTGGCATGGTTGATTGGTACCGGTGACCACCTGCCGGCTCCATCATCAGACCCTGAGTACTATCTTGTGTCAAAGATCTTGTTGAGACGAATCAAACGAGCCTAAACACGAAGTGGTTTAGTTGCATGGTTGATTGGTACCGGTGACCACCTTCCGGCTCCATCATCAGACCCTGAGTATTATCTTGTGCCAAAGATCTTGTTGAGACGAATCAAACGAGCCCAAACACGAAGTGGTTTAGTTGCATGGTTGATTGGTACCGGTGACCACCTTCCGGCTCCATCATCAGACCCTGAGTACTATCTTAAGTCAAAGATCTTGTTGAGACGAATAAAACGAGCCTAAACACGAAGTGGTTTAGTTGCATTGTTGATTGGTACTGGTGACCACCTTCCGGCTCCATCATCAGACCCTGAGTACTATCTTAAGTCAAAGATCTTGTTGAGCCGAATCAAACGAGCCCAAACACGAAGTGGTTTAGTTGCATGGTTGATTGGTACCGGTGACCACCTTCCGGCTCCATCATCAGACCCTGAGTACTATCTTGTGTCAAAGATCTTGTTGAGATGAATAAAACGAGCCTAAACACAAAGTGGTTTAGTTGCATGGTTGATTGGTACCGGTGCCCACCTTCCGGCTCCATCATCAGACCCTGAGTACTATCTTGAGTCAAATAAATACATATAGAATGTCAGGTCGTTTCAAATATTTTTAATCCTGTCCGGTAGTTTATTAAACTGTACCATTATAAATTATAATACTATAAAAACGGTGCTAGGATCAAAGTCTCTCGTTGCGGTTTACACGCACACAGTATAGCGTTTTACACGGCGCCCGCCGCACACAATGATAAAAAACCTCGTCGTCGCCGTTGAAAATGTGCGGAGCCGACCGACACACGTCCTGCCTCTACAAGCTCTGCCGCGGCACTGAGCTGGCGCAGCGCGCGTCATCGGTAATATAGAGTAGTTTTCAAAAAATTGCCAAAAAATTATAGTAGAATTTCATAAACACTAATGTATACCAACAGTATAAGCAAACGTTGCAGATTGCTTGAGTATGAAAATGACTTCGATATTAAGTAGATTTTCGTAGGAATTGACACTTGTTTCGGAGAGAAAATCGAGTTCGTTTTACTTTGATTTTCTCTTTCTCAAAGGTATGTAGGAAAAATATAGTTTGATATGCCTAAAGTACAGGGTATTAGTAATACAAAATAGCCAGGTTTAGCAGAGTAAAATTCTCAACATTTCCAAATAAGAGCTCGCCATTCAGTGCTTCACGGGGTTTTTCGGAAACGACCATCAGAAAAAAAATCATTACTAATTTAATAAGTCCTTTTTCTAATATTTACAACGACATTTATAAAGATAAGAAGACGCTTTTACTGGAACAAGTACTCATTGTTTCTAATAATGAGCGCAAAGTCCTGAATTTCGTCGACTAGTATCATCAATTTTGCATTATTTCGACTTTTCTTGTAAGAGCGCTCTTAACACTGGTTATAATAATATACGCGAACGGCGCGGCTGTTTATGTGTGTGTGTGCTATGTATATATATATATATATGTTTTATTCGTTAGTTATATTTTTTTTTAAGTTATATTTTTTTATTAAGTTATATTTTTTTTACAAAAGGCATATGGTCCCGATGGACAGTTAACAGATGGGCGATGGTAGGTAGGTATGTACACTATGTATCTAAGATAATGCCATACGATCAAATCAAAGTCAAAATTGACAGAAAAAAGTTTTGTGTCACATTTTTTTTACAAAACGCGTAAAAAACAAAAAAAAAAATAACATAACGGTGTATTCTTTTTTTCTGCTTATTCGGTTTATTTCATTAATAAAGTAATAGTAATTAAAGTGGTACTAGTCTTATTAAATACATGTACTGTCGTTTTATCTATTCTAATCTGTAATTTTCCTCCAAATGGAATATTAGTAAATGATTTGTTTTTATACAAATAACTTACCGTCTGTCGTCTGTCGCGCTCTCGAACGAAATAACAACTGTCGGATAACGAACACGAAGTAATCTTATATACCTGTTGACATACAGAGTGTTATGTAAAATGTAATCTTAAATTATTGTCATACAGAGTGTTACGTAAATTGTATAAACATAAACAAATGAGAAGCGTAGGGAAGGCACTTATCACGAACGCTGGGTAATCGTAAGCTGTCACACTATGTTAGAAAGATAACATGATGTCACTCATCGCCATCTTAGAAATCACGCTATCGCTATTGCCATAAAGAAATATTAGTAAGACAAGAGTGCTCACTCCATACATTTTTGGCATTAAAAATATTAGTATTTTCATAGTCGACATCTAGCATCGAGTAGCGGAATTATCAGTACTTTAAGTCGCAGTAGTAGTACTGTCAACTGACAATAGATGTAGCACCGACCGGAAAGTCAAATGTTGTTGAGATTAGAGTTTCCGGTCGGTGCTACATCTATTGTCACTTGACAGTAGATACTACTACTGCTACTTAAAGTACTGATAATTCCGCTACTCGATGCTAGATGTCGACTATGAAAATACTAATATTTTTGGTGCCAAAACTGATGTATCAGGATGATGTGTCTCGGAATAGAGTATCAGGCGGAGTATATTATTATACCATGGTGGGTATGGTGAACGAATTGAATGGGTATCTAATTAACGTTCCTAATGGAACATTCGGCGTTGCCCCATATAGACCTAACCATTTGCTGCGTCCTGCAACACCGACGACGCTGCTGTATGTGTCCCGATTACACTACCTTACGAAGGTCGAGGAGATCGTGAAGTATGTACGAGCCAAGTCCGGATTCATCCTGAGGGTCGTGAAGTTGGAATCTCGACACAGTGTGAATTTTAATTCTTTTGTGCTGAGCGTTCCGACTGAACATCTAGCGACCTTCACCAAGGAGGAGTTTTGGCCGAAGGGTGTCAAGTTCCGGCGGTTCCGCGGCCGGCTCCCTGACACTGCGGGGTTGCGAACTGCATCGCAGCCATAATTGTGTTTTTAGTTTTAAGATATATTTTGTAATAATATGTATGCTAGTTTTAAGGTATTTATCTATGGGCCAATAGTTGCCTGAAAATAAATGTTTTCATTCATTCATTCATTCATATAGAACAAATATCGGCTCTTTAAGTTAAGTTGTTAATTAAAATGAAAGAATTCTCTATTTAACTTTAATTCTCCATTTAAAAAAAGTAATTCTCCATTTTACGTTTGTTTAAAATGAACCCAAAAAAAGTGTACAGACCATGGTATAATAATATACTCCGCCAGGTACTCCATTCCGAGATTCGCGTATGACCTAACTGACACGCGCCTACGTCATCATGCTGTTTACAGGTTCTCAAACTTTGAAATGTGTGAGAATTTTAACCAACGGTGAAAATTATTTTAACGGCATTAATTTTAAGTTATTCATGTAGAAACATAGTAAAATAAAACAAATCTAATGTATTAAATTAAACTTTATTTATCTATACAAGACAAACGTTTAAAAAACTAATTCACAGTTACACATTAATTACCAAGCTTACGACGTGAAAAGTTTGGAAAACACTGCGACTGCTGACACTGAGCGAGAAGGAAATAACAATTAACACGCGTTCGACAAGGATGACGGTCAGGGCATGAAGTTATCTAGATCCGAATTGTCAAATGTGCACAGCGCTATCCTGTGTTGCCAGTAGTATAAACAGAATTACCCGAAAGTCTGAAATTTCTTTCGTGAATCGGAAGATATTGCTAACGAGTAATTAAAAATGACGTGTTATTGTAAAATTTAAGCTAAAATACATATAAATGAAAATTATAAAATTATAAAGAAATATTTTAACTTATTAACCATAGGTATAATGTACCCAATTACCCATGTAATATGTTATGTTGAAATAAAGTGGCAATGTTATTGTGACGTAGGCCCGTGTCACTCTGGGAATGGAAGACCATGTTTTATTAGACCATGGTACAGACTGCAATCGTCTTCACATGGCTAACGTTGTGATTATTGCCAGGCAGTATGTAGGTACGTTTTATTTTTTAATTTAAGTTTAACCCTGGTCGTATCGTATATGATCTAATTGTAAGGCTAGTCTGAGTCAATTGTGAACGATTAACTTTACTGTGAGCGTTATGGAAAATGGCGTCGCTGCGCAGATGCGCCAACGTTGCGTCGAGCAGCAGCCATAGAGTCGACTAGACGCAAACGCTCGGGAGACGCTAGTGTGGGGTGGCCCTAAGGCTCTCATAATGATTTCAATCACTGACTCATTAATTACAAATGATACACAGTAGGTATATAAATAGTCCGGATTTTTCACCACTCTGTATAAAGATAAGACTGTTATTGTCGTATGATATACTCCAATGATAACCCAGGTTTGCATAATCATAGTTAGGTACTTATAGATTACAATTAGGTATTAGCAGTATCGGGGGCTCAAGATCCGCCACCTACGTTGCTTTGTTACCTACCTATTAAGATAAGTTTGTTTCCCAATAAAATACAATTAAAAAACACACACATTAAAAAAAAAACCGTAGACATGCGAGTCGGACTCGCCCACCGAGGCGTAGGTACTAGAAAGTGCCTAAAAAGCGTTTGCTGTTGTAGCGGCAACGATAATACTGAATCTGTGAAGATTTCAACTGTCTAGCTATCACGGTTCATGAGATACAGCCTGGTGACAGACAAACAGACGGGCAGGTGGACAGTGGTCTTAGTAATTGCATATAGGGTCCCGTTTTTACCCTTTGGGTACGGAACTTTATTCTTCCGCATGCGACGAGTCCGTCTTGTACAAGATCGCGCCGCCAACTGCCGCTAGACTACTCGAGAAACTGAAAACGGTGAAAAATAGAGATACTACACCTAAAAACACGTGTGATAGGTACCTCATTAGATTCGTCATGATGCCTAGAAAAATGTATTCGAAGCGTACAAAGAATATCAAACAAAAAAAGGGGGAAAAGGAGATATTTTTTATTTCCCAAATATCTCAAAAAGTATTCATATTTAAGAAACCAAAATTAAAATTAATAAAGAGGAGGATATTTTCAATAAAATATTCCATACATGCAGAACTGTATCTCCATTATTTATACTTTTTATTCAACGCTGAACACAGCCCTCCGCGCCTCATTTTCGGGAAGATTTCACCTCACCGTTTTCAGTTTCTCGAGTAGTCTACAGCGCCCCTGTCGCCGTAGCCGATACAAGTGCGAAAATAAGGAAACTCGTAAATGTTTTAATATTAATCTAAAACACGACCGAGTGTTTTAAATCGACACTAAGTAGTTGCGAAGGTATTCAAGGTATCGTCTTGGGTCGTCCCATTCGTTTTTCGTCACGTTCTTAAATTAGTCCTAGTCTGCTTTCGTCACTCATTCTACATTGAAAGCCACCGACAATTGTGACGAATGTAGAATGAGTGACGAAAGCAGAATAGGACAAATTTAAGAACGCGACGAAGAACGAATGGGACGACCCAAGACGATACCGTTGCGAATTACCTATTCGCACATTCATCGTACAATGTTTTACAGTGGGTACATATGTAACATATGGCCCTTTAAATTTTCAACATAGTTACGTAATCTGCTAATTATCGCTCTAGTCAAGTAGCACCATAAGTAGGTACTGTAATAATGCCTACATTGTGATACAAGTGTGCTACGTTGGTCATTACACACGGCGCGATATTGTGCGCGCGGTCTGCAAGCAAGATATTAATGATATCATTAATTACCTAACTAACAAAGTGATATAATATAATGAAAAATCACGCGTGTTTAGTATCTAGGATTATGAGCCTAAATAGCCGGATTGGTGGGCTAGTATAGGCACCAAGTGGATGCCGCAAAATAAGCGCGGACATGGCAGGCCCAGACGGAGATGGCGGGACGACTTAGACACCTTCATTAATAACTGGCCGGAAAAAGCTCAACAACGGGAGTCATGGAAATCAAGGGGAGAGGCCTCTGCCCAGTAGCAGTGGGACAGTAGGACACTATAACAGGCTATTTAAAAAATGAGCCTAAAAGCGGTTCAATAACTTCCACGTTACGAGCAAGTGTGATGAAAAATATATTAGGCCAATCAACGCTATTTCTAACGCTCGATCTCGTGTAGGCATTTCGTTGAATACGAGTAGGTACTATCTCCACTACTAGGCATTAAATGTTTACTAATAGAATTGAAAACGAGTGGTCAATAGCACTAGATTACCAATTTCTATCGCTCGTATTTCAAAAACAGGATTTCGCCGTTTTCCACATTTTCGAGTGACGAAATCGAGCGCTCGATATTCAAAAATCGGACCGAGTTCCGAGTAATGGCTATTACTTTCCTCTATACACTGATATCAAAGCTCTACACATTATAGGTATTATAGTTACAGATATATAACTCAATAAGCCAAGCCACCGCGCCATAACACTTTTCGTTACCTACACATATCTAGTTTTTGCTCCGTTCTTTCGACCCCCTCTACGTGTTTTTACAGTCGTTCACCTAACGTTTCACGTCAAAAGTATATTTCATTCCTACTTATCTTATTGTTTTTACATATTATTATTATCTTAAAGGGTTCAGCGGCAAAACGTCAGAGATAATAATCTATATATATAAATGCAAGTGTCCTGACTGACTGACTGACTGACTGACTGATTCATCAACGCAGAGCCGAAACTACAAAAGATGTAAAGTTGAAATTTGCACACTAGATTACATTTATAAAGTGTACAAAAGATAAGAAGCGATTTTGAGAAATTCAACCCCTAAGGGGGTTAAAAAGGGGATGAAAGTTTGTATGGGGTTTAAGTTTTATTTTGAGCTAGGAATGTGAAACTTCGTAAAAAGATATATTATTAAAATAAAAGAAAACTCATTACAGCGTTTTTGAAAATTCATCCCTTAAGGTGGTGAAAAAGGGGTAGAAAGTTTGTATGGATATTAAAAAAAAATTCAAACGCGGGACTTGAATCTTTGTATTTGGGGATATTATTAAAAGACAGGAAAAGTAATTTCAGCTTATTGTAAAATTCATCCCCTAACAGGGTTAAAAAGGGGTTGAAAGTTTCAATCCATTACAAATGCTTTGAAAGTTCTTAGAAAAGCATAATAGCTAATTACAAAAAAAAGTAATTGCAACGTTTTTGGAAATTCAACCCCAAAGGGGGTTAAAAAGGGGATGAAAGTTCGTCTTGTTCGTTGCGTTATGAGCGCGATCAGGAGTTACTCATCAATGAACTTGAGATCACAGGGGTTCCTGAGACAACAAATGAGAATAAACTACACCTGATTACACTTATAGGTCAAAAGGTCGGAGTGGCTGTATCGGAGCATGACGTGATGAGTGTAACCCGGGTCGGTGTTCGTCGTGCGGTCCCAGCTCAGAAAATACAAAGTGGAGCGAACTCCCCAGACGAGTCCAGCAGCCTGTGCGAGGCGACCCCGCACGTGAGGGGTGCGGAGGGACCGGAAACGGCGGGAGTATCCCCTGATAGCGACAGTACTTCGAGCCATATTATGACGTCGCGGCCTTTGGTCGTGCGGTTCGTGCGGCGTGATCAGCGGGACCAGCTGCTCCGAGCAGCTCGCGTCCGACGTGTCATCGATACGACGGGCCTCGGCTTCCCCGGTAAACCGAATCGAGTCTACATTAACGAGCGTCTCACATCTCTAAACCGGCAACTGTTTTATAAAACTCGAATGGAAGCCCGACGCCTGCAATGGCGAGCCCCCTGGACTACTCGTGGTAACATTTTTGTTCGACGCGACGCTGGACATTCGGCAATAAAAATCAGGTCTGAAGCCGACATAGGTAGGGTTTTTAGGAATGAATAAGTTTGCACCTTATGTATTACTTAATGCTTTATTAATGCAGTTGTCAATCTTTTATATAATTGTTAGGCTCCTGTGTATTCATTATAATTTATTTTTTAGGCTTCTATGCTCGATGCTTATCAATGTTTTCATTGAAAAAAACACTGTTTCTAACTTACTACTTATTATAACGACGATAAACATATGTCAGCAAGAATATCAAATGTTATTACCTAAACGATTGAATGGATTGTGTAATTTGTGTACTCATATTGTTATCTCTCAACTTGTTTATAGTATCAACTTTCGACCTTATGACTATGAATTACGAACTAAGCTTGTAAAAATGTCCACATTTATAAACAGTTTAATATCTACTTACCTACTTATATATATCGTAATAAATATATATTTATTTACACTGCATGTTATTTATTATTTTATACTTTTGAATAATTCCCAAAATAATAACTTTCAAAGACAAATTTCAGCTCGCCCAACTTTTTTATTACTTAATGGTTTACCGCGCCCCAGATTTACATCTATTGAACGCCGCCATATGACGATCCTCAAACAGCTGCTTATAAATAGTTTGTTTTGCCAGCTAGTGTTCTCGCATGTTATTAAATTTGTAATTAAAAATAAAAACTTTAAATTAGGCTTATTTAATGCTGGGTCGCTTGGGACCCGACATGATGAGTTTTTAGTAGCCTTGAACCGTCATAGGGTGGACATCCTAGCCATAAACGAGACCTGGTTGCGCGCCGGTGAAGAGGCGCGCGCTCCGGCTCCAGCCGGGTACCGTCTGCGTCACTCGCCGCGCCCAAAGGGCCAGCGCACACGCGGTGGGGGCGTTGGTTTTTACATAAGTAAGGATTTTCGCACGCGTGTACTTACGACACCAATGGCTCCCTCTGTTGAGCAAATGTGGCTGGGTATCAATCTTAATGGCAGTAAAATTGCTATTGGGACCGCGTATAGGCCCCCATGGCAGAGCGTTGACATCTTCCTGGATGCACTCTCCGAGTCAATTTGCTCGCTAGCGACTTATGATCATATCGTATTGCTAGGGGACTTCAATATAAACACTTTGCGCCCTCACGATCCCAACACAGTAAAGTTATCTGATTTCCTGACCACTTTGCAACTTTCACAATTCGTTAATCAACCGACCCACTTTACTGATCATTCGGAAACTCTGATAGATGTAATATGTTCGAATACACGAATAAGCAATGTGTCGGTGAACCATATACCCGATCTTAGCAGCCATGCGTTTATTACCACTGAGCTTAGCGTTAGGAAAAACAAGCCCCTCCCAAAATGGGTAGTGTATAGACCGCTCAAGGATATCGATGTGCAGAGGTTCAACGCTGACCTCGAATCCATAAACTGGGAACGTTTGGTGTGTGACAACGTCAATGACACTCTTTATCATTTTAATGAGTCCATCTTACGGCTCTTTGAACTTCACGCGCCTTTTAAAAGAACCCTTATTAAAAAACAATCTCACCCGTGGATCACTTATACGGTAAAGGAGATGATGCGACTCCGTGATGAAGCGCATGCAAGATTTCGTAGTACAGGCCTCGACACCCATAAACAGTACTATAAGGACTTAAAAAGCATAGTTAGCACTGCCCTTTTCACCGAAAAGTCGGCCTTTTTCAAGACTCGTATTAATCATAATCAAAATAATCCCCGACTTCTTTGGCAAAATATTAAAAGTAACATCGCGGATTTTAAAAAAAGTAATGACTTGCCTTCAAATTTCAATAACCCAGACCAGATTAATAATCATTTTCTAAATCTTCCAGGGGGAAGAGGCGTCACCATATCCAGTCTAACATATTATGAGTTCCATAGATTTGGCCCCATTAGTTTTAGGTTAAAACCAGTCGATGAAAACGCTGTTCTCAAAGTTATTAGATCTTTTTCAAGCAACGCAGCAGGTACTGATGGCATCACATTAAACATGATTGATTTAACTTTACCTAAAACTTTGTACACTATCACTAAAATGATTAATCAATCTATAATTTCCGGTATTTTTCCAGACGACTGGAAATCGGCTATAGTTAAACCAATACCTAAAACACCGGAGCCTACGGATTTAAAGGACCTCAGGCCAATAAGTATTCTCTGCTTCTTGTCAAAAGTCTTGGAAAAGATCGTTTGCCTGCAATTGACTGCGTTTTTAGAAACAAATAATATATTGCCGAATAAGCAGTCTGGGTTTCGCAAAGCGCGCAGCACAGCCACGGCCCTTCTGGACGTGATCGATGATGTACTAACAGCACAGGATAAGGGAGAAGCATCCATCTTAGTCCTACTCGATTTCTCCCGTGCCTTCGACACAATAAATGTCTCGCTGCTTTTGTCCAAACTTGCGTACTATGGTTTTGATAACGGAACAATAAAGTGGTTTGATAGTTATCTCTCGGGTCGTTCACAGAGAGTAGGGCTGCGTAACTCTTCCGGATTGACAGATTTCTCTCTGAAAACCTTTGTAAATTGCGGAGTCCCTCAGGGATCGATTTTAGGACCGATTTTGTTTATTTTGTACGTGGCGGACATTACATGTTGCATAAAAAATTGTAACTATCACATGTACGCCGATGATCTGCAAATCTACAAAACATTCCTTCCCCGAGAGACTGAAGCTGCCGTTGAGTTGCTAAATCAAGATCTTGCTCGTATCGTCGACTGGTCCGGACACTGTGACTTAGTTCTCAACCCCAATAAGTCCAAATTTATAGTGCTTGGTACTAAAGGCCAAGTTCAGAAGGTCACCAGTATAGACCCTAAAGTTTTACTTGGTAGGGATCTCCTTGAACGAGTCACCATAGCACGTAATCTCGGACTACTCGTTGACGAACAGCTACGTTTCGAACAACATGTACTACAAGCTGCTAAAAGCTGTTTTTATAGACTGCAAGTACTTTACCAGGTCCGTAAATACCTTAGTGTTGACATTAGAATAAAATTATGTGACACGCTTATATTATCCAGGCTTAACTATGTCGACACTGTCATTAACGGTTGCCTACTAGCTCGCTCTAAGGCACTCCTTCAACGCATCCAAAATGCCTGCGCTCGGTTCTGCTTCCCCATCCCTCCACGGACTCACGTGACTCCCTATCTTAATAGTGGTAGGATGTTGAAAATGGATGCACGACGTTCGTTGCATTTTGCGTCTCTGCTTTTCGGTGTTGTCCATCTTCAACAACCTCTGTACCTCTTTAACAAATTAAAGTTTTCCGCCCGCCCGACTAGAGAAGCCATACGACTTATCTGTCCGAGACACGGCAGTTCTGCTGCATTTCGTGGCAGTTTTCGCTACTCTGCCACGAAGTGCTGGAACAACATACCTCCGCCACCTATAGTGTTTTAAGGTGTTAATCTTACATTTTGTTTTGTGTCACAGATATTATTTGCTTTTTAAGTAATTTAACAATTTGTGGTAATAATTTTTATTTTGAATTATTTTGAAGAAAAGAATATTCTAGAGAAAACATGTAACTGTATCGTATTTAGGATAGTTTTTTTAATGTGAAAACATAGTTTGTGTCAATTACGTCCATTGCAATCGGATACTATGCCATACTATTCAAAATGACTCAAAAAATAATTAAAGTAAAAAAAAATTGCTGACATCGCATTTAATCGTGTCAAAATGTACATTACATGTTTTTGTGTCTTATTAAGGCATAGCTTCATAAGATATTTGATAATTTTGTTCTAACATGCTATTACCATAACAAAAGAATATTAAAGTTACTAGAGTTCACATCTTATTCATTTAAAAGGCGGGATAAATAAGAAATATGAATTTGTGTCAGTTTCATCCATTGCATAAACAAATAATACAAAAATAATGTTTGCGTTCATACGACGCTAGCGGGTGGCTCTAAACGGGCAACGCGGGCCGTGCAGGGGCGGGGGGGGCGGGCGCGGCGGGCGCGGCGCGACCTTGGCGTGGCGGCGGGTAAGGGCCTCTCTCTAAAAACCACACGTTGCGTACGCAGCGCATGTTTACTTCGCCTGTGCGCCAAATGAATATTACTTCTTGAACTTAATTTATATTAATGTTATTAATATTTTTATTTCTATATCTAATATCTAATCAAGTCTAACTTCAATATGTCTTAATTATATGGACTAATAAATTTTAATATAAACATGTATAATTTTTTTTTCCTTATAAATAGCATAAACCAGTCTTTCCATACTTAACGTAAATTATGCACATTATTTTTTTAATGTATTTTTTTGTTCTTAGCATTTTTTTATAATAGGTATTATTAATTTCACGTATTGAGGTTATTTAATGCCTGTTTATTCTGATGTTTTGAATACATTTACCTTAAATAATAATTACCAACACTTTTGATAGTTCAAGCTTCTTGGATAATAATTTACCTTTGGGTTCAATTGGCGTAAAGGACGTTTTGGCGAAAATGAGTTATATCCACTACCGTAGGTTCAAAGGGCTTAACTGACAAAACGCAATTTTTCAGGAGAGCCAACAAACAGTTTTGTTTTGAGAAACGAAATCAGACCTTTTTTTTTGCTTGAATTAACTGATGCCTGTATGCGGCTTATTCCTAACTTTTTGAGGTCTTTTAAACTGATTTCTTGAACTTATAATACAATGCTTATTTACGAAAATAGCATGTTTGTTTATCTTATTAGAAAAAGGGCGTAATGTACTAAAAATTAAACTGTTTTAGTACCATTTGGCGTAAATCCAACAATTTTGTTGCAATATTGACAACTTGCATTTAGGGAACACTATACTTCTAAGTACTATAATTTACATTTTTTTTCCGAAAAATTATAGAGATGTTTTCACTGTTAAGTTTTCCCCATTTTTGTTATTTTGGATACTTAAACGTCGAAAAGGTCGTTTTCTTAGCCACAAAAACAATGTTTTTTTTTTCATTTGTTTATATTATTTCATGGGCGAGGGGTCTCTCGAGCATTAGAGGAGGCCTATGCTCAGCAGTGGGACGTATAGTCGTATATAGGCCGAAATGATGATGATGATGATGATATTATTTCAACAGAATCACTGCTGTCCCACCATTTATGTATATTGATATACTTACAACAATTTGTAACAAATTAATTTTACTATAGAAAGTATTACGCGTTATTTCTGTTTGTAATGTTAATTGGATTATAGATTTTACTTTTACATACTAAAATATTATTAGGTACAATAGTAGTTTTGAAATTTCGTATGTCTATTCAGTAAAACTTAATGAATATGATCGCATATTTATGACATTACATTAGAGTAGAAAAAGGCATACGGCCAGGCTTACGTACTTCTATGGATTTAAAAGCAAAAGTTATACCTAGACAGTAACTTTCATAAGGTTAATCCTGTAAATTAGGGTTTAAACAAAAAAGTATTAATATTATAATCAATATTACCAATAACCCAGTCACAAACAAAACTAATAGTATTAGCCATAATTATCATTTGAATATAGTCATGTTTAATCATTTTCCTAAAACTGATGAAAAAGTACCCACTAGTTCAGTTTAAATTATCAAAATTTAGTAACCCTATAAATAAAGCAACGAGCACATGAGCAGGTAATGCAAGTACCTACTTAATGAAAAAATTGACAAGGTCATCCCACTTAAACACAAAAAAGGAACAATTATAAACCCGAAATTATACATAGTATGGAGCCGTATCTCTTACATTGAATTATCTAACACTCGTATAAATATCCATTAGTTGTGGGCGTAACGTACATTTAGCACTCAAAAAGCTACTGCAAAGAGGCGTTACGTACAAAAAATTACCACATATTTAATAAAATTTCCGATGCAAAAGGGCGTATCGCACACAAAGTTGGGAGTTACGCAGTTGAATTCGCAGATCCGGCCAAATGCGTTGGAAAATTGTGTTCAAGCATTGATTTTTCATAGGGCTTAACGGATATTTTTTTCAAGTTATCGAGATTTTAAATATATTATTCGATAGAGAAAAAAATACTGAGTATAACTGCATTTTCGCAATTTTGTCCCTTACGCCCTTTGAGCCTACGGTAGTCGTTATATACAGTTTTGTTCAGAATTCCAAGCGCTTTCGTTCTGTATTTTGAAAATTTCGATATCTCTTAAAAAGTTGCCTTTACGACCCAATTTTTGCACTATGAGCTTGCAACAACAGCTTATTACAAGGGGCGTAAATGACCAGGTATACATTAGAAATTCATAGATATTATCGTAAAGGTTACCGCTAAATATAAATATTGTTGTAAATGACTTACATGTCTTTTGTCGTCCGACTACGGCAACGCAAAAGGAGGAGGGTTATGATTTTGACCGGTATGTATGTGGGTATGTACGTGTGTTCATCTGTTCGCTCATAACTTCTAAAGTACTCATTATAATTTGATAAACGATATGTCATTCGAATTGTCTTAATCGTCCGCTGGTTATAGGCTATATGACGTCACAAAAAATGAACACTGCGCCCTCTAGAGGTCATAAAGTCACGAACCAAAAAATTAAAATAAGTAATGATGACGTGTTGTATATCGTTGTTATCGCTATTCATCACCTTACTAGATGCACTCGCGTGGATCTGGCTAGGTTCAGCTCGTAGCCTCTTGGAGCGGGTTCAGCAGCAATAATGTAGACGACGCCTTTCGTTTTAAATACTTTAATTACAAACTAGTACATTTTGTATAGAAATCAGAAGAAAGGTAAATATATATAAAAAAGGCACGTATGCGTGCATCTAGTAAGGTGATGAATAGACCTGTAGCAAACTTATAGAAATAAATTCGAGAACAGATAAATCCATATATGACTTATCTAGTTTTAGGGCCAAGCGTCAAATTAATAAGCTTTCCATAATGGAAATGCTATACGCAGATGACGTTTGCCTTATGGCAGACTCTGCAGAAGCCCTTCAATCCTACGTGGATTCCCTTAATACGTCATGCCGTCAGTTTGGCTTAGTTATTAGCGTGGCAAAAACACAGGTTCTGGTGCAACCGCCTAGGGGTTGTCACATGGAACACTCCAGTATCAAACTGGATAGCAAGGATCTGGAAGAAGTGTCACGCTTTAGGTACCTGGGAAGTCAGCTACGGAACGACAATAGCCTTGCGTCCGAAATACCAGCCAGGATAGCTAATGCAGCCGCAGCATTTGGGAAACTAAACAACCGTGTTTGGCGATCACATGACCTTAAATGAACAACCAAAATTATGGTATATAAGGCCATAGTCATACCAACTCTTCTTTATGCCGCAGAAACCTGGTGCTGTTACAAAGCAGATATTAAAAGGCTGGACTCGTTCCATCTACGCTGTCTTCGCTCAATTCTGCGCATAAAGTGGCAAGACAAAATACCAAACACGGAAGTCCTGCGTCGGGTCAAGATGCCTGGTATCGAGGCATTTATTATCAAACACCAGCTGAGGTGGGGTGGTCACGTCGTGCGCATGGACAATAACAGATTACCCAAAGCCGAATTCTATTCAGAACTCTCCAGCGGGAAAAGGAAACAGGGGGGTCAGTACCTGCGCCACAAAGACGTCCTCAAGCGTCACCTAATAAATTGCGGTATACCGAGTGATTCCTGGGAGGAGATTGCGTTGCAGAGAACGGAATGGCGCGCAACTGTTTATAAAACAGTAGAACAATACGAGCAGCGGCGTTTAGAAGACCTAGATGCTAAGCGCCATCTCCGTAAGACGCGACCGAAGCCCTCGTATACCTACACCTACAACTCAGCCGGCCAGCTCCACTGCGGACCTTGCGATCGCAACTTCAAAACCAAGTTTGGCTTCGCAAGTCACATTAGAGCGTTCCATCTTCCTAATTAAAACATTTGGAGGAGTCGCCATCGTCGGACACGGCGAGGAGGACTTATTATTATTATCGTTTGAAAGAGCTCAATTAGCACATTTCAAATATATAAATATTGTTAGCTTTTGCTTTCAAAGCATTTACGCTAAAAGTTTTTTCGGCAGTTATCTTTGTTCATGGGCGTAAAGGTCTAGAATGCCTAATAAATAAATAGTTTTATGGGTCCTTTATTACTAAAATGTAATGTTTGCTCTTCAAATTAAAAACCTCAGCTCGGTGTTTTTCAACAACTATCATCGTTTTACTCGCAGTGGAATTTCTTATAGTATATTATACATATAATTTCTTATATTCTATAATATCGTTGTTTATCGACTAAGTGCCAGTTGCACCAACTACATTTGACAGACTGATCAACATCAGCCGGCGCGCCCCGGCGCTTTATTATGAAACTTTCCATACATAAAAATTTAGCGAACTCTTTAACGATACGAACAGTTTGGTGCAACCGACCCTAAGCCAATCTGTGTAGCGACTGTCCTATAAAATCATTCATTCATTCAATTGTTTCATAATCGTTCTAACAGAAAATATTTTTAAACGTTTGAAATTATAAATTATTGCAGCTAAAGGTAACGGGGTCTAAATAACACAGAAATTACTACTTAAATAGGAATTTTCAAACCGTATTTTAAAATAAGACCACTTGAAATAGTGAACCAATTATTACCTTCCTATTATAACATACTGTATAAAATTATAGTCTTTTGTTAATTAAGTAAACGTCCAAATGCTTGATAATAATACGCTCATTATAATCATCGCTAGGCGATCTATTACTTCCCTTGTTATGATTAAAAGCTGTTATGTTATGATTGTTATAAGGCAGTGGGACATTTACTTTACCTTCATTCCCGAATATTAGGTACTTTTTGAGCATGTAATTATTTTGTATTATTTGTGTTTTCTTCTTTATTTAATTTAGGTCTTAAGTTAGGGTTTTACAATGTGAGTATAAAAGTACAATATAAAAACACTTACAAATCATTACAAAAAATATATAAACACATTATCAAAACCTAACCTAGGGTGCCGCCGGCAGCGGGGCAGGGCCCAAGCTGCCGGTAGTCAGGGCCGCAGAGTGAGGAACTGACGTACTATACGCGCCGTGTCCAAAATTACTGCCTTCTGCATCTGACCCTTGATCCAACCTCCCAGCGAGAGTCTCTCTAGGTGTTGGTCGAGACTCTTCGCTATGAGGCCATTCACCAACACGACTATAGGAACAATCATCGTAGAATCAACATCCCACACGGCGGTTATCTCATGAGCTAAGTCGAGGTACTTACTGGACATGTCCTTCTCGGCCTTCACGAGATTCTCAGCATGGGGGATGGTGACGTCGACGAGCACGGCCCGGCGCTGCGATCGATCTATCAGCACGATTTCAGGCTTATTGGCTACAATAGTTCTGTCAGTGATGATAGATCGATCCCAATAGAGCGTGGTACGGCCATTTTCGAGAACTGGCGCAGCTGAGAACTTCGCGGTCCACAAGGCCGTATGGCCAAGGCAAGCTGCTGGTGAATAATTCTGGCTACGAGATTATGTCTGTGCAAGTACTCGCCGTTAGCAAGATGAAAACAACCGGAAATAATATGCCTGTGTTTTCTTTATTATTACTATATTATCAAAAAAAATGAATTATAGCTCTAATCGGGATATACCTGGCATAATCAACTACCGTTTGATACATTTTTAAGCTTCGTAACAGTAAATTATGCTGAGAAGAGTTAACATGTGTACCGTGACTGGTAACTAATACACCCCGAATGTGGTATAAAATAGTCTGATAACGTAACTTACGACCCCCTAATAAACAAGATTCACTAAATTATCAATAATTTCATGGGCGTAAAGAGGCGAAAACAGATTAAAGAGACTAACATTTTGAGTGCTTTTTCAATACACATCAAAAACATTGCTCGATAAACAACAAAAATATATTATAAACATTAAAAAAAAAACAGTTTTTCGCGTCTCCTGAAAAGTAGCATTTTGTCCTTTACGCCAATTGAACCAAAAGGTATCGTATAATCGTAATAATATATATTACTAAAATTAATAAAATCAGTCTTTGTATTGTGTATCAACAAGGTACATATTATAGTTGCACATGTAAGTGCAAATATTTTCATTGCATTCAATTCATGGTATGTTGTGGGGGGCGTGGCTAACGATAATCGCAAGCCAACATTTTTTCTCATGATTATACCAACCCGGTGGAGGCCGTATCACCAAAATAATTAAAACAATTATTCTGCTCCTCAAACGAACATATATTTTTTTCAATAACTTTTTTAATTTATGAAGTCTTGTACCTATTCAATGTACACCATCATCATTGTAATTGACGTTGCTTGCCAGCTTGCAGTAGAGACCTTTTAAAAGAAATCTACACATCGTTGGTTCAGTCTGTGTTAACCTATTGTTTGCCTGTTTGGGGTGGCGCTGCTAAGACTCGCTTTATAGACGTAGAGAGAGCCCAGCGTAGTCTTCTCAAAATTATGTACTTTAAGAGGATGTGGTTCTCAACTGATAAACTATATCAAATGTGTAAGTTGCTTACTGTTAGAAAACTATATATACTAACCTCTGTTCTAAGAAAGCATAAAACCACAACTTTTGATCGCAATCTCTTGACAAGACGGAGGAAAGATATTGCCATGCACCTACCTAAAACCAACACCACTTTTGCTAATAGGCAATATAATAAACGTTCTTCGCACCTATACAATATTTTAAACAAAGCACTAGATATATACCCAAAGCTACAATACGATGTAAAAAATAAGGTAGTAAATTGGTTAGTAGATAAAAATTACGATCAGGTGGAAGACTTGCTAGGTTATGTAGCCTAGCCAAGCCGCACAAGTACACACACTCACACACATACACACACACACACACACACACACACACACACACATACACACACATACACACACACACACACACACACACACACACACACACACACACACACACACACACACACACACACACATAATAATTAAGTATATGATAGTATAATACTAAATAAATTGTAAATTAGATATGGAAGAGCGGTGCCTCCCAGCACAGGTTATTTTGTAAATAACTTACAGGGAGACACCAGCCATTGGTAAAAATATGTAATGGTTTTTAATGAAATAAAGAATTTTGTATTTTATTTATTTTGTATTTTTTTGCCACGCTTTATACATCACAAAATTAGCAATAAGGTAAGTACCCCTATTAACGAGGGGGTTAAGCAAGTTTTCCAAAAAGAGCCAAAAATTAAGCATAAACCGGCGGTGTATGAACCAAGACATATTTTTTTATGTTACTTTGTTAATTAAAGTTTATATTATTTTAGTTTCTGGCCTTGTTTTAGAAACTTATAAAGGAAAAAATAATTATCAAAACTAACATGTCGGAATCGCCTATTACCGTAGTAATGGACCACTGTTACCCAAATACCGCGGATGTGGGTTCCTTTTTACGAGGGTGGATAACCCGTCACATTTTTAGTTCCATAATTATGATAAATAATATTTATTTGACAATAATGGATAAAAAATGGTATAGGTATTCAGTACAGTACGCTTTTCATATTATAAGACTTAATTAATGAATTTAATTAAAAATAGTTGGTTCCTTTAACGCTAATAACATCGTGGGTTACCTACCCTTTACGAGCAAGTGTGATGCTGTCGAAATTCTTGTTTAATTGATTACCTATCTACGTTAAATAAATAGGTACTTAATTATTTCAACCGGACATGGAGGGCAAGTTGCGCCAAAAAGTTTAAGCCATCACAATTATATTCTACACAATATAAATATACAAGATCTGTGTAAGTTAATGTTAATGCTGTATGTTTGTGTGTCTATTTTGTTATTAAAATAACATAAAATTTATTTTTCTACTCCAGCACTTCTATATAATACTACCTATATGATTCCTTTGTCTATAAGATCACAATATAGCCAAGTGTTGTATAAAAAAATGTTAACTTCTAGGCAAAGATTTAAAAACCAATATTTACTTTGACTTTATTTATAATTACATGTATCCTTTTATGTTTGCTGCCTTTGAAACAATATTGTGTGCAACGGTACCTACATTAAAGTTTTGGGTCTGTATTAGGTTCTCATACAGCTTATTACCGAGTGATGTCTTTTCTAACCATCGTTAAACGGTTCAATTCAAATAATTTAAAAACGCATTTACGACTAATAAAAATAAATAGTTATCTCGTATTTTTTTAATACAATCAGTATAGATGATTTCAAATATTACAAAACAATGGTTAAAATAAACTTTATATCCATACTTCTGTTTTTATATGAATACTTAAACGAGTTTCTCATATTAAGGGTTTCTAAGAAAACGTCTGAGGTGTCTAAAATTGTAACCAAAATTAAGAGTTCTTTCATAGATTTCATATCACGTTAATAGCTCTTTAGCTTTATAGGTGGTTAAATATTTCAATAACATCAAAAGTCAAGGAAATGTGCATTTATATATGAATATAAGATCGCTCGAATCTAAAATACTGTTTCGGTTATTACCGAGGTATACCTCGAAATTAGGTGTCACACAAAGAAAATGGAACCTAACACCGAGGTTTTTAATTTCCATTTTTTTTCCTATTGCCGAGCAAATATCACAAATAAAGTATTTGGGAATCATAAAGATAATAACTAAGAATCAATCTCAAGTCTTAGTCTTTCCATAATATTTACTATTTTACTTACTTGAGGTGTTGCGTGTTAGTATGGAGCAACCAAATCTTGCGCTCCTGATGCGCTGGTTTACGATTCTCGACTTTTTGCGTGATGTTTCCGTAGTAATGTTATACTTATTCGACAGTCAAAAGATAAGGCTTTATTTCTGTGTTCTTAGATTCAAAGAAAGTTAATAAGCTTTCTTATTAAACGCTATTTCGTACATACCGCGGTAATGAATGCCAATTTTAATGGGGTCGTTAATCCCTACTTACCTTACATTGCATCTTAAAATAATCTTAAAAAGTGTACTAAATATCGAATATAAGTTATTTTTAAAAGTCGCTGATGTGACATTCTCATTCAAAAGGTAGGGACCACTTTGTCGTTTACCATAAAGACGAATTTTATTGTATCTTTATACAAATAGCCTGTCAGAGAGTCCTTATGGCAAGGATAAAGTGCTACATTTTGATTGCGAACGTCACGAATGTTGGTCAGTATGAGGAGCCTACATTTTATTTTTAAATATACTTACAACATACTTACTCCCACACTATGAAAAGATTTAATGTAATTATGCCTCCGAATGAAATAAATACACTGTAATGGCTCCTCTACACGATGGGCCAACGCCGGCCACTCCAAGGGACGCATTTATGCGTTAGAGGGAGCAAGTGATATTGCTATCTCATTCTACCGCATGGTTGCGTCCCTTGGAGTGGCCGGCGTTGGCCCATCGTGTAAAGGGGCCATAATGTTCATCTAACAAGCACCTTACCCGCGTAGGTAGCCTTCCCCGCGTACGCCGTTCATGCAAAGTTTTATTTAGCCAAATAGTAAAAAACCGTTGTTGAAAATGACCCAAATTATGAATGTTGTCTTGATGTGGCATTATAATAATGTAGACGTAAACTTAATAACATGAATTTTTTTTTGTGGCAGATACATGATGTTTATAAGAAAAAAAAATATTAAAAATCAAAGCGGTGGATGAATTTGACACACATTTGATGGAATAACATATTATAATATCCTGTGAAGTACAACACTTCACTTACCGACTATAATTTTATTGTAGGCATTTTAGGGTCACTATTAGGTATTTATTAAATGTCATTATACCCGTGGATAATAATGACACAAAATGCGTGTGTACGTCGGAAGCCACTTTGCTTTTACAGGGAAACAAAGAATTTCATCTCGAATATCTTTTTTACCAAATGCTGTTTAAAAAAAGAAATACCTAAATTTCTACCTAAGCAAATACCTAGGATGACACAAATTATTATTATTAGGTTTGGTATGTGGTCTGGAAACTATATGTAAAAAATAAGCAACATTAATAATCTTATAACTTCAAAAGTTATTGCTACCGGACTATATACTCGCTAGGCGGATGGGTCACGGATGGTCACGGTCAATTGATAAATTTACTTACTGCAACGCCCCATTCTTGTGTTTAACGCTATCTAGTGATGAATAGAGGAACTAAAACATATTATACTTAGCGCCATCTACCGTTGAATAGGGAACTAGAAATAAACGAATGAGTGAATGCATCTGCTTTACCCACAGAGCATTTGTGAATGGTTCTCAGGATTTGATTGCTGAATGTTGCTAGAGGTCAACATGAATCTGAAATTGTGGAAATAATATAATTAACTAACATAACCAACTACATACTTGTTTTATTTAATTTTGAGAATGTATGTCCGTAATTTTGAAGAATATGTGTAGATGGTATTTTAAATATTCCTGGCCAATTTTTATTCAATGTAATAGGGTTGTAAGTAATTGAGAAAGCTAAAATATATACTTGGTCAAGCAGATCTTGTCAGTAGAAAAAGGCGCGAAATTCAAATTTTCTATGAGACGATATCCCTTCGCGCCTACATTTTTCAAATTTGCCGCCTTTTTCTACTGACAAAATCTGCTTGACCAAGTTTAAATTTAGGTACATCAGTCCAGTCGTTAAAGGAAAGAGGTCGGGAATATGGAAATATTGTGTCCATTTTTTATCGTGTTTCTGGTGTATCGAGATCTTGATGAGATCGAGATGATCTTTGAGGACCTACTGGTACTGGTCAACATCTATTGTTCAATCGTCCGTCTAGTTGGTTAGTTGCCACTTTATTTTTTAATTTCTACAAGAGGCCGCAGTAGGCCCCTGCTCTGAGTAGAATTATTTACGTTTTAATGGTAAGACTATTATTTTAAAACATAATCATTCGTTTTGGTTATGCCATATTTCCCGGGAATTTCATTCTTTAAGCTAGCAACCCGAGTGTACACCTGCCACTTACTTCCATTCGTTCGCGTGATCCATTCATTTGAATTTCGTTCGTTTTAACAGGGAGCGGCATAACGCCTAAATCGGCTAAGAAAGTTTTGGGTGTGCGGTGTGGTGTAACGATAAGTGAAATGGCATCTTATGAATTTATTACGTTATTACTGTGTTTAACAACGAAAGGTAAGTTAAAACTATTATGCTACATACTGAAATATATTTTAAAGTATGCATTTAATGTTAAAAAACACTTAAAACCGGTATGTAATTGTTAAGTCGTACACAAAGGTGTTCGCGTACTCAATTGTTTTGGTTCCATGCACGTATTATTTATTAACAGACACACCCTTTTATCACGTTTCTTGAAAACACCATGTAAACAACCTAATTTGTGCTTAAAAAGTTACGAAATATATAAAATCAAGTTAGAATTCACATTTTATTAATTTATGAATCATCTACATGCAGTTAATACATCGTGTAACGGACTTTTCGAACGTTAAAACTCTTTCGTCTAGTTACGAATTAAATTTAGGGCCTAATAATAGGTTTACAACTCAAAATTGATGTTGTAAATAGCGTTTTTGGATCGCGACCGGCCACCCTTCGTCTATCGATTAATTTTGCCGCTCCATTGAGTAAAAACAGGATACTGGGGGTGATCCGAAGCGCGATAAAGGGTGTAATAAATTACGGGTTGTAAGCTTTTATTTAAATCAACCATTTGTTAAATAATAGTGACAATTAGGGTGTCAATGCTTTAGTGATTTTTTGATGGTATCACTGGAGCTTTTATTCAATTATGCTCTGGCTTAAATGTCTCGTAACCAGGCCATAAAATAAAAAAAATACTCGTTGATATTTAAATTTGTACAGGTGTAAGATGTTCTCTTTCACATGCCTTTACCTTCTTTATCAGTTTTAGGCAAATTTACCTTATTATTAGACAAGATAGTGTTGAAAAAGAAAGTAGAATTCCAATTTAAAACAAAGGAATAAATGTGTGAGATTTTTTAGAGCACCGTACAAAACTTTGTTCACGGTGCTCTTATGGGATCACTTCGGTCTTGCAAATCGTTTAAATGCGTTTTTCTCAAAGACCGTTTGATGTAGGTACCTAAAATTTGGAATAGTTATGGCAAGTACCATCACTAACACTGTGAATAAGTCAAAACTGCTTATTTCTGATTTTAGGGGGAAATTTAGGGGGTTGAGAGGGGTAGCTTGAATTTTTTTTATTTGTAAGAATCGTGTGGGGTACCATTAGAAAGCTTGCAAAAAATTGAGTCGATGGACTGATTTTGACTTCATTTTAGAGTGCAATAGTTTCGATAAAAAATGCATTTAAAGTTGCAAGTTTTCATATAAAAATTTTCACCTCTGTCCTGGCGATTTTCGCGAAAACTATAGCTAACAGGCAGCTGACCAGTCAATACCCAACTTAAAGAAGCATGGACACGGCGGGAAAATTATCAACTTAACTTTACCTTTATTAGTTTTTCAACTGCAGCCTGATCTTTGGTTGCTTAGGGCTAGCTAACTGATGCTTACACTGGTCATTTCATATTAGGAAGTAGTTTTAGCGAGAAAGATCCTTAGTTAAAACTTTGGCATTGAAATTTATGACTTATGTCTTTGATACAAAGTTTAATTCTGCTTGCTTATTTTTGTGGGATATTTTTTTTTTCTGAATAGCCTACTATAAGTATGAGAGAGATCTACAAAATACAACCTTATTATATTGCAAATAAGTTTAAATTTCGAACAGGCTTTCCAACCAATTGACTATCTCAATGTGCCCAGTAAGAATCATATTTATTATTGCAGTTTATCTGAAAAAATTCAAATTAAGAATTCCGTTCTTCACTGTCATTGTGTTTTTTTTTTCACAATAGAGCACATAGAGTTAGTAAGGCTTGGTAAGGCGTATAGACAAAGGGAACGGTGCTCTGAACACCGTAGTCTTGACTTCGTGCTTGGCCAATTATTTTTCAATAATTTTTAAAATTAGACCCATTCTTCTAAAATTACTGTAAATTACACAATCTTAGTAACTTTTCCTCTACTTTTTACTTTACTCTTACCTAAGTGGTAAAGAGCAAGTAAAGATTAGAGCAGCATTTTAGATTTGCACTTAGCCTAGTGGTAAGAGTGTGCAACTTTCAAACCAGAGGTTGCGGGTTCAAACCCCGGCTCATACCTATGAATTTTTCAGAATTCATGTGTAAAGAATTTATGTATATATCATCTGATATCTACCAGGCGCTTTTAGGAGACCAGACTAATCCCAATAAGGCCTAGTATCCCCTCTTGGTTAGAAGTTCAGATCGCAGTTTGGCTTTTCGTAAAAACCACTAGTTGGACCCATCTGACGCCATTTCTCAGGATATGCTACAAATATGTCATTTCACTTGAACAGCCTACAATAAAAATTATTGTAATTGTACTTTTATTCCAGCATGGGGCCAACGGACACCGACCATCTCTCACATAACTCAAGAGCAAATCAGAGACATCGGCAGCCAGGTGGAGTTAGAATGCTCTGTTCATTACGCACAAGAATATCCAGTGCTATGGGTAAGTTTCAAACAAGATCCGACTATAGTCGACCAGCCTGGCCCAGTGGGTTGTGACCCTGCCTATGAAGATGATGGTCCCAGGTTCGAATCTCGGTAAGGGCATTTATTTGTCTGTTTGTCATGAACAACAAATTATTAACATCCACAAATCGGGAACACATTCCTGAGTTGTGAATGTTATACATATTTAAACATAATACATATATGTAGATATATGAGTATGTAATACGAATAATATAGAATATTTTTATTCGTAAACACACAGACAATAGACATACATACAAAGAACATAGTGAAAATAAAGTGTCACGAAATGGTCACATCTCAGCATGTTGCTGGTTGTTTGCGACTTCCAGCGCTGATCTTCCGATGAGACCATCTTATAAGTATGTATATCAGGGGTCACCAAATGGCGGACCGCGGTCCGCATCCGGACTGCTAACCTGTTTTAATTTTTTGTTTATTTAATAAACTAAAGGAGAAACGGACTGCGATGGTCATTTTATATAGAGATACAGATGTAGTGCATAGTTGTTTTCCATCGTATTTTCTCGGAAACGTTCGTATTTGTCATGCTACGCCAGTCAACCTCAGTACTTTTTGTACCGAGACTGACTGAAATAGCAAGACACGTTCGTACGTTTTCGTGAAAATACGAAAGAAAATAATTATGCACTAAGCTGTGCTTTGTTTGGGGATTGATATCTGTGAGATTGTCCTCAAATATTTATTATTCACTAGTCTAGACTTGGTCTAGACACAACTGATTTCAATATCTCTAAATGACGTTTGTTATTTGGACTGTGCATTTGTTATTATATTCAAAGGTCAAACGTCCAAGTTGGTCAATTATAAAGGGTTAATCTCAACCGTGCCCGTTAAATCCATGTTAACTTAAATTAGACAGGCCAAATATTTGGTAATTATTATAAATAGGGTTGTCGCGAAAAATAATCCATCCCCACATTACGTGTAACCCTAAAAAAATTATACGAGGGGCGCCTGAAAAGTTCGCGGCCTAAGCTAGAAAAAAAAGAAAAGTAAATAAAAAAACTATGCTACTTTTTTCCCCGCCTCTTTGGCAGTTTAAATATTGCCGCCATTAAAAAAAAAGTTATTCGTTTTTCGTTCTGTGCTCGGATAAACTTAACAATGTCTGTCGAATGCGGAAATGTTGATAAATTTGAACACTGCGCAGATATTAAGTATGTTGTAAAAAAAGGAAAATCGCCTAAAGAGATTTTTGATGATATGATAGATACTCTCAATCATTTAAGTTCTCCGTACATTATTTTATTTCAACAAGGATGAGAGAGCTGTGAAGATGACCCCCGCCATGACCGGCCTGTCACGGTGGTCACTGACGAAAATGTTGAAAAAGTGGAAAAATGTGTTTTGGCTGACAGAAGAATTAAAATCTGGTAGATAGCGGAGGAACTAAACAAGTGCGAGTCGGACTCGCGCACGAAGGGTTCCGTACCATAATGCAAAAAAAAAAACAAAAAAAAAGCAAAAAAAAAAACGGTCACCCATCCAAATACTGACCACTCCCGACGTTGCTTAACTTTGGTCAAAAATCACGTTTGTTGTATGGGAGCCCCATTTAAATCTTTATTTTATTCTGTTTTTAGTATTTGTTGTTATAGCGGCAACAGAAATACATCATCTGTGAAAATTTCAACTGTCTAGCTATCACGGTTCGTGAGATACAGCCTGGTGACAGACGGACGGACGGACGGACGGACGGACGGACGGACGGACGGACGGACAGCGAAGTCTTAGTAATAGGGTCCCGTTTTACCCTTTGGGTACGGAACCCTAAAAACAGCTAGAGGATAAGCTTCACGCCGCCGAGATGAAAATGCTCCGCTGGGCCGGAGGTGTCACCTTACTTGACCACATCCGTAACACCTACGTCCGTGGTAGTTTTAAAGTCAGACCTTTGCCTGAAAAATTAACCGAAGGGCGACTCCGATGGTTTGGACATGTCATGCGCCGAGAATCCGAACACATGACACGTAAGGTGCTAGATATGTTCCCCACGCAATCACGACGAGGAATACCCCGACTGACATGGCTGGCAACAGTGAAGAGGGATATGGAAGAAGCCCAAATCACACCTGAGACGACCCAGGACCGTGAAGCCTGGCGAAATATAACTAGGAGAGCCGACCCCAAATAATGGGAAAAGGACAAGGAGAAGAAGAAGATAGCGGAGGAACTACAAATTAGTTAAGAAAGGGTAGGACACATTTTACATGAACGTTTACACATGAAAAAATTACTGCACGCTGGGTACCAAAAATGCTGACACCGCTTGATAAAGAACGGTGAGGTAAAGTTGCAAAAAATTTTTGGACCTAGCTGAAGGGAATCTGGACGAAATTTGCAACCGAATCGTAACGTAGATAAAAAGTGGGTTCGCCAATATGATCCAGAATCAAAATGAGTCTATGCAATGGTTAAAAAAGGGCGAGAGGGCTCCAAAGAAATTTAAAGTGGACAAGTCAGCTTCGAAGCTTATGGCGACCGTGTTTTGGGACAGTGAAGGAGTTTTATTAGTTGATTATTTGCCAAAAGGGACCACAATGAACAGTCAATATTATGCAAATTTATTGATTCAAGCACGTGATGCGGTCGTCCAGAAGCGACGTGGGAAACGTAGCCGTGGAGTGTTGTTTTTACAGGACAACGCACCAGTTCACACTTCCCGTGTTGCTACGCAGGCTCTAAAAGACACTGGTTTTGGAGAAATCAATCATCCACCCTACAGTCCAGACCTGGCTCCAAGCGATTATTTCCTTTTTTCAAATTTGAAAAAAGACTTACATGGTCGCCGGTTTGCCGATGACAATCAGATCAAGGCTGCGGTAGAGAGCCATTTTGAAACGAAGGAAAAAGATTATTTTTTCGGCGGTATTAAAGCATTGTTTGCTTGAAGCGAAAAGTGCTTATCACTCTAAGCACCACTTGCACCATTCCACTATCCCGGGGTTAACCGGTTAAACCTGGAGTTACCATGGTTACCAGTACAATTTGACACGGTTTAACCGCTTAACTCCGGGATAGTGGGATGGTGCAAGCGGGCCTAAGGGGACTATATTGAAAAATAAAAACATTTATTTTAATACTCTCTTTCATTTTTTTTCTAAGGCCGCGAACTTTTCAGGCGCCACTCGTATGTATCGGCATAATTGATTTATATATCCGATATCCGTGCCAAATAGTAGCTTTTTACTAGTACTAACGGTCACGGAGCAAAGCCTCAGACAGACAGACCATAGGAACCCTAAAAACTACAAATCAAAATTTTTGATAAAAAAATAATTTGATTTGTTCCCAAAAAGTTGTACAAAACTAAGCTGTGTATATTCATACATACCTACATAGATTCCAACGAACTGAAGTTCTCAAGTTGAGATTCTGAACCTATTAAAACATACTTAAGTCACTCCTTAACGTACCCCCATGCTCAATTTGAAGACAAACACACAATCAAGATTTTATTGTATCTCAAACATTGTCAATGACCCAATGACTGGGGTCACTGTCAACGCATCACTGCTTTGTATAGGGGGCCTCAGCCACCATTGAATTTTGATCATACCCCCATTACAAGGTCTTATGTGTGAAGATTTGGTACGCATTTGGGACCTTTTCTATGGAAAGGAAGTAGTGGTATTTTTATTACGTTATGCTTGAATTGTGATATTAAAATGACATTTGGTTGGGCTTTTAATACTTTCAATAGACAGCCCCTTATGAAGGACGTCGGCTGGTTAAACTAAACAGAAGATTCATCTAAAATCAAGTGAGAAGGTTAGACCAAGCTAAGTTGGCAGCGATTTAGATAGTCCAGATGGTGCAAGTGTTATTTTAAACTACATACCTTAATTCAGTTTTTATTTACTATCAGTTTATTTACATATTGGTTATATATAGAGATATTACAGTAACTGTCTAAATACTAAACTAAATAAATAACTAGCTTAAATCTAAAAGGGGTCATCCATTAACTACGTCACACGAATTTCTATGTATTTTGACCCCTCGTCACATTTTCCTTGCAATACCCTAACCCTGGTGTGACGTCACATTTTTGTGCAATTTTGTTTTCAACGAAATCGGCAATTCGAATTAAGTATTATTAATATTTTTTCCAAATATTTTTAATTTAGTTTAGTATTCGTATTGTAGTACTTACCTCTGTATATTTAATTATGTAAATAAAGTTTTTCTCACCTTGAATTTTTTTTGTTTCCAGTTAAGATTCGACCGGATAAAGACCACCGAAGCCCTGCCTCTGTCATACAATTCTGGCCTCATCATACGAGACTCTAGGTTCTCGCTACGGTATGACGCAGCCTCTGCCACTTACACTTTATCGGTAAGTATCCACCTCTCTCTCTCTTTAGCCCTTCTCTACCCTTCCGATATAGGCCTCCTTCATTTTACGCCACTCGTCACGGTTCTGTGCGACCTGGAGCCACTTCTTCCCCGCAGTCCTTTTGATGTCGTCGTCCCAACGCATCTAGTCCATATCAATCCATATATAATAACTTCAGCCTCAGTTAAATGGTAAACCGAAAGAGTCGACCAGACCAGACCGAAGCTCTGCGTCTGTCATACAAGTCTGGTCTCATCATACGAGACTCTAGGTTCTCGCTACGGTATGACGCAGCCTCTGCCACTTACACACTGTCGGTATCAGATCACTTACAAGATGGAGCGTTATTATTAAGGATGACTCACGCTAGACCGGGCCGCGCCCGGGCCGGAGCTTCCAGCGCTTACTGTTCTATGACATGACAGGCGATGCGCCGGAAGCTCCGGCCCGGACACGGCCCGGTTTAACGTGAGTCATCCTTTACGGGTCTATCCCTGTTGTGCGGTGATTTTCTAGTTAGTAGAAGCTAGCTGGGTCATACACATTTTAGAGTTAGACCAAGAAAAGTCTGCAGCGATTTTGATAGCCCACGCAGTGCAAGTGTTATTTATACGTCATAATTTCATAGAAGTTCGACGTTTAAAATAACACTGGCACTGCGTGGCCTATCAAAAGCGCTGCAGACTTCTCTTAGTCTAACTCTAGACTTTTCTGTAGACATCGCAAATTTAAGAGATACATTTTTTCAGTACTTGAGACTCAAATAAAAAACGGAATACCAGAGTCGTTAATTTTTATTGTACAAACAGCAACACTCCTAACTGTACATCGGTGGACCTTATTACAAAAGGCATACAGTCCACCGATGGACAGTTAACAGTGCGGGCGATGGTACACGCAAATCATTTTGACAGTTCTAAAAAAGCTGTTTTGACTAGTAGGAAAGTAGTCTATTATTCGGTTTTTAGGGTTCCGTACCCAAAGGGTAAAAACGGGACCCTATTATTAAGACTCCACTGTCCGTCTGTCTGTCTGTCACCAGGCTGTATGTAATAAGCCGTGATAGCTAGACAGTTGAAATTTACACAGATCATGTATTTCTGTTGCCACTATAACAACAAATACTAAAAAGTACGCAACCCCCGGTGGGCGAGTCCGACTCGCACTTGTCCGGTTTTTTTGTAACCAATTTTCATGTTTTGACGACCGGTCTGGCCTAGTGGGTAGTGACTCTGCCTATGAAGCCGATGGTCCCGAGTTCGAATCCTGGTAAGGGCATTTATTTGTATGATGATGATACAGATTTGTTCCTGAGTTGTTTTCTATGTATTTAAGTATTTATATATCATATACAGGGTGATTCAGGAGACGTGAGCAGGACTAACACTCCGCATATCGTTAATTATAAGCAACTGTTTCGTATCAGTATTAGTGAGGTTAACGTTACTTAATTTTCTAGTCGTGTTGAAAAAAAAAGTTATTAATTTTTTTACGACATGCATGGTCACCCTAAAATTAGAATACTAAACTCTGTGTCAAATTGAATGTCATCACTGTCATCACGGTCTGGTTACTTTTGAAAAGTCGTATCCCACTCAAGTTTGACAGTTTATTTTCTTCGTAATCAAAATGCCATTACGGTTAAAGAGGTTTTATGTTTATTAATTAGGTCCTGTAGGGTGACCATGATTATTGAGAATTGATTATAGGAATAAGTGTTGTTGTTTCTCCTAAATACGACGGTGATCGATCAATTATCAGTTACTGAGTGTGCGGGATTAGTCCTGCTCACGTCTCATGAATCATCCTGTATATTGTTGTCTGAGTACCCATAACACAAGCCTTCCTAAACTTACCGTGGGACTTAGTCAATTTGTGTAAAAATGTCCTATAATATTTATTTATTAATGTTTCGTCAGGTCAAAGATATCCAGGAGACAGACGCCGGCTGGTACCAGTGCCAGGTCATCATATCGGCCTCGAACAAGATCACGGCGGAAGTGGAGCTGCAGGTCCGGACACCGCCCATCATATCTGACAACTCCACGAGGAATCTCGTCGCTAGCGAAGGGGAAAGTAAGTAGTACAAAACGTCATATTATAAGTACATAGATTCCACCAGTGTGCGGCACAAGCATATTCAACACAAAAATACTTGCGCCACACTGGTGGAATCTCACCTTTAAAAACGTTGGCGTTGTGAAGAAAGCGAAATCTGCTCAAATGTGTGGTAAATTGGGAATATTACGTAAAACTCTGCGTAGAGGGCGTCACTGACTCAATCACATGGCCTACCGTGAAACACGACAGTCGAAAGTTCGGTTTCTGCCTCTCTATCACTCTTGCTGATTCGATCGATAGAGAGATTAGAGAGGCAGATAAAGAAATTTCGATTTTCGCGTTTCGCGGTAAGCCACCTGTAAACAAACCGCCTTGGTGCATCAATGCCATAGTGAAAACTTGTCAAAAAACTGTTTAAGGCGTAGTATGTATAAGTTACTCTATGGTTTACTAAACAAATTAGTGCTGCACTCTGGCGGCAGAACATTGCAGTAATATTCCCTATTAACAAAACTCTATTATTCAAGGTGCTGTGATGGAATGTTACGCGGGTGGCTTCCCGCCAGCGAAGATCTCGTGGCGTCGCGAAAACAACGCCATCTTGCCGACTGGAGGATCCATTTACAGGTAAATAAATAAATTATTATTGGACAATAATTATTAAATAATTACTTACCCTAAGGGTGCGGTAGGTTTAGCCAGCAAGTTTTTGAATAATCGTAGTGCTTATAATTTATACTAGAAATTGAAATAAACTCGTTTAAAGTGTGTCAATGTTTTTAATGATACAATATATGCGTTTGTTCGATGTTTAAAAGTCTATTTATAAATAAATAAAGGGTTATTACAACAAGGGTTATAACATTGAGGGCAATGTTCTAATACTCAAATTATGAGGCCTATGAAGCTATAATATGTATATTAATTTAACTTGTACATTTAAACGAGCAATTCTTGTATATATGTATATTTATTTATTTATATATTTCGGGGATCTCGGAAACGGCTCTACTTCAATGAAATTTGCTATGTGGGTGGTTTCGGGGGCGAAAAATCGATCTAGCTAGGTCTTATCTCTCTGGGAAAACGCGCATTTTTGAGATTTTATATGTTTTCCGATCAAAGCTCGGATTCCCAGATATTTTAATTTGAAGGGGGTAAACGTTTTATTTTCAGGGGCAACACGTTCAAAATCGCCGCCGTGCACAAGGAGGATCGCGGCACCTACTACTGCGTGGCCGAGAATGGGGTCGGAAAGGGGGCGCGGCGGAATATCAACTTGGAGGTCGAGTTCGCGCCCGTCATCACCGTGCCGAGGCCCCGGCTAGGACAGGTTAGTTCAAAATAAGTTTCATTTTTAGGGTTCCGTACCTCAAAAGGAAGAAACGGAAACAAAAATAGTTCTTTACCTATAGATGACAGGAAAACCTATTAGAAATGTGCTTATAAGTTAAGTAAAACCTTGTAAAAAGGAAATACATACAGGATGCTTTTATTTTCACTGACTAAACTCTGAGGGGTGAATATGTAGGTCATACTGAACCACTTTTACTATGGGGCCAACCCTGAAATCGCGAAACTTTTTTTTTATTATTTATTGGCAAATACTCTTATCCTCCTAAGGCCCAAGGACCTAAGTACAGTCGACGTCAAAGATATGTTTACATTTTTCGCCTTATTACAAAGGAGTAAGGTGCAAAAGTGTAAACATATCTTTGACGTCGACTGTACCTCTTCAGTTCGATATAATTTAAATCCTATTCAATAGGCCTGATGACAAATTTTGAAATCCCTTTTATTATTGTCGGTACACTTGTATTGGTTCCGAAAAACACAATATTTCAGCTATACTCATAAGATTTAACATAAATAATTGCATTTTATTATAGCTAGTTTAAAACTCGCGCGAAAACGCCTCGCACGACATTTGTGACGTCACCATTTAGTTGGTGTTATGGTGGTAGACATTGTTTACATACTTACAGTTACGAATTTCCCTTGAATCCGAATGATATTGTTAATTCAGCACCATATATTACGATTAGGGATGATAAATACATTACAAAAATGTATCACAATAACTCATTTTACACAAAAACTCTCACACGGTTGCAATTTAAGATGAATTATTTAGATACATGTAAATTTTGAGTGAAAAGGTTTTACTTTTTAATTTTTCATTTTTTCTAGTTACGACAGCCAACATGGCAATGATAGTTCCATTCAGCCAAATAATTAAAAAAGTTTGTTGGTGAAATATCGTATTATTTAGCATTTTATTTAGATAATAACAAATAGATATCTCCTTTATATCGTGTAATAATATTTTTTGGACGTAATAAATGTTTAGTGGCGAAATAACATTTTTTTTGCACTTTCGAACTCTTTGGTGAGAACGTATGGATTACGGTCAATGAGGTTGTCTATGTTGCTCTAAGAAATATGTTATGGATTGATGACGTCACTGTTTGGAACGCTTCTGATTGGCGTTTCAATAATAATGGCCGATTGGAGAATTTTGCAGTTTTATTTTATTGAATATATTAATAATCCTTCAGTTTATACTGAGATTGGGCCATTTTTTACAATCATATTAACGTATATGTTTCTTTGAAACCATTAATTCCGTGATTCTTTGTTACTTGCAACAGGCCTATTGGAACAGAGTCGCTTTTGTTTTATTTTGATAAATTTTCCAACAACGCAAAATCAACTATATTTCCTACTTTATAGGTTCTAATTTCAATGGCAAATTTTCGATTTTTCATTTGTATGGCTGGGCCTTATAGTGGTATGGGCCTTATAAGGAGGTTATTATAGTGGTATCATATTCCAGGCTCTGCAATACGACATGGACCTGGAGTGCCACGTGGAGGCGTACCCTCCCCCCGCCATCGTCTGGCTCAAGGGGGAGTTCCAGCTTGCCAACAACCAGCACTACAGGTAAATATAGGCAGGCGTGGCTCACTCCGCGATATTCCAGGCTCTGCAATACGACATGGACGGAGTGCCACGTGGAGGCGTACCCTCCCCCCGCCATCGTCTGGCTCAAGGGCGAGTTCCAGCTTTCCAACAACCAGCACTACAGATAAATATAGACAATATAGTACAAAACAGGGATCGGAACCGGTTTTTTTGCAAAAACTTTGAAATAACCATATATTGACGACCAGTCTGGCCTAGTGGGTAGTAACCCTGCCTGTGAAGCCGATGGTCCTGGGTTCGAATCCCAGTAAGGGCATTTATTTGTGTGATGACACAGATATTTGTTCCTGAGTCATGGTTGTTTTCTATGTATTTAAGTACATATTTATATATTATATATATCGTTGTCTGAGTACCCACAACACAAGCCTTCTTGAGCTTACTGTGGGACTTAGTCAATCTGTGTAAGAATGTCATATCATATTTATTTATTTATTTCAAATTATTTTATACTCCAAATGTAGGACTCAGTTGTGTATTTAGGTAATGACTTCGTATTATTAGATTGCCCAATTAGAAATTAAATAATTAACCAAGAACCAACAAATACTGTTTTCGTTCCCATACAAAAAATACCGGTATCCGATCCCTGATACAAAATAAGTTTAAAAAACTAAAACCGGAATTAGTTCAGAAACTACAGAGAAATCGAATTAAAACTGTCTTGCAGGCCTCGGAACCGGTATTGAAATACCTGTTAATCGTTTATCGTAATTATCGTTCCAAAACCGTTATATTATTTCGTTCATTAAAAACCTGTTAATTGAAGGAACGCGAACTTAAAAAATAGGTCTATCTATTAACCGGTAAAAAGGGGGAACGGAATTTTATGGTTCGCGGGGAACAATATAATATCGGTTACTTCATATTTCGGAGACACGGTTAAACTCTGTGACATACGTGAAAGAGACAGCAATATTTACTCGTTCTATCGTTATATTTTCAATTTAACCTGTTAATTTTGTTAGTCAAGAACGAAATGAAAACGTATTTGGCATAAACCGTTATCTCAAAAGAACAGTTCTTTAACGCACACTATCACTAACATAGATATAGGTACCCAATTTTTTTTTGTACTAACACTATATGGGATTTGTGCCTGAAATAAATAATTTCAGTTTCAATTAACCGGTAACCGCAAACAGAAACGAAATCCTTTTCGTTCCCGAGTGATTGAACAAAACCGGTTTATAAAATAAAACTGTTTCCGAGCCCTGCTGTCGTGAGTCATACTAACAGTAAGCTATAATACGGTTAAAATCAATAAAGTTATAGAAAACATTACAATTTAGATCTTCCTTACAGCTTTAGACGACCGGTCTGGCCTAGTGGGTAGTGACCCTGCCTGTGAAGCCGATGGTCCCGGGTTCGAATCCCGGTAAGGGCATTTATTTGTGTGATGACACAGATATTTGTTCCTGAGTCATGGTTGTTATCTATGTATTTAAGTATTTATATTTTATATCGTTGTCTGAGTAGCCACAACACAAGCCTTCTTGAGCTTACTGTGGGACTTGGTCAATCTGTGTAAGAATGTCCTATAATATTTATTTACAGCATCTCCCACTTCGCCACCGCCGACGAGTTTACCGACACGACACTTCGCGTCATCACCATAGAGAAGAGGCAGTACGGGCTGTTCACCTGCAAGGCCACCAACAAGCTGGGGACCGACGAGGGTCACGTGGAACTATTCGGTATGTATTCTATTCAGTCAGGCCGATGGGGTTGGCTATACTCTGTATCTTTAGGTTTTAAATAAAAGTAAACAAAATCTACCCTCAAATGGCTCCTTAAGCCAGTTGAGGGTAGATGAAAACATTACATGATCAAATAATGTAGGTTGTTATTTAATAAGAATCCTCTATACGGAGTTTAGAGCAATTATTTCATGAAACCGATGCTGCCAAAAATACGGGGGTGCGGGGGACGAGGTGAGCGAGGTCCCGTGCCGGGATTGGTCCGTTCAAAGACACGGACGTCACACAAAGACACTTTCAACTCGAAAATGGAGTAAAACTACCGTATTTGTGGCAGAGGGGGTAGAGCTACTATGCTCGGTCTGGAGGATGTCTTGTCTGTGTCTTTGGGAATTGGGAATATTACGCAAAATTCTGCGTAGGAGGCGCCACTAACACTATCCATCATAATCTGGGGGTCTACCGCGAAACAATAAAATAAAAATTTCGTTATCTAACCTCTCTATCACTCTTGCATATTCGAGCGATAAAGAGACAGATAACTAAATTTCGATGTTCGCGTTTCCCGGTAGGCCCTTGTTAACAAACGCGTTGCATCAATGTCATATTTTATTGTCTGTGACAACTTGTCAAAAACAGTTTAAGGCACAGTATGTATAAGTTACTCTATGGTTTACTAGCTAGATTAGTGCTGCACTCTGGCGGCAGAACATTGCAGTAATACCCCCTATTCGGTCAAACAGGCCGATGGGGTTGGCTAATGGATGGGGGATGGCGCCATCATAGCTCATTTCTCTAATTTTCTTCTATAATACATACCGGTCAAAATCATAACCTTCATTTTACGTCGCAGTAGTCGGGTAACAAATTAGGCTTAAAGGACTAGAGTTAGACCAAGACAAGTCTGCAACGGTTTTGATAGCACACGCGGTGCAAGTGTTATTTATACGTCATAAATTCATAGAAGTTTGACGTTTAAAATAACACTTGCACTGCGTGTGCTATCAAAATCGTTGCAGCCTTATCTTGATCTAACTGTAGGATAGCTTCGTTAGGTGGCTTCAGATGCCCGAAGGGCAAAATGTCCCGAAATTGAAGCCCGTTCCGTCAACTCAGGGAACGAGACAATGATTTTCACGTTTCACGACATGCCTAGGAATTTCATGATCTGGCGGATTTTACGATCGGCCGCCTACATGTACCCATAACTACCCCAGACCTACCATCATATTTTTGTTCGGATTCAGTACTTAGACTAGTCAATACAGCTTTTATTCTTTATTATTTTTATATTAGGTATTTTAATGTTGCTAATCTGCTTATGAAAATAAAACCATATTTCTTTATATTTTTTTTTAAATGCGATGTGTCAATGCTTGTGATGTAAACTCGTGATTTCATTATGAACTTCCCTTTGTTTTGAGGTATATGTGACGTTATCTATGAAAAGGGACCTTATTGTCGATGGCGCTGTCGCCATTATTAACGATGCTCCGATATAAATACAATGCCACGTGACGCTGTGCGGCGTAAGCGCCATCGACAATAAGGTCCCTTTTCATAGATAATGCCCCATATTAAGATATTTTGCGGACATTTCTGCTTCTACTTAGTAAAGTTTCAGTATTTAACAGTGTTATTTTGGCATGTTTTTGTCAACCGACTTCCAAAAGTTCTCGTGTGACTGTGTATTTAACGTGTTTATTATTATATTACTGAGACTCATTGGGTCATAATATGTAGTACCAATATCGACATTGAACTATTATTACTACGTATAGAACCGGCACAGAAAACCAGTATTTTGCGTCATGAGCTGTTGTTTTGACAACAAACCATAGAAGCGGAGCGTGAGTCTCGCGACCTAAACGCGTAAGCGCCATGAGTTTTACGGCGCTTACGACGTTTTGGTCGCGTGGTACAGGTTGCGATTACGACAATTTCATTGTTTGGTGTGGCTTCTCTATATAGTTCCTTTTTTTTAGCATTAGAAATAAGGTAAACAATCTTGATGTGTCTTTTAATTGAAAAACACATTTTAAAAATAAGTTACGGCAAATATGTAACAATTATGAATCTAATACGAACATTTATATTCTTCTGCTTTCATAAGTAATAGTTGATTTTTAAAAAGCGTTTTTCAATTAAAAGACTTGTCAAGATCGCTTACCTTCTTTCAAGTTCTTTCTAATGCTAAAAAAAACGAACTATAGTAATAATAACTCGAATGATTACCTATTATCATCTTCTAATATGCTTGCCAAATCTTATGACAATAGTACATTATTGTCGAGGCTCGGAAGTAGCTACTTGCAGGCTGAGGATTCGTTTTAAACGGACGACCTTGGGAGTCCGTTTAATTGAATCCGAAGCCAGCAAGTAGCCTTCCAGCCGAGTCATATATAGTGCTTTTCTCAAAAATGGTGCAAGAAATATAAATATCATAGAAATATTTTACAAAAGCAACTTTCTTACGTATATATTTTCACAGAAAAAAGTAGAAACAATTGAAAAAATTAGCTTTGCCGCCTTTTTATTTTTTTAATAAAAAAATAGAAGTGTATTTTTCTGCCGAAAATACGCCAACCTATTTGAGACAGCTAAATAGTCGCGGTACTAATCATCTGTTTGGCTGTTTAATGGGCCTGTGCCTTCATTTGATATGGCCATTTCAACTTTTAAAAAGTTTGGAACTCGACAAATAATGGAATTTGTATGCAACATTGCAGTCCCAAAATCGAGACTGCAATGTTTTTAACTTTTTAATTTTTGACTGACCATAAACTACGCGCTTCGCAACCTATTGTTTAAACGGCAAAGTCGACTTTGCCGTCCATTTTTGAGAAAAGCTATTTTAAAGTGTGTTTTCAAATTATTCTTTGCCTGTTGCCTGTATGCCCTGTGTGTTCGGTGGCTACTCTAGAGTTGGACCAAGAAAAGTCTGCAGCGATTTTGATAGCCCACACAGTGCAAGTGTTATTTTAAACGTCAAACTTCTATGAAATTATGACGTATAAATAACACTAGCGCTGCGTGGGCTATCAAAATCGCTGCAGACTTTTCTTGGTCTAACCTTTTTATTTTAATTATGCCTTTTGGAAGTCGGTTGTATTTTTGACGTCAGTAGCCATTTTGACAGTAGTTGTTGTGGCATGTTTGTAGAAACCATAATCCCGGTGTGTCCGCCGGCCTGCGGCCAGACGCGGTACGCTGGTGGCGCCACCTCTGTCGCTCCTTCAGCCCTGCTCATGTGTGGGTTATATGCTACACACGTTTTAAGGAGGTATGCATAGTTATTTATAGCACTGATGTTCATAGAGTTAGACCGAGGTAAGTCTGCAACGATTTTGATAGCACACGCAGTGCAAGTGTTATTTATACGTCATAATTTCATAGAAGTTTGACGTTTAAAATGACACTTGCACTGCGTGTGATATCAAAATCGTTGCAGACCTATATCGGTCTGACTCTAGCACGATTTTTGACTTCGGACGTCAATTCGTTTTGTGTGGATTTCGGTGGGCGGAATGTTACGTGACTTCGTTTTATTAGATCTGTGGACTTTGGTGGGCGGAATGTTCACTTAATTCGTCCGCGGAGAAGGTATGTATATTTAATATGGATGAAGTCACCAACAGACGACATACATGGTTATACATAATATTTACTATAGTAGTCACTAGGGTGGGTCACTCGTGTATGGAGAAAAAAAAAGTATTAGTTATCCTTCGGGCACAGTTACAAAAAGTTTCGTAATAATGCCAATAAACAGTATTTCAAATTATTCTGTAATCGGAATTCATTTTCTGCCTCGGGATCCATTTCAAAGTTTTCATATAAATATTGTTATATTTTGTATGGTCTGCGGAGTATATTTATGTATCGTCTCTTTATTCAAACTTTAGCTAAAAATGTATAATATTATTAGCTCTAAATAGCATGGTAAAGGTTCAGAGCCAATAAAAAAATAAAAAAGTACTCAAAAAGAAACATTTTTTTTTCATAATGTCCACACATTTAACAAAAACTTTGACTAAAATCCGGAGGCAGTAAAATTAAAGCTAAAAATAAAATAATAATACGTGCAATAATTAATTACCAAATGGCACCTTTTTTTAACTGTGTCCCCTATTAAATTAAAAAAAAGTAAAAATGACCCACCCTAGTGGTCACCCTACCATGTAGAATTAGTAGAATCATCTGTAAAATTTAGTGTTTGTTTGCACGTTTTGGAATTTGTTTTATTGATAATTAGACCTATTATCATATTTAAATACACCCGACACGTTTTTTTTTTTGTGATAGTGAGCTTAAGCCTAGAGTACCTACCTAGTCCTATAAAGAAAAGTACAGTCTGCAATAAATATTTGTATCAAATTGTAATAAATACTTTATCAGAATTTCAGATTAGCTCTACTTATTAGTAGCACCGCCCACAATCTCTGTTTTGTCTTAAGGTTGACTAGTAGAGAATGCTTTTAGGCATTAAGTCCGCCTTTTGTACCATAAGTTTGCTTTTGATAAATAAATACTTTTTTTTTCTTCAGAATCGCCAATCCCAGATATTAACTACCCGGGCCTGCGTCCGGACCCGCTCTACTACGGCAGATACAGCGGTGCGACGGACATACACACAAACATACACATATCGTTAGTACTGTTCTACTTGTTCAAAATGGCGGCTAAGTTTATACTTTAATAACTGTATTAGACACAGCATAGTCATTAGAGATGCACCGGATATTCGGTTACTATCCGGTATCCGGCCATTATTTTAACATCCGGCCGGATACCGGATAGTGGCCTACTATCCGGCCGGATACCGGATAGGAACAACGCTTGATTTCGGAGTAAACAAAATTGAAATAAGAAACAGTCACCGTCATAATCGTACTCGTTTATTATTTTATAACAATTTAAACATTCCACTCACTTGCACGCGCACTCATTTCAAACCTAGAAAGATCACTAGGAAACAGGTCAAAACCTGCACAATGCGCACCTGATAAACCGAAACGTAGGTATAGTTCCGCCGGCCGAATATTCGGCGGCCGGATACTGAATATTCGGCCGAGGGTTAGGCTGAATATCCGGTATCCGGCCAATCAACTATCCGTTGCATCTCTAGTATCAATTTTTAATTTGAACCTTATTCTATAAGTAAATTGGAACGAATATCGTTTGTTTTAAAAATCAATGAATTTAAAGAAATGCTACTTTATTTGGTTCACGGAAGGTTCAAATTAGATTGCAACTAATATGTACATTCTAATGTACAATTAGTCTCAGGAGGTTAGAGTCTACTTTCTGAAATTGTTGACTTTTGTGTAGCCAGCATCAGAAGTTGCTAAGCGGGCGAGGTGTTCAAAATGATCTTGACGCGACTTTATTGTTAAGAGAACAAGAGCGTGTCAAGGTAATTTTGAACACCTCGCCCGCTTAGCAACTTCTGCTGCTGACTGAACCCCATTTTCATATTTTTACAGAAAATACAAATGATAACATTAAAATCTTGTGTGTGACCCAGACGGACTGCAATCCAACTGCAACTGGTAAATACATACAAATGACGACCGGTCTGGCCTAGTGGTTAGTGACCCTGCCTGTGAAGCCGATGGTCCTGGGTTCGAATCCCGGTATGGGCATATATTTGTGTGATGAGCGCAGATATTTGCTCCCGACTCATGGGTGTTTTCTATGTATACAAGTGTATTTATTTATATAAGTATAATATCGTCGCCTAGCACCCATAGTACGAGTTTTGCTAAGTTTGATCTGTGTAAGATTTCCCCTAATATGTATGTATGTATGTATGTAAATTGCAGTCGGGTTGCTGTCCGTCTGTATCGGAACTTAGTCCCTAAAGTATAGGAATGTAATAATATTATTATTATTATTTTAGAATCTTAAATGCAATAAGAATCGCTATATTATTAAGAATAACGAAACATCACAATTGGTAGCTAATTTAAATTTAATAATAAACTCATTATCGTAAAAAAAATATACCAAATGCAAATAAATATTCTAACCGGCCGAGGTGGTCAAAATAATCCTAGCAGACCTTTCTTAAGAGAAAAACCGTGTGGAGATCTTTTTGGACACCTCGTCTGTTTCCTTAAATCGTTTTTAAAAGTGGCATCTGCAATTTGATCACTGACAATTACAGTGTCATAAGTGGGTTGTCATTTTGACAAATGTCAAATGCCGTTTTAAGTGTCTTATGTGTGCACATATACACCAATAACTGTGCCATTTACAGAGAAATTAATATACAAATTATTAAAATATCTGCTTTCTATTCTATGGCAAAAACTAGAGAATAATTCTTAAGCTTTTATGAAAAAAGAAAATGGATTTTTTTACTACTAGCAAAGTGCAGGGTGGGCCAAAAGTTTTTGCACTTTTGAAACATTGACAGAAATAGAACTATACAAGATTTTGTTAAAAAAAAATACAACGTAATTTTTTTAAATATTAGTAACATTAAATTGTTGTTAGGCTGAAAAAAATCATAAGAGAATAACATTTATAGCATTACTTTTATGAAAAGTGCAAAAATTTACTGCCCAACCTATATAAGAATCAGTGGTAAAAAAAATACATAAACCAAAATTTCTATACGATTTGTACTTTGTTTTGTATTGCACCATATACAATTCTAGATGTAATAATGGTTGTGTAATTTTTATTGAACAGTGATCACAAATTTATGAAATTAATAAATTTAAACTTCAGTTATAAATCTTCATATTTGAAAACACTAAATACATATTTAGTTATAAACCTTGTTAGGACTTTAAGGTGTTCACAAAATACAGATGTATACTCTGTATCGTTAGGTATTTAAAAAAGTAAACAAACAATTTGTAAATTTTCGGGTAGTTATAACATTTATTGGTTAACCAACCAAATACAAGACCGCCTGGATCAGTCACTGAACGACCTGACTTTAACCTACATTATTTGATCATGTAATGTTTTCATCTACCCTCAACTGGGTTAAGGAGCCATTTGAGAGTAGATTTTGTTTACTTTTATTTAAATACCTAAAGATACAGAGTATATAGTGCATAATTATTATCCATCGTATTTTCACGGAAACGTACGAACGTGTCTTGCTATTTCAGTCATTCACGGCACAAAAAGTACTGAGGTTGACTGAAGTAGCATGACAAATACGAACGTTTCCGAGAAAATACGATGGAAAACAATTACGCACTACATTTGTAACTGACTATTACATCAATTACTGACAACTCAATGCTGTCAGCTGACAATCGGGGGTATGGTATTTCTGCAATGTTCTGCCGCCAGAGTGCAGCACTAGCACCCATCATTAACCATAGAGTAACTTATACATACTGTGCCTTAAACTGTTTTTTGACACCTTTTCAAAGATAATAAAATATGACATTGATGCATCAAGGCGGTTTGTTAACAAGGGTCTACCGGGAAACGCGAAAATCAAAATTTAGTTATCTGCATCAGTGCCTCTTTATCGCTCGAATATTCAAGAGTGATAGATAACGAAATTTTCTTGTTTCGCGGTAGACCCTCAGGTTGTGATGGATAGTGGTAGTGGCGCCCCCTACGCAGAGTTTCGCGTAATATTCCCTATTGTCATTTGACACCATGATTTGACACCATTTGGTTTCGTTTTTGTACTATTAAGTCTAATTGACTTGCCTACAGCACTTGACATACATGTAGTATACACGCATTTATATACAAGCTTATAGTAGATACTTCGTTTTAAAATAATTTAAAAGCCAGCTTTAAAATTTATTTCCATTTAGCACGACGGATAATAGTTATTTGTACAACAAGAGATCAAAGTTTGATATTTCTTCGAGTGCTTATTTTGAGTCCCGTGCAAGCGAAAGATTCTATAATAGATTCACGAGCGTAGCGAGAGGATTTAGAATCTTGAGCGTAGTAAGGGATTCAAAAGCGCACGAGATGTAAATAACTTTGATCTCGTGTAGTACACAAAATTTTTCACCCTAAGCAGTGAGAACATACCTAGAGGGACAGAGATAATAGAACCCAAGTATATCGAACTTGTATTAGACCCCGCATGTTGAAATGACTATAAAGGTCACTTGAATGTCATTTTGTCTCACTCAGTGAGCAAAATCGCATTTTGCTCACTGAGTGAGACACAATCAGTGATCAAAATGCGATTTTGCTCACTGAGTGAGACAAAATGACTCAGTGAGCAAAATCGCATTTTGCTCACTGTTTTTAAGAAGCAAAGTACCCTTGTTCTTGCTGCTGAGGCGAAAAATGATTTTTACTTATAGCACTACTATAGTATAAAAAGAATTTTAGGCAAGAATACGATGTACTAGGAATAATTAATAATTCTAAAGAAGAATATTCACTTAAATTATTAATTATACTTCTAGATTTAGTATAAGTAATAAGTGAATAGTAGTTTTTGTACAACGGAGTGAAATATTCAATTATTGTTCAGTAAGAGAGTATGTGATTTTTGTACTACCAAAATTATTTTAGTAAAGTGTATTTAGTATTTTTTGCCACTAATATTTTGCGTACGCACTGTGGCTAAAAAATAACTGCATTCACATTGCCAGGGAGGTTTTGGGATTATACTGAGCAACTTTTACTATGGGACCAACCCCGAAACCGCGAAAAAGTAAAAGTAAATGGATCAGCAAAATTTTTCTTTTGCGATTTCGGGGTTGGTCCCATAGTAAAAGTTGCTCAGTATAATCCCAAAACCTCCCTGGCAACGGGAATGCAGTTATTTTTTACCCACCCTGTAGGTAATTATCTTATAGATATGAAATATGTACCGATTCTTCCAAAATACCATTCCTGTTTTGATTTATAAAATGAATTCAAACATTGTTCTTTTTATATTGTATATTTCGTAATTTGTGACGTCCCACGGGTAAAGGTACCTTATGGCGGTTGGCGCTTACGCTATTATTAACGCCGCTCCAATATTATTGCGGCGCTATGCGACGTAAGCGCCGGCCGCCATAACGTACCTTTTGCCGTGCAACGTCACATTTTGTTATTTAAGATGAGGGAGATTCTCGATTTTGTATTATTTTTATAAAAGATGTAACTAAACGCTTTAGATTTACATAATTTCGACTGTATTTTGATTATTGATTCCATCCAATTGAAAGACTTTTTATGGCAAATAGAGAAAAATATGTCTTTATACACTGTCCCTTAAAACCACATTATTAAATTAACTGAAATATACTCTGTATCTTTAGGTATTTAAATAAAAGGAAACAAATAATTTGTAAATTTTCGGGTAGTTATAACATTTATTGGTTAACCAACCAAATACAAAACCGCCTGGATCTGACACTGTCAACCTACATCATTTGATCATGTAATGTTTTCATCTACCCTCAACTAGCTTAAGGAGCCATTTGAGGGTAGATTTTGTTTACTTTTATTTAAATACCAAAAGATACAGAGTATAGGCTTTGTGAGCTGTAGACCTCGCGAGCATAACTTAAAACTGAATAAATGTATGGGTCCGCCGTTTTTAATATTTTCCAGATACTTGATCGACAAAAAAGTCGTATTTAATATAATAATAGAATCTGGTCACAAAATTTCACGAGAATCGGTTGAAAATTGAAACGAGCTGAAACGGAGACCTCCGCTCACGCTCGGTCAAATAAAAGAAATAAGATGATTTTTCTCTATTTGTCAAATGTTAGTTTTAGTTTTTTATGACGTTTTAAGACTTTTGTAAGTATTTCGGTAACATTAATGAATCTCTATAGTCTGGTATTATTAAGATTATACCTATCTTGCATAGTTTTGACAACTTGTGGAGTCTCATATGCACATAGATTTTTCTACGCTTCTTCCGAGTGATTACGCTTTATATATAGTCTGACAAAAACAGTAGTAGTAATTAAAAAGTGGCGTACCTTTCAAATCAATCTAAGAAAACGGGACGACACTACAATATTGCTACTTTTTAATTTCTACTGTTTTTCGTCAGGCTCTAGCAATTATTTTTTTCATATTGTATTAAGTGAATATATGTTTGTAGCGGTTTCTCACAATTTTGTAACTTTTTTGTAACTAATTTATTATTTATCTGTGTATTTTGTATCGATTCTAAATGTATTTTCAGCCTTGTATGTTTAGTGCAAATTTTTGTTTTTTAATAAAAAATGTATGACAATATCGTGTTTTATTTTCACTTGTGTTTAATTTCGATGACATTTAATCTTTTGAACGCCAAACGGCGCATCCATTGGCCGTGCCACTGACGCCACGGGGGTAAAATTTAGTTGTGTGAATAAATAATGCCAACCTAAAAGTGGGGTTTTTTCAGTAATTTTCATCAAAAAACGATCGACGTCAAATGCCGTCTTCGTCACGATTTTGCGTTGACGTCAATTGCCGTCTGTGGCGTTCAAAAGGTTAAATTATTTTCTACTAGCTTCTACCCGCGATTTCGTCTGCGTGGGATGATGATTGATAAAATAAAAGGGTCAAACAGATCACTGTGTTATGTCTTTCCTGTAGACATACACAAGAGTTAAGGGCTATAAAGGTTAATTTTCTTATTTAACCCTTATCTACGTGAAAAGGTCCTCCTTTTATTTAGAGAACTATGATAAAATCATTACTTACATGCCCACAAGCTGTTAACTATTGCCCACAGGAGAGAAAACTAGGTAGTGTGTTCGCACGAACTGTACATTTTTCTCTCCTGTGGGCAATAGTTAACAGCTTGTGGGCATGTAAGTAATGATTTTATCATAGTTCTCTAAATAAAAGGAGGACCTTTTCACGTGGATAAGGGAATAACAAAATAAGAAAATACATATGTATGTTAAATAAGAAAATTAACCTTTATAGCCCTTGTGTATGTCTACAGGAAAGACATAACACAGTGATCTGTTTGACCCAAAAACTATCCTATGTCCTTCCTCGGGCCTCAACCATTTCAACTAGAGATTCACCGGATATTCAGTTACTAACCGCCCAGATACCGGATAGTAACTGCTTGATTTCGGAGTAAACAAATCGGATTTAAGAAACAATCGTAAACGTTTATAATGGGGTTGGCCGGTGGAAGTTTTTAGCAGATGGCGCCATCATAGCTTGCCCTGTCAATCCCTAGAATTGTGTCAAATTTTTGTTTTTTTAATACCCTGGATGCCAGCCCTTTAAGCCAAATCTCATAGAAAAAGGGGCAAGCTATGATGGCCCCATCTATGCAAACCTTTGACAGTTGCCAACCCCATTTAAACATTCCACTCGTCACTTGCACGCGCACTCATTTCGAACCTAGAAATGAGTCCGCGCGAACGTTCACTACGAAGGTCAAAACTTGCAAAATGCGCACCCGAAAAACCGAAATGTAAGTAGGTATACGCCGACTGAATGTTCGGCCGACGGTCAGGCCGAATATCCGGTATCCGGCCAAATCCGTTGCATCTCTATTTTCGACGTCTCTCTCTCTCTCTCCTCAGCATTATTATTCCCATCTGATTGTGGGGTCTGCTTTTCTGGTCTTTTCTCTCCACTTCGCGCGATCGGACGTGTCGTCTACTGAAACGTCGCAGGCCCTCATGTCTTTTGCTATGGTGTCTGCCCATCTCATCTTCGGTCTTCCTCTTCCTCTGGAGCCGACAATGTTCAGATCCATAGCAACATTCCCGATGTAATCAGGAGGTCTTCTTTTTACGTGCCCAAACCATCTCAGTCGGCTCTCTTGTAGCTTATCGGCGATATCACGTACTCCGAGGCTACCGCGAACGTACTCGTTGCGTATCTTATCGAGCCTCGTTACCCCGCACATCCACCGGAGCAACTTTCATTTCGGCGACTTGGACAAACGGACATGGCTCTGCGTCATAGCCCATGTTTCACTCCCATAGGTCAGAACCGGTCTTATTATGCTCTTATAGACTAGGCCCTTAAGCTTCACGGGCATCCTCCGATCACAGGTAACGCCAGTGACTTCCCGCCACTTCAGCCAGGCAGCGGCGATCCGGTGCTGCAAGTTTCCCTCCAAATTTCTCTCTAATCTCTATTTTCGACGTCGTCAATGGGAAAGGCCGTTCGGCTCAGCATTGTTCCGAGTAATTATTAGGGTTGACGTGAACTTGACGTCCCTTTGCGTGCACGAGCACAGATAAGATAATGACTTGAATTTTGACAACCCTAAATAGCCGAAAGGCCATAAGTTAGAAAGGGATATCATGATTCGACCCTGAATCGCTGCCAAACTTCGGTTTTGTAGGAAGTATCCTTTCTGTACGGTAGTATTACTATTCTGTGACGCCGTGTCAAACACAAAAGCTGTCACTCGGACGCCACGTCACCAGCCAACCAGTGTCAAAACTGAAATTGAACCTTATGCATACGCTCGTAGGTCTATGTTCGTCTGTGACGGATTAATAAGTCTTTGGCGTGGACCTGCTGTTCGGATATATCGGTCGTTGACGTCGAAAAGGTTAAACCAGGCGTGGCTCACTCCGCGATTTCGTCGCTTTGCTACAGGTAGCTAAAAGTACATCCGTTCCGCCCCAATTTTGGGGTTTGTCATAAGGGGTTATTCCCACTAGTTACCACCAAGTTTTTACCAGTGGTAACTGTGGTGGGAATTTTTTTCCCACCTTTTACCACTGGTAACTACTGGGAATAAAAATTCCCAGTAGTTACAACCAAAACTTTGTTAGAATTAAATACTAATAAAAACAGTAGGTATGAATAGTATGAATAGAGTTATTTTGAATTGCCTAATAAAATCACTTGAAAAATCATCTAAATGGATTATAAAATTTATCCTTAAGTACATATATCATAGTTTTTGTACTAGTACCGGTTAAACTATTTCAATATTTTTGGTCACTTTTAAGTGAGTTTACTAAAACACTAATCGACTTATAATTATTTATTAAATTACTCTATATATTTGTACTACACTATTTATAGTGTTTTTATACTTTTTATTAGTATTTAACTCTAACAAAATTTTGGTGGTAACTACTGGGAATAAAAATTCCCAGTAGTTACCACTAAACCGAGTTGGTGGTGGTGGTGGTGGTGGTGGTTGGTGGGAATTTTTATTCCCAGTAGTTACCAGTGGTAAAAGGTGGGAAAAAAATTCCCAGTAGTTACCACTGGTAACAACTTGGTGGTAACTAGTGGGAATAACCCAAGCCGCGCGTGGCGCTGTCGCCACCTAGCGGCCATATCTGTCCTGTTCGTAACAGACGCGTTTTGTTAGAGAGTGAGTCTTCTGTACCTAGTACTATTATTTATTCTGTGGTTAAACTATCTCCATCTAAATCGGTCCAGCGGGTATACAAAAAAGACGTTTTGGTATTAACATGTTTATTTATATTTTTAACCCTTTATATGTATATTGTAATTGTAACTTAATGAAATACTGTAGTTTATAAAATAATAAAAATAAAAATATATTGTCTCTTAACTATATTTACAAAATCATACTTTATATCAACTGCTATAAAGCTTAAAATCGCTTGACTTAATCACAATAATAGCTTAGTATATTATTTAACAAAATTAGGTACATAAAAATAACTAACACACTTATATATAACTTTTTAGAATAATCTATACAATTTTCATAAAAAAATAGTTAAAAATTTTAAATTATGTATCATACAAATATGTGACGTTCCACGACAAAAGGTACCTTATGGCGGCTGGCGCTTACGTCGCATAGCACCGCAATAATATTGGAGCGGCGTTAAAATAATAGCGTAAGCGCCAACCGCCATAAGGTACCTTTACCCGTAGGACGTCACAATTGTCTCTGTACATGTTGCAATATTTTCTTTATTTTCTATAGAGTTACCTATTAATAGAAAAAGAATAAAGTTCGAGAAAAAATGTACCCGTATTTGACAGCTGAAGTATGGGGAAAACCTTAGTTTTTACTTTTTAGGGTTCCGTACCCAAAGGATAAAACCGGGACCCTATTACTAAGACTCCACTTTCCGTCCGTCCGTCCGTCTGTCTGTCACCAGGCTGTATCTCATGAACCGTGATAGCTAGACAGTTGAAACTTTCACAGATGATGTATTACTGTTGCCGCTATAACAACAAATACTAAAAAGTACGGAACCCTCGGTGGGCGAGTCCGACTCGCCTATTTTTCTTTACTTTCGGCTGTCAATCTCGGGGCCACAATGTTTTCTTACACTTTACATCTCCACTAAGGTAAGGACGCTAAGCATGAGGAATTTTGTACATTGACCCGTCTGTTCCTATCTCTATCGCACGCGTATAATTATATAGCTGTCCCGCTCGTACTGTGGTATTGACCACTGGCGCGAGACAGCAATATAAATTATATGCGTGCGAGATAGGAACAGGCGGGTCAAATTATTCGTACTTAGGGCCACCCCACACTAGCGTCTCCCGAGCGTCAGCGTCTAGTCAACTCTATGGCTGCTACTCGACTAGGGAATGCAATAACCGGCCGAACTTCATAACCGGTTTCGGTTACGGTTATGCCCGAAAAATAACCGAATAACGGTTACGGTTATTTTCAACAAAAAATGATGAATTTACAATAAAGTAATTAAAAAAATACGAAAAGAAAGGTAAAGTATTAGGGAATGTGAGTATAAGTCTTCGTTTTTTAATAAAACACTAGGGCGTGATAAAATATTCAATAAAAATATTTCATAATAAGAGAAGTAAATTTGTTATATTTTCATTATTAAAGTACACGAATGACAATAAATATAGTCACAGCCAAAAAAGGCAGGATTTTGCAGTCATTAGATGATAAAAACACAGAATTGAAGTCATAAATAAATAACCGTAACCGGTTATACGAGTTTCGAATATTCGGTTATGAAATTTTGTCATAATATTCGGTTCATCATCATCATCATTTCAGCCTATATACGTCCCACTGCTGAGCACAGGCCTCCTCTCATGCGCGAGAGGGCTTGGGCTATATAGTCCCCACGCTAGCCCACTGCGGATTGGGGACTTCACATACACCTTTGAATTTCTTCGCAGATGTATGCAGGTTTCCTCACGATGTTTTCCTTCACCGAAAAGCTAGTGGTAAATATCAAATGATATTTCGTACATAAGTTCCGAAAAACTCATTGGTACGAGCCAGGATTTGAACCCCCGACCTCCGGATTGAAAGTCAGACGTCATATCCACTCGGCCACCACTGCTTTTTTCCGGTTGCGGTTATAACCGATTATTTCGGTTACGGTTATAACCGATTTGCATTCCCTATGCTCGACGTTACTGCACAACGACGCTATTTTCCATAGCGCTCACTAAACGCCTACGCTCAAAAGACGCTAGTCCCTAGTGGCCCATGCTATGGTTTCCTAGGATAGCGGTGCCGTTATATAGCGGCCGTCTCCATACAAATACTACGACATCCATATTTAGCCGTATTATTTAGTATGGAGACGACCGCTATCCTAGGAAAACCGAGCTTAAGGCCCCGTTCGCACGGCAGCTTTTTCAACGCGCGTTAAAAAAGCGTTTGAATGACACAAATGGATAACCATGTATGTATTCAGACGACAGCGGTGGCGCTTTTTATCAAACGTTGTTGGATTTTCGACTTTAACCCTTGGTCGTTAAATCGAATTTAGAGTGCAGACAGATTCAAGCGCTTTTTTAACGAGCGTTGAAAAATCTCCCGTGCGAATGGGGGCTTAGCGTCCTTAATTTGAAAAGCAATAACTCTTTGGTTCTAAAATAGTGTAGTTAATATGGACCATAGAGCGTATAGGGCTAAAGCGGAGAAGATTAGCCTTACTAACTGGTGTAGGTAGTAAAGTCTGAAACAAAAAAAAAAACAGTATTACAATTAGAGATGCGATTCGGCATAGTGGCCGAATAATCGGTATTCGGCCTAATGTTGCCTACTATTCGGCCCAATACCGAATATCCGTTGCACCCTGGTTCCTACTTAGAAAGAAAAATTAGAGATGCCCCGAATAGTGGTTTTGGCCGAATACCGAATATTCGGTCTATCTCTCGGCCGAAGCGCCGAATATTCGGCATGACATGCGAACGTTTTGAATTTTTCAATGAACTCAAAACAAAAACGGCCGTTTTAACTTTGGACGCATAGATCGACGAATCCAGCAACATAAAATCTAGTCTGATGTATTCAAAAGATACTTACCTAAATACAAAATACAGTACAGAACGTAGTGGCCCCCTTTTTTTAAATATCTTTCGTTAAATTTAAATAATCACGATTATTTAGCTGTGGCGCTAGTGTGCACGTTGATGGACTCTCAAACTGATTAAAAAATACCTTCTCCACTTGATCCTCGCTTGCGGCAGCGTGTCGTCGCTCTCCTTGAACATGTATCGCCTGATTCCGATGAGGTACTGCTGGAAATACAGCTCCCAGCTCACTTCGGACATACTGAACGGGAATATCTGGAAAGATCAAATGATCGTTATTTTCACATCACCTATTCGATAAGGGCTTTTTCTTCCCCGCTAGGAGGGATCAAAGTGGCACTTTCCTTCCCTGCTAGGAGGGATCGAAGTTGTACTTTTCTGTTCTAGGACACGACTTTTTCTTTCTTTCATACTATTTTTTTTGGTCAAATAATACATATTTTGGAACATAACAATTTCCTCATAGTTGATGTGAAAAGCAGTATAGGTAATATGTCACACGGTATCAAAATTAGTTCGTCTTGGGCGACACTTGTATCCCTCTACTTTATTCTACTTTAGAATCCATCGCTTCATTCAGGATTCAATGTACGCCCTTGACGGAAGTATATCATTTTGATCCCTTGTAACACAAACTACTATTGTTTTACAAGGGGGCAAAGTAGTTGTTTAACCGCTCGTGCTAATATTGATATCCGAGCAAGCGAAAGATTAATACAAAATTGAAAAATAGAAGCTTAAGTTGCAAGGATTTAAAAAAAATGTGTAACCCCCCCTCCTCGTTGTCACATTTGGCAAATCCCCCCCCTGGTGTGACGTCACATATTTGGCAATATTGTTTTTAAAGAAATTGGCAATTCGAATTAGTTATCATTTAGGTATTTTAATACAAAATATTTTTGATAACAACAATATTAAACATTTTATAACACAAAACCGATTAGCTATAAAAATTACATGAACGAAAACGGGTGTCATTGCAATTACTCAAAAACTATCTATGTAAGTACAGCGAACAAAAAATCATAGAGTTAGACCAAGAAAAGTCTGCAGCGATTTTGATAGCCCATGCAGAGCAAGTGTTATTTATACGTCATATGTTCATAGAAGTTTCACGTTTAAAATAAAACTTGCACTCAAGGCTCGCAACCAATTTATTTGAAAAACCCGAAATAGCCCAATATTTTTAATTATTTTATGCTCTTTACGTAGGACTGAATCATGTATTTAGGTAGCAATTTAGTATTATTAGATTGTCCCATTAAAAATGAAATAATAAACCAAAGAACGAAAAAGACTGAAATAATACCGGTATTTTTTGTATGAAAAAAAAACCGGTTCCGAGCCTTGCCTGCACTGCGTGGGCTATCAAAATCGCTGCAGACTTTTCTTGGTCTAACTCTAACTATATTCGGTCACAGATGAAAGTTTGTGACACCCCCTCCCCTTGTAACAAGATGTCACATTTCTTGAGCCCTCCCTCCCCTTAATAAACGTGTGACGTAATCAGTACCGTCTTTACCATAAGGGCACACGGGGCCCGTGCCCAGCGCCCCCATCCTCAGGGGGCCCCGAAGGACAGACAGTAACAGTATATTTGATTACTCATAATAAATAGAAGATCATAGTAGAAAAATGTTAGTTTAATTAGCTTTCTTTACTTTCCAAAAGGGCCCCTAATTCTTATGTGCCCCGGGGCCCCAGCATAAATAGTTAAAGACGGCCCAGCCGGCCTAGCCAAGGTTACAATCGCTATCGCTTCGAAAACGAAAAGCATCATGTCTCTCTATCACTCTTCCATATTAGTGTAACAGTGACAGTTGCGTTTCGATCGCTACGAAGCGTAAGCGATTGGCGTCTTGGCTACGCGGCCTGGACGTAATCAATGGAAGACATGTCTATACCTGTTTATCGTCGTCTGGCGTGCTGTCCCACATATTCCTTATATTCCGGTTGCAGAAATGTATCTCCCGCGTGCAGAAGTAGGAGAGAACAGAAGAGAACTTGTGGATCTTGCGGTACACCTTCAACATTCTGGAAGAAAAATAAGTTCGTTTATCTCGCACACCGAGGGTTCCGTACTTTTATCTTTCTCATGTAATTATTATTCAGCTAATATCATAGAGAAATATAGTAAGACAAGAATGCTCACTCCATACCTACATCAGTTTTGGTACCAAAAAGACTATTATTTTCATAGTCGACATCTAGCATCGAGTAGCGGAATTATCAGTTCTGCTACTTGACAATAGATGTAGCACCGACCGGAAAGTCTTATTTTGTTGAGCATTAGACTTTCCGGTCGATGCTACATCTATTGTCAAGTAGCAGAACTGATAATTCCGCTACTTGACGTTATGTCGACTACGAAATAACTCTTTGGTAAGAAAACTGATGTATGGAGTTACCATTCTTTCTTTACTTAGGTATATATATATATATATATATATATATATATATATATATATATATATATATATAGTATAGTATATAGTATATTACCAGAAAGAATAGATAGTATAGAGGGGTCCTGTCATTGTAAATTTTGTAGTCACTGTAAATTTACTGCCATCTATCGACACACGACTAAAACTCAAAATGAAAACGTATAAAGTTATCAAAAAATGTATATATATGGATAAATGATTTTATTATTTTTATATCATTTTGATCCATGTTCATTCACTGATATCTATGTGTTAAAGTTGTTAAATATGAAACGGTGTCGTCGCGCCATCTAGCCGAGGATAGGCTAAAGGTGTGTGCGGCATCTATTCGAGAATGACTTTTACTTGAATTCCGAGGCACGTTTTTTCCTTAGACTTTATTCGTCTTATACGAAGTTACATATGTCTTTGATATTACTCCATGGAAAAAACATAAAAGTATAGTATAAATGCGATATTTTAGTGACTCACTTTGGTTTCCTTCCCAGACCCACAGCCAACATATAGTTTGTATCTTTAGGTATTTAAATAAAACTAAACAAAATCTACCCTCAAATGGCTCCTTATGCCAGTTGAGGGTAGATGAAAACATTACATGATCAAATAAAGTAGGTTACTGTCAGTGTCGTTCAGTGACAGATCCAAGCGGTTTTGTATTTGGTTGGTTAACCAGTAAATGTTATAACTACCCGAAAATGTACAACTTATTTGTTTACTTCGATTTAAATACCTAAAGATACAAAGTATAGGATAACCCTATACTAGTAGGTATACAGGGTGTAATCGTTAAGTGTAGCCAGGCGATAATTCCGTAAATATAACAGATATCAGAAAACTTCAAATTGATATCGAAAGTGCGTTACCCAATGAGTTAAAATTACATTAATCACTTTTTTAAATAAAAGCAGAAATATCCCGAACATTAACTTCAAACCCTCCAATACATTTAGTACTTAGTACGATGACTCACCGCTAAAAGAACGTCGGTTTCGTAAGAGATAAAACTGCTCGAGATTCATTATTTGCGATAATAAACTGTAATAAAATAATAAAACTACCGTTTATGGAATAATAAATCTAATATTTATTTATGGGATATAAATGTATGGGAGGGTTTGAAATTAATGTTTGGAATATTTCTGCTTTTATTTAAAAAAAGTTATTAATGTAATTTTACTCATTGGGTAACGCACTTTCGATATCAATTTGAAGTTTTCTGATATCTGTTATATTTACGGAATTATCGCCTGGCTACACTTAACGATTACACCCTGTATACCTACTAGTATAGGGTTACCCTACTATATATATATAGTATAGAGTATAGGTAGGTACCTACGCAGTGCGTTGCAATGCGCGGCCGGAAGCGGTCGTGCCGTAGTGCACTGCACGAATTTTAAAATTCGCGAACCGCGCGGCAATAGCCGCTGCCTGCTTACCCGCTATGACTTCATCACAAGTCGTAGTCAACGAGTTGTTGGCATTTATTCAAAATGCCACCGTGACTTTGGATGAGACCAGCATCGTGCAGATCTGCAAGTCCAGCTTCCAGGAGGAGGACATATGTAGTGGCAAGGCGCTGCTCTACCAGACGCTCGGCAAAGCCGACGAAATGCCATCACGACGAAGAGATGGAGGCGTGAAGAGTCTACGGGACATCATCTCGGTGTTCAAGGGGACCGATTCATCAAACATGCCCTCTTTCGTGGCGAAGGACCTACATCGGCTACCTGTCGTCTCGTTGGACCATGTTGACGTTTCCAGGCTGCTAAAGGATATCATTTTCCTGAAGGACAGTCTGGCTGAAATGCAGGCTAAGTTGGAGGTATCGAATAATACCATCAGTGAACTACGTTCTGAATTAGCGTTAATACGAAGTGCTAGTTCGGAATGTAGGTCAGATAACTCTAGCATAGCCGTGTGTCACGTTGCGCGGAATGCGTCCATCGGCGGTTTCAAGTCCGCGAATTTGGATGCGTCGGCGATTGCTGAGCAGGCGACCGCCGACCCGCGCCCCGCCGCCCGCCCGTCTACGTCACCGGAGACGCGCACGTCACGCGAGAGTATGTTGACCCCACAACGTTCCTACGCTGCCACTGCCGCTAAGCCGCCTGCTGTGTCCAAGTCTAAGCAGCGGCCGAAGAAAGGGGTGCAGAGCCTTCGTGAACCTGTTCACAAGGATCGGTCACAGCTGACTCTAAAAGAGTCGGGATGCGACAGAGATGGCTTCAAAAAGGTGGAGAGGAGAAAGAAGTCAGCTCGTCCGAATCAGTGCGGTACCGCACCGACTGGACCTAACCATTTGCTGCGTCCTGCAACACCGACGACGCTGCTGTATGTGTCCCGATTACACTACCTTACGAAGGTCGAGGAGATCGTGAAGTATGTACGAGCCAAGTCCGGATTCATCCTGAGGGTCGTGAAGTTGGAATCTCGACACAGTGTGAATTTTAATTCTTTTGTGCTGAGCGTTCCGACTGAACATCTAGCGACCTTCACCAAGGAGGAGTTTTGGCCGAAGGGTGTCAAGTTCCGGCGGTTCCGCGGCCGGCTCCCTGACACTGCGGGGTTGCGAACTGCATCGCAGCCATAATTGTGTTTTTAGTTTTAAGATATATTTTGTAATAATATGTATGCTAGTTTTAAGGTATTTATCTATGGGCCAATAGTTGCCTGAAAATAAATGTTTTCATTTCATTTCATTCATTTCATTTCATAGTAGTGACTTACTTTGGTTGCCTTCCCAGACACACAGCCAACGCGTCGACCAGCACTGCTGGCAGCAGATGCAAGAAGATTATGTACAGCTGGTTCATTAACGCGGACCTGTGCAGCATCAGCGACACGTACCTGGAAATTAACATTAATAATTATGGATTTCTATTCTAACAGTCTAGAGCAGGGTCTCCAAACCCCGGCCCGCCGACACCCAAAGCGTCCGGCCCGCGGGAGCCAGGCTCCAGGGGTTCAGCCCTAACAGCAGCAACCAGATACACCAACGTCATCATCTCAGTCTCACCCACCGTTCAGTTCTCCACGGAGTTTTCAGTTTTATGTCATAATTGATGTTATTTTTACCACACGGCATTGGAGAAGGGGTTCTTGTCGATATGCTTGAGGTCATGCGTCATGAACTCGCCTCATGTACGTTCTCTACGCGGAGTTTTTATTTTTATGTTATAAATGATGTTATCGTCTTACCACACAGCATTTGAGAAGGGGTTCTTGTCTATATGCTTGAGGTTGTGCGTCATGAACTCGCCCCAAGTGATCCGGTTCTCCACGGAGCTGACATAGTTGAAGATTGGGGGCTCAGGGGGCGGTGACCTGGACAAGAATGAATGAATTATTAATTTATTAAAAAAAAATATTAGGTACTCTATTTGCTAAGTACACCACTGATGCTGCCCTCATTTTGTGGGCTTAGGTTAGTACCTATGACTCACAAGTTTAAATAGGGTATTTAGTCAAATCAGTTTCTTTTTTCGAACTGTCAAAACGATTTTGCTACTATGGAATTTATATGAAACACTAGCATGTGACGTCACAATCAAATAACCTACTCTTTATAGTTTTATACGGGTTTTAAAATAGAAATTTTATCTAAAAATAACTGCTGTCTACGTTTCTCTATGAATCGTCTGATGCTTTATTGTATGCATAGTGTAAAATAATTTATTTTAAATACGGTCAAATACCGTATTCATAGATACCTTTTGTAAGTTTTGTGTACGTTAGCAGCGGCCACCATCAGGCTGTTGACCGTCATGTCCACCGGCACGATGTCCGCTGTGACTTTCTCGTCGCATTGCAGGGTTCGGAGGATACCCGTTACTGAAACAAGATTGATGGGGCCTTAAGGATGACTCACGCTAGACCGGGCCGGGCCCGGGCCTAGGCGTCCGACACGACATGTTCTATGACGGCTGATCGGTGATACGTTGTGCTTTCCATAGAAAACGAAGCTCCGGGAAGGGTTCCGTACTTTTACGCAGAAAACGGCAAAAAAATCACGTTTGTTATATTCCGCCCCACTTAAATATTTATTTTATTTTGTTTTTAGTATTTGTTGTTACAGGGCAACAGAAATACATCATCTGTGAAAATTTCAACTGTCTAGTTATCACGGTTCATGATATAAAGCCTGGTGACAGAGAGACAGACGGACAGTGGAAGTCTTAGTAAAGGATGACTCACGTTAGACCGGACCGTGTCCGACCCGGAGCTTCCGGCGCATCGTTTTCTATGGAAAGCGTCACGTGATCACCTGTCATGTCATAGAAAAGTAAGCGCCGGAAGCTCCGGCCCGGTCTAACGTGAGTCATCCTTAATAGGGTTCCGTTTTTACCTTTTAGGTACGGAACCCTAAAAAGTAGTGATCTGATACTCACCAGTGCCGATGGCGACTCCCGTGGGCCCGTACATGTTGTCCAGCCAACATACTAGCGGCTCTTTCGCAGTTGATGTTACTGTAAAATATAAATATATGGTCTAAATAGGGTATTTCACTGTATTTAAAATAAATTATTTTACACTTTTGAAATAAGGCACCAGAAGAATAATAGAGAAACGTAGACAGCAGTTATTTTTAAACACAATTTTTATTTTAAACCCCGTATAAAACTATAAAGAGTAGGTAATTTGATTGTGACGTCACATGCTAGTGTTTCATATAAATTCCATAGTAGCAAAATCGTTTTGACAGTTCGAAAAAAGAAACTGATTTGACTAGTAGCACAGAATAAATAATAGTACAGTAAGTACAGAAGACTCACTCTCTAACAAAACCCGTCTGTTACGATCAGGACAGATATGGCCGCTAGGTGGCGACAGCGCCACGCGCGGCCTATGGCTAATAGCCACCAAAATTGGTGTGGAACGGATGTACTTTTAGCTACCTCATATCGCTCATCATCGTAGCGTTGCCACAACTCACTTAGGAAACCTGGAGTCTGATAGGCAACCAAATCCCAAGAATTGGCTCATTCGTTTTTTTTACGAAAATGACTGCTATCTTACTTAACCCTTTAAACACCACGCCTTTTATGTACAAAGCGCCATTGTAAAGCTTATCAGACTGCCCGAAGGTTGATATTACATTGTAGCAAAGCGATACTATTGCCTACGCCAATTCTGGGGATTAATTGCCAAGCGGACCCCGGGCCATGAGCCGTGGCAAAAAGCCTGGACAAAGCGAGGAAGGTAATGATAAATATACAGTAGATTGAACGGTAAAATATGCCTAACTTTGCTCCAAAATTCGTAATTGAATATATTTTTTAATTATTATACCGTGGTAGGTATATTGAATATATATGACGATTTAATAGACCATCACTTTAAAATGTCATTCTATGGAACTTGCTAACTATGTAAACAAACCGCCATATTGAAACTGTTAAAGAATGATAAATTTACTAGTGACTTTTGTTTACATAGTTAGCAAGTTCCATTAGAATGACACTTTACTATTAACATGTCCTAACATATAAATAAGGTTGTGATATATACTATAGCTTTCTTATATAAAGCGGTTGGAGCACTATTACCCAGTGGGGAGAAAAATACAGTAGGCACATTTTACGGCAATTTCAATACCTTTTTACATCCCTACCCATAAGAAAAGGATCACACTTTATTCCAACAAAATAGCATAGGCATAAAATTAATCATTCTACAAGGTAACAAAAATGGGGATCCGTATAAGGGCATATTCGGTATCGTGTTCTGATTAAGAAAATGTTGAAGAACGTTAATATTACGCAAAAAATGTTTGGTCTTAGCATGGTGGGTCCTAGACGACCAACACCATAGAAAAAAAATCGCTTCAAATTTATTTTTGTTACACCATGTATAACCCTGTTACTCACCTATCGCAGGCCTGAAGATTCCGAGAGGAAGATCTCCAGCGTTTTTCCTCAACTCCTTCTCTGCTAGTGCTTTGGTGAATGTGTAGGTATTCGGCCACGGACCTAGGATGCTGGAATGTTATGAGAATATGTTAATAAACATTGTTAAGACGAAAGGGAACCACTGCTTAAGCGACTACTAAAGAGGAGGTACTTACGTGGGCAGCATCTGGTTGATCTGTTCATCTGTCAGTTTGTCTATCACCGTCTCCAGGTCGAAGCTGGCTGCGCAGGGGTAGAACCTCTCCTGAACCGCTATCAGGTGGGAGTTGATAAAGAGGAGGAGGGAGGAGGAGAGGACTTACGTGGGTAGCATCTGGTTGATCTGCTCATCTGTCAGTTTGTCTATCACCGTCTCCAGGTGATCGCAGCTGGCTGCGCAGGGGTAGAACCTCTCTTGAACCGCTATCAGGTGGGAGTTGATAAAGAGGACGAGGGAGGAGGAGAGGACTTACGTGGGTAGCATCTTGTTGATCTGTTCATCGGTGAGTTTGTCTATCACCGTCTCCAGGTCGCAGCTGGCTATACAGCGGTAGAACCATTCCAGGTGGCAGTTGGTAAAGAGAATGTACTTACGTGGGTAGCATCTGGTTGATCTGTTCATCTGTCAGTTTGTATATCACCGTCTCCAGGTCACAGCTGGCTGCGCAAGGGTAGAACCTCTTCTGAACCGCTTCCAGGTGAGAATTGATAAAGAGGAGGAGGAGGGAGCAGGAGAGGACTTACTTGGGTAGCATCTGGTTGATCTGTTCATCTGTCAGTTTGTCTATCACCGTCTCCAGGTAATCGCAGCTGGCTGCGCAGGGGTAGAACCTCTCTTGAACCGCTATCAGGTGGGAGTTGATAAAGAGGACGAGGGAGGAGGAGAGGACTTACGTGGGTAGCATCTGGTTGATCTGTTCATCGGTGAGTTTGTCTATCACCGTCTCCAGGTCGCAGCTGGCTACACAGCGGTAGAACCATTCCAGGTGGCGGTTGGTAATGAGAATGTACTTACGTGGGTAGCATCTGGTTGATCTGTTCATCTGTCAGTTTGTATATCACCGTCTCCAGGTCACAGCTGGCTGCGCAAGGGTAGAACCTCTCCTGAACCGCTTCCAGGTAGGAATTGATAAAGAGGAGGAGGAGGGAGGAGGAGAGGACTTACTTGGGTAGCATCTGGTTGATCTGTTCATCTGTCAGTTTGTCTATCACCGTCTCCAGATGGTCGCAGCTGGCTGCGCAAGGGTAGAACCTCTCCTGAACCGCTTCCAGGTGGGAATTGATAAAGAGGAGGAGGAGGGAGGAGGAGAGGACTTACGTGGGTAGCATCTGGTTGATCTGGTCATCTGTCAGTTTGTCTATCACCGTCTCCAGATGGTCGCAGCTGGCTGCGCAAGGGTAGAACCTCTCCTGAACCGCTTCCAGGTGGGAGTTGGAGTATGCTGTTGAAACGTGCATGAAGACCTGGAAATTATGAAGAATTACAGTTATATAGTGCTATTGATTATTCATTTATTGTATACCTATATAGGTTGTCTGGAAGAGATCGCTTTTTAGCGAAAAGACTGTTGTTTAGGTAGCCTTTTCTTGAGTTGCTGTTACATTGTGTTTCCTGAGGTGTGCAATATCTAAAGGCCCCTGTAGACGGGCAATACTTTTACTGCAATATGTGGCCACAAGATTGCCGACCATATACCGGCTATACAAAACCGTTTAGGCGGGCCCGGTCATTTTCACTGTTGCATAAGGCCGAGAAATATGTATATATCTCGACAACATTTCTGCAACATGTATTGCTCATTGACAACAACACGAATGAACATAGCACCAATCTGTATCTACTCAAACCGCGGCAAACTTCACGTAACATTAGAAAGGGATGCACTTATGCCGTAACGCGAAACAGCAATAGAATGGCCGAGAAATATTGCAGGTATTTTCGAATGCGAAGCGATTCTTTTGGCAATATGGCCGGGAGCGTAAACATGAGTAACCACACTCAAAATATGTGGCAATATATCCGGGCCATACTAAAAATATTGCTAGTCTAGCTGGAAATGCTGGCTGATTCTGCGGGCCACACTGTTGCAGCCACACATTTTCGCGAATTTGTGGCCCGTCTAGAAGCCTCTTTAAGAGTATAATTTGTATTGTATTCTGTGGACCGTATGACTTATGTCATCGATTAATTTATAAAGAAAATTAAGCCATAGGTAAACTCACGCTCAAGTCCTTCATGTCTCTCGCGAGCCTCAGCAGATGTAGCGGCGCGCGAACATTCGTGGCGAGCGCCGCTCGGAGGTGCTCGCAACTTCACCGTGGCTTCATATAATATACTCACGCTCAAGTCCTTCATGTCTCTCGCGAGCCTCAGCAGATGTAGCGGCGCGCGAACATTCGTGGCGAGCGCCGCTCGGAGGTGCTCGCAACTTCACCGTGGCTTCATATAATATACTCACGCTCAAGTCCTTCATGTCTCTCGCGAGCCTCAGCAGATGTAGCGGCGCGCGAACATTCGTGGCGAGCGCCGCTCGGAGGTGCTCGCAACTTCACCGTGGCTTCATATAATATACTCACGCTCAAGTCCTTCATGTCTCTCGCGAGCCTCAGCAGATGTAGCGGCGCGCGAACATTCGTGGCGAGCGCCGCTCGGAGGTGCTCGCAACTTCACCGTGGCTTCATATAATATACTCACGCTCAAGTCCTTCATGTCTCTCGCGAGCCTCAGCAGATGTAGCGGCGCGCGAACATTCGTGGCGAGCGCCGCTCGGAGGTGCTCGCAACTTCACCGTGGCTTCATATAATATACTCACGCTCAAGTCCTTCATGTCTATCGCGAGCCTCAGCAGGTGTAGCGGCGCGCGAACATTCGTGGCGAGCGGCGCTCGGAGGTGCTCGCAACTTCACCGTGGCTTCATATTATATACTCACGCTCAAGTCCTTCATGTCTCTCGCGAGCCTCAGCAGATGTAGCGGCGCGCGAACATTCGTGGCGAGCGCCGCTCGGAGGTGCTCGTCGAACTTCACCGTGGCCGCCGAATGGAACACCACGTTTACCTGAAAGGGTAAGTAGGGTAAACCAAGCTAAGTTGGCAGCGATTTTGATAGCCTAGACCAGTGGTGAGCAAAGTACGGCCCGCGGGCCATCTCCGGCCCGCGAATGGATTTTATCCGGCCCGCCGCCGGTCCTATGAAATAATTAGTATATGTTTAGTATATGGCATTGGCCCACGACTATCGCAAATCAAAATACATTTTGGCTACAATTCTGGCCCTCCACTTAAATTTCCTAAACTTTCTGGCCCCCCATGAAAAAGTTTGCCCACCACTGGCCTAGACTGTGCTAGTGTTATTTAAACGTCATAATTCCGTAGATTGATGCCATTCTTCTAATTGATAGGCTGATAGCTCACCAAATGAAGACCAAACACTGCCAAATAGGGAAAAATGAGGGAAAACGATTCGTGTAGAGCAGCGGTCGGCAACAGGGGCCTGCGAGTCTCCCTCAGGGGGCTGTCAATAAATTACGTCATCGATTTTTGACGATTTTTGACCCCCCCCCTAAAATCATGCTTCGAATGACCCCGTTTCCTCCTACGTCATGCTACCATCATCCGATGTCCAGATCCCCCCCCCCCCTAATTTGAAATGACGTAATTTATGAATAGCCCCCTGGCTATTTTGTATGTACTATTGACAAATAACAATGTGAGTAAGCGTAATTTTTTGAGTTGACATCTTAATATTGCAATATGAATGTGGGTTGACACATTTTTGCGTATCAGCATCCTGGATGGTGTTTAGCAAAAACGTGTCAACCCACATTAATTTTGCAATAAAATGTCAACTCAAAAAAACACAATTTGTTGTGTGCTTTAAGCAAAAATCTTACCTTCTCCGTAAGTATTTGTCTGTCAGAGAGCGATAATCCGAGCCCCACCGCCTCGCAGTCTCCGGGTATCACCACCACTTTGTGTCGGAACTTCGGTACATCTTGTTTAAGCCTGTCAAATACCTGGGAACAAGAAAATTCTTCAATATTTCATCATCATCATCATCAGCCTACTCTCGTCCACTGCTGGACATAGGCCTCTCCTATTGCACGCCATTGAGCACGATTTGCGGCAACTCTGATCCAGCTCTTGCCAGCCGCCTTGCGAAGGTCATCGCTCCATCTAACGCTTCAATATTTTGCTTCTGAGTTATCGATGTTTATAACTAATGCTAACTCGGGGCACGAATGTATATGTATGCATTTGCTTATTGGAAATCCTGTATTACTGTAAACAGGTTCAATGTCAGACGGGGACAATTTTATGCCAATCTGATTGAATTGTCCGAACAAATCAGCCCGTGCGGTCGCAAACGTCAATGGTATCAGTTTGGTTGACTGTACCTTTTACCTAGAAGGAAAACCCACATTACCTTGACATATTTACTGACACTCAACCTTAAACATGACAAGAGCATGTCAAAGAAAACACTTTGTGTCTTGTGTCAACGTCGTCAAGGGCCCTAAGGTCAAATTGACACATATTTACTCTGTTGGAGTGCAGTAAACAAATATGGTTCAATGCCAGTGATGCAAAGATGCATATTAAAGTATAATAATATTGATGTTGTTCAAGTCGCTTTTAAATGTCACAAGGTAAATTTGTCCAATAGGATACTGTATTGAAAATAAATTATTTTCACCATGCATGAAATAAAGCACCAGAAGATTAATAGAAAAACGTAGATAACAGTTATATTAAGACACAATTTCTATTTTTAAACCCTTATTAAACTATAAAGAGTAGGTAATTTGATTGTGACGTCACGTGCTAGTGTTTCATATAAATTCCATAGTAGCAAAATCGTTTTGACAGTTCGAAAAAAGCAACTGATTTGACTAGTAGTCCAATACCCTATTGTTTATTTATTTTATTTTTGGTTTTCTAACATTAATAGGTACCCTACTGCCTCGCTAGGCTCAATATTAAATAATACTTTCAATGTGTCTAGGTTAGCGTTGTTCACGACTATTCCAAATTTCAAATCGATAGCTTAAGTACCTAGTTCTCAAGATATTTAGCAATGTGACAGACAGACAGACGGACGGACAAAGTTTTGAAGGTACCTACTCTGAAACACGATTTACCATGATGATAGTTAATTGTGGTAAACCTCACCTCAGATTAAAGGGCCTCAAGGTTATAGAAATAGACAGGCTGACATTTTCCAAATCTAGGTTTTCTTGTGGTTACAATTACAATTCTGATTAATGTAAAGCACTAAGTGGCCTAGCGATAAGAGCGTGCGACTTTCAATCTGGAGGTCGCGGGTTCAAACCCCGGCTCGTAAAGTCGGACCAAGAAAAGTCTGCAGCGGATTTGATAGCCCACGCAGTGCAAGTGTTATTTAAAACGTCAAACTTCTATGAAATTATGAAGTGTAAATAACATTTGCACTGCGTGGGCTATCAAATCCGCTGCAGACTTTTCTTGGTCCGACTCTACCAATGAGTTTTTCAGAACTTATGTACGAAATATCATTTGATATTTGCCAGTCGCTTTTCGGTGAAAGAAAACATCGTGAGGAAACCGGACTAATCCCAACAAGGGCTTGTTTCCCCTCTGGGTTGGAAGGTCAGATTGCAGTCGCTTTCGTAAAAAGTAGCGCCTAGACGCCCTACGCCAATTCTCGGGATTAGTTGCCAAGCAGACCCCAGGCTCCCAAAAGCCGGGATAACGCGAGGAAGATGATTAATAAATTTATAACTACTTAGTGGTAGTGGCTCTGTGAGCTGTAGACCTCGCGGGCATAGCTTAAAACTGAATAAATGTATTGCTCCGCCATTTTGAACAAAATCCAAAAAATAATTGACGGTTAAAAATCTATTTGATTATTGAACCTGCTCAGAAAATTTCACGATAATCGGTTGAGAGTTGCGACCTACGGATATGATGGTCGTTCTTGTCTACGTGACAGCGTGATAAAACGGTGTCCGTCGCTTTCTATCCCGCGAAGTTAAAAAGTGACAGTTATTTTATCTCGTGGCTAAAGCGATCCATAATACGCCTGTAGAGGAGAACATCCGGACATACGAAAACATTTTTGCCCAACTTGAAACGGAGACCATCATCGGTCAATAAATTTTAAGTATATTGACACGGAACGTTCGCGAATTTTCCACACTATTAGACACCTATTGATTGAGTATAAATGCAATGCGCCTTCTCACTGCATTCGTATGGCCACCACGTACAGTTGTGACATTCGAGCTGCAAGAATATATGAAATGTGTTGCAGGCCCATTCAAAACAAATGAGCAATCGCTCAAATGCGCGTTTACATTTAGGCCGTCTTTACGAAATTTGTAGCTTTAAGGCCCGTCCAGCCGGCACCTCCAGCTAACGCCAAATTTATTTGTGACCGTTGTGGGAAGCAGTGCAGAGCCCGCATCGGTTTGTTCAGTCACAAGAAAAGAGGCGACTCTCGGAATACACAGCAGCTGTAATAAACATCTGAAAACGATGTAAAGGCCAATGATGATGATGATAAGGCCCGTCCAGACGGGACAATTTTCTCCCTTTCTGATTAAAAATGCCTGATCAAATCAGAGTGTCTACCGCGAACCACGTTCGACGTGTTGCCTCCCTGTCACACATACGTACGAATTCGTTCGGGTTTGCGCTATATCTATTTTTGTATGGGATTTTGAACAGCGCGCCAAGACGTTTTGGAAACTCAAAATCCCATACAAAATGACACTTAACGCAAACGCGTACGTCACGTCACGCCATCGAATGATATTTACATTAGGGGCGAAAAGTCAGGAAATTAGCACGGAACAAAAAAAATGGCGGGCCGTGCAAAACTTGCGACGATAGAAGCCTAGAGATCTTGGAGAAGAATGGAGAAGCTTCTCCACAAGGAAGCCTGGAGAATGGAGAACTTACAGGATCGTCGAAAATCTCTTCTATCCTCGTGTAGATGTCCTTCCCCCGTTTCTGCCGCACCAGCAGATATATGTTCTCCACGCCAGGGCACGAGCGGAGAAGCTTCTCCATGAGCACCTTGCCGAGGAATCCTGGAGAAGAATGGAGAAGGTTAGTCAGACTGTAGGTATACGATTAATGTTCGTTTATTTTTTTATATCAGGCCCAGCGAAGCTGTAGGGTACCTAATGTCTGAAAACCAAAAATACGCTGAAATAAATGTTAATAGGTAGGTACAGTAACGACATATTTTGTTACAAAATAAACCGGTCAAGTGCGAGTCGGACTCGCGTTCCAAGGGTTCCGTACGTTACTCAATTTTTAACAATGTATTTTTTATGTGGAACGTGAAAGAAATATCTTTATGAATGAATGAATGAATAATATTTATTTCAGGACTAGTCCCATATTATGTTAGTAACAAGTTTATACTACTTAAATTTAGTGTTAGTGCAAAACAACATAAATAAAATTTAACAAATAAAACTTATAACCTACCTACGTGGAGCGCGATACATGGAGCTGTGTCCATCTCCGCATCAGCGCGGAATCCCAGCGGTCCGCGAACGCGCTCAGGAGCCCGTTGGTGCTGCAGCGAACTCGGGCTAGCAGGGAGGCGCACCGCTTGCGCATTATGGCAGCAAAATCGTCGGTCCGCGCCTCCGCAAACATGCCCGACGCACTACAGTGCCGCGGCAACCCCAACAGAACCCTAAACGCGTTGTTATATTGGACTCGCAAGTCGCTATATGCCCGCTGCGTAAAGTTGACCCACAGACCGCATGTATAAAAAGATTGGCAATATGCCTTGAACAATGTAATTTTCACAGGCTGTGAGCATCTTGCGAACCTGCGAGCCAACATATTACAACGGACAGACAGCGACCTGCGCTCCCTCTCCACGTCACAATTATCTTTTAAGTCCTCCGTGACCCAGTGACCCAAATACTTCACCTTTTGCACCCTGTTCAGAGGTGTGCCACCGAGCGAGATACCAGGAGCGTCCGTATAGGTCTTTGACCCTGCCTTAAAAATAATCAACCCGTAGGGGTCGGATCAAAAACTAAGTAATTAAGTCCGACTCACGCTTGACTGCATTTCTAATAGGTTTTCCTGTCATCTATAGGTAAAGAACTATTTTGTGTATTTTTTTCAAAATTTTAGACACAGTAGTTTCGGAGATAAAGGGGGGGGGGGGGGGGAAATGGTCGGACAGACAGACAGGCAGACGCACCAGTGATCCTATAAGGGTTGCGTTTTTTTTCTTTTGAGGTTCGGAACCCTAAAAATGGGGACTTGCGAATTATGTGTTACCTGTTACTTGCTGTTACAAAATCGGTTGTAAGATATTAAGCAAAATTTATTTCTTTATTATATTTTCCATAATGTCAATGTCCAGAGAGGAAAATGGGGACAGTTTGTGTGGAGCAGCGGTTCTCAATCTTTTTTTTTGACGGAACCCTTTTGGAAAGCAAAATACTTGATGGAACCCTACAATAACACAATAGTTTTTAGAAGTGTGTTTTTTGCATAGTAAAATTTTTCGAGGCAACTAAAGCATAGTGTTCTAAATTCTTGCGGAACCCCTGCAGGGGTGTCGCGGAACCCTAGGGTTCCGCGGAACACACTTAGAGAATGGTTGGTGTGGAGAAGCGGTCGTCCCCTTTCCTATTAAAAATACGCGCTATAGGGTAATTCGCCAATAACTGGCCACTTTTAGTATAGTCGCACCAAGAAAAGTCTGCAGCGGATTTGATAGCTCACGCAGTGTAAGTGTTATTTATACGTCATAATTTCATAGAAGTTTGTCGTTTAAAATGACACTTGCACTGCGTGGGCTATCAAAATCGCTGCAGACTTTTCACGGTCTGACTCTAACTATTAGCCGCCCTAAACTAAAAAAGAATTCTATTCTATAAACAGAATTCATTTTAGTATTAAGGTTTCAATAACTGGCCACCTTATACTAAATTAATTTTAGTATTAAGGTTTCAATAACTGGCCACCTTATACTAAAATGAATTCTATTTATAGGTAAATAGAATTATATATACGTAATAGTTGCAAATGTCGCAATTCATTATTTGTCTGGGTCCGCTTGGCAATTAATCCCATGCATTGGCATAGGCACTAGTTTTTACTAGTGAAGTACCGACTATTGATTTGGCCGACTAGCCGACTAGCCGACTAATCGGCGCTCGAATGGCCGATTAGTCGGCCGACTACTCGGCTAGTCGGCCAGATCATTAGTTTTGTATAAGTTCAGGTGAAAAACAATAGTTTTGCTCCTTTGGATGCGCTATTCATCATAATTTAGCTTGGCTAGCAGGTGTTCTCTACAGGTTCAAAGACGTCCTATCACAAGAATCCTCGTTTAATTTCTGTCTTTAGTTCTTTTATTTTGCGATCCTGAGCAGACCGTCAGTACAGCTTGTAGGAGGTATTTCCAAGGCTCTATTTCCCGTACGTAGTCGCCAGTTAAGAACCTATCCCCTGTGGTCAGCATCTTTACGAGCAACGTGCCCTGACTAAAGTCTCTAAATTTTGCAATAACATTAATAGTTCCTCATGGCTCCACCATTAAAAAAAAAACAAAAACTGAATAATAATAAAAAAAAATAACTATAGAACTTGCACATGAAATTACACGAGAATCAGTTGAGATCGACCTGTAGAGGAAAACACCAGCCCACCAACATACGATAACGATCAAACGGTCAATTATATGAACAAAAGTTTTCGTATGCACCCTGAATAGGTATTTTAGTAAAATAAACATAAAACATACGGTAAATATTGACTTGATTTCTTTTTTTTTTTCTGTTTTTCTTTCACTAATAAAGTGCCGACTAATCGGCCATTTTTGCCGACTAGTCGCCGACTAATCGCCGACTACAAATGTGGCCGGATAGTCGGCTTTCCCGACTAGTCGGCGACTAGTCGGTACATCCCTAGTTTTTACGAAAGTGACTGCCAATCTGACCTTCCAACTCAGACGGGAAATTAGGCCTTATTGGGATAAGTCCGGTTGTGTTGCAATTAGAGATGCCCCGAATAGTGAATTTGGCCGAATACCGAATACCGAATATTCGGCCCCTCTCTCGGCCGAATGCCAAATATTCGGCGACCGAATATTCGGCATGACATGCGAACATTTTGAGTCACAATTATTATGAAAACTGTTCGCCAACAGAGCACAACCTTTGCTAAAGGGGGCCACTGATTAACAGTCCGCCGGACGGTATCGGCATGTCAGTTAGAACAAAATTTTGACAGTTCCGAACAACTGACAGGCCGATACCGTCCGGCGGACTGTTAATCAGTGGGCCCCTTAAGATATATTATATGTGGAACAGAATTAATGAATGTAGTTAGAGTCAATCAAATCAAACCCATGATAAAAATAAAATATTTTGTAATCAACAAATGCTCAAAAACGTGCCTTCGTATTTAACTACTTTCCAAGAATACATTTTAAATATTAAATATGCCTAGTTTTTTGTGTAATTTTTCTTTTTAGGTAGGCGCAACAGATATTCGGTATTCGGCCGAATAGTAGACAACATTCGGCCGAATACCGAATATTCGGCAAAGTGGCCGAATACCGAATAGTTGCCGAATATTCGTGGCATCTCTAGTTGCAATTATGTAACATTATGATGATCACATCCTGTGATCAGATGATCAATTAAACAAGATTATAGACACAAAGTATCTATTTATATAGAAAATTGGGACGAGGATAGAGAAAATACAAGAAGGTCGAGTTTCAGTTGTTTTCAATAGGGTGTCTAGAGTTAGACCCAGGCAAGTCTGCAGCGATGTTGATAGTCCACGCAGTGCAAGTGTTATTTATACGTCATAATTTCATAGAAGTTTGACGTTTAAAATGACACTTGAACTGAGTGGGCAATCAAAATCGTTGCAGACTTTTCTTGGTCTGACTCTAGTGCCTAACGGAACAGCCTGGGGGAATCATTCTCTTTTACTCCAATGAAGGCGTGATTAGAGTACCTAACAGAGAAAAATGCCCGCAATTTGCGAACTTCGATTTTCGCGATTATAGCCCAGATTCTAATTGTAATTAATTTATATGAATAATGTGAATACCACGTCTGGACGCTTCGAACTACATACATACTGCGATGAATTTTGAAGATTTAAAGTAATGGGGTCGAGGTCACAGACTATTTTGAATGTAGACCACGTTTCGGCTTTTATAAATTCTATCAATGCTGTCACTATTTAGGGTTCCGTACCCAAAGGGTTAAAACGGGACCCTATTACTAAGACTCCACTGTCCGTCTGTCCACCGTCAGTCTGTCTCTCACCAGGTTGTATCTTATGAACCGTGATAGCTAGACAGTTGAAATTTTCACAGATGATGTATTTCTTTTTTATATTAATATTAATATTATAGGACATTTTTTTTACACGAATTGACTAAGCCCCACGGTAAGCCTATGAAGGCTTGTGTTGTGGGTACTTAGACAACGATATATATAATACATAAATACTTATATACATAGAAAACAACCATGACTCAGGAACAAATATCTGTGTCATCACACAAATAAATGCCCTTACCGGGATTCGAACCCGGGACCATCGGCTTCATAGGCAGGGTCACTACCCACTAGGCCAGACCGGTCGTCAAACACTATAACAACAAATACTAAAAAGTACGGAACCCTCGGCGGGCGAGACCGACTCGCACTTGTCCAGTTTTTTATCGACATTGGCCAGTAGGTACATTTCTTTAACATTGGTTCTCAATCAGAGATGAACTAATAGAAATGCATCGAAATTTGTATACCTAAGATGGACTAATTACCTACCTAACCCTTATACTATACCTAAGAACTTATGTAAAAAGTAATGAAATAAACGCATTTGTATTTGTATTTTGTATTTGTATTCAAAGGTGCTATATTTCAAAACGTAATTCAAGACCAAAAAAAGTAAGACAATGTTGCCACTTTTTACTAGCGCGTCTTGTATTTATGTAAAAATAAGTAAATAAAAGTACTTTTTTAAATCGTAGGAGTAAAATTACTAATAAATAAATTATCTCAGCGTGATTATTTATCAAAAGGTATTTACTATTTTACAAACAAATTATTGCATTGGCAACATTAATTGTCTTACTTTTTTTGGTATTGCTGACTGTACAATACGGTATTTGACTGTAATTAAAAAAATATATTTTACACCATGCATAAAATAAAACACTAGAAGATTAATAGAGAAACGTAGACAGCAGTTCTTTTTAGACAAAATTTATATTTTAAAACCTGTATAAAAGTATAAAGAGTAGGTAATTTGATTGTGACGTCACATGCTAGTGTTTCATATAAATTCCATAGTAGCAAAATCGTTTTGACAGTTCGAAAAAATAAACTGATTTGACTAGTAGTAGTATACCCTATAGTATAGGCGCGAAAGGATATCGTCCCATAGAAAATTTTAATTTCGCGCCTTTTTCTACTGACAAGATTTGCTAGACCATCTATACCTACTTATTATGTTAGTGTTGCAACGAAAATGAATAAGTATATTCTTTGAATATTAAAAAGTCATTAATATTTTTTGACGACCGGTCTGGTCTAGTGGATAGTGACCCTGTCTGCTAAGCCGATGGTCCTGGGTTCGAATCCCAGTAAGGGCATTTATTTGTGTGATGAACACTAATATTTGTTCCTGAGTCATGGTTGTTTTCTATGTATATAAGTATGTATTTATCTATACAAGTATGTATATCGTCGCCTAGTACCCATAGTACAAGCTTTGCTTAGTTTGGGGCTAGGTTTGATCTGTGTAAGATGTCCCCTAATATTTATTTATTTATTTAATATTTATTTTTAACGGCTACAGTAACGATACCTACTTTAATTTATAAAAAATATAAGATATTATTGTATAGATTATATATTATAGTGGGTGCGTTTTGATTCCGTTGTAGCGTCAAACTAAGGCGATTTTGATAAAGAACGGAAAAGTTAAAAAAAGCACAAATATTCTTTTTTAATCTACATATTTAAAAGAAGCCTTTATCAATGAGACAAGTCGGCTCCGTTGGGCCTCTACATTACAGAGTTTCAATTTCAATTCATATAAACAAAATATCAAAATTAAAAACTAAATTTTATTTCTTATTGGCTGCTATTTAACTGATCACCAGATTTAATAAAATTTAATACCAAAAAAATCTACTTTACCACCCTAAAATAATAAACGATCACCAAAATTATAACACCATTTTAATGTGAAATGATTACCAATTTTATTACATTTTACTATCCTATTAAAGGAAATGACACCAAACTAATCATTATTAACCCAAAAATTGGAAATGATTACCAAATTTCAAACCCCATTTTAATGTGAAATGATAACCAAATTTTTACATCTTGCTATCCTATTAAATAAAATGACACCAAAATAATCATTGTAAACCCAAAAATAGTAAATGACCACCAAAATTAGAACTCCATTTTAATGTAAAATTCTAACCAAATTTTTAAATCTTGCTATCCTATTAAAGCAAATGACTCCAAAATAATCATTGTAAACCCAAAAATAGTAAATGACCACCAAAATTGTAACCACATTTTAATTAAAAATGTGCAAATATTTAATATATCGTTATCCTATTAAAGTAATTAATCCACTTCGTCATCTTTTTCTAACCTAACCCACTTTTCTAGTAGCATTTCGTTTCTGTATGGGTTGCAGTTCAAACCTAACCTAACCCACTTTTCTAGTAGCATTTCGTTTCTGTAAGGGTCGCAGTTCAAACCTAACCTAACCCACTTTTCTAGAAGCATTTCGTTTCTGTATGGGTCGCAGTTCAAACCTAACCTAACCCACTTTTCTAGTAGAATTTCGTTTCTGTATGGGTCGCAGTTCAAACCTAACCTAACCCACTTTTCTAGTAGCATTTCGTTTCTGTAAGGGTCGCAGTTTAAACCTGACCTAACCCACTTTTCTAGTAGCATTTCTTTTCTGTAAGGGTCGCAGTTCAAACCTAACCTAACCCACTTTTCTAGTAGTATTTCTTTTCTGTAAGGGTCGCAGTTCAAACCTAACCTAACCCACTTTTCTAGTAGCATTTCTATTCTGTAAGGGTCGCAGTTCAAACCTAACCTAACCCACTATTCTAGTAGCATTTCAGTATGCTACTAGAAGAGTAGGTTAGGTTAGGTAGCTATGCGGTGCGAGTACGGGGGGTTGAGCGGGAGGGGCTAGTAATTTTGGCATCATTTTACTTTATTTGGTAATATGTATACATTTTTTGGTAATCATAGTGGTTTATTTAGGTGAAAATATCGCATTCATTTGGTCTTCAAGATTTGGTGATCATTAATGATTTTTGGTGATCATTCAATATATTTGGTATTCGAATACAATTTGAAGTGCAGTCGTAATTAAAACGGTGGTACTTTTGTAATTTTAGGCCTTATTTTTTTGGTGTTCAGTAATTTTTTTTGGTAAGCATGATTTTTTTATTTAGGGTACCAAAGTATTTTTTGGTGGTCATTATATTTGTAGCCTTTCTTATTGCAGCAGGGGTCCGTCTAGATTTAAGCTCTGTACTGTGTATTAATAAATAAGTAAATAAATAATAAAACGTTATGATAACCTTGAACTTATGAGGTCAAGGTCACCCAATTGGTGTAAGTAAATTTAAAACTTTTTGTCTACTTAAGTTTTTTTTGTATTCTCTTAATAGTAGGTAGAGAATCCACTCTGTTGATCTGGTTAAAAAAGACATATTTTTGTGTGGAATGTTGAGTTTTCGGTGCGTCACGTACCTACCTACATACAAATAGGTTTAAAATACAGTGAAACCTGGATAAGTGAGACTTCAAGGGACGAGCAGATTTGTCTCACTTAAAGAGGTATTCCACTTACCCAGGCTCTCAGTTAGCCAGGTACAAATAAATTTCTGTCTCATTTACAGAGGGTCCCATTAATAGAGGTGAGAATAGAGGATATATCTCAGTTATAGAGGTGGTTAATAAGGTATTTTGTAATTATCTTTAAATGTTTAGATAAAATAATCCTTGTCCCTAAATATTTATTAAGTCTGTTTAAATATTTTTTTGAATTTAGTTTGAATGATTTTCCAAAGGATAGATTTTTTCAATTAGATTTGATACGGACTTCATTGCGTCTTAGAAATGTATTAAATGAAAATTTGTTTATTATTGTTACTTATCAAGATTTCAGCTTTCGTTTCGATAGTTTTAACTACATAAACTAACTAAATGAAACTTGAAGTCGTTTAGTCACAATTAAGCAAATGCGGAATTTGTGGATAGACTAAGGTTTAGTAAGAATACGGAAATAGATCAATAAAGTCCAAGTTAGAGAGGTCATAGATTGACGTTATCTCAGATACAGAGGTCAATTCCTATAAAATTCTAAAAAACAATTAGGAAAATGTAATTTTATAAATATAGTCTCAGTAAAAGAGGTAAAATACACTCTCTGTCTCAATTATAGAGGTAAATGTGACTATAAAATCACAACAACTAATCCCAGTTATAGAGGTTCGTTTTATCTAACTAATAGAGGTAATTCAGTGCTAAAGTGTCGGGACCGCACCATGAGTCCCAGCTATAGAGGTTTCTCACTTATCCAGGTCCCACTTAACCAGGTTTCACTGTATATAATTCAGGCAATACCCATAGGACGTGACGATCCGGAAAAAATGAATTTTATTAAAACAAAGATACATGTAAGATTAGATAATTACATAAAAACAGGGGACAAATTATTGTCCAAAAACTATCTTTCTTATGAAAAAATTCAACTCACCTGTCGCACCGGTGATCATAATATTCTTCCCATGATAAAACTTTTGTATCTCTGTCAATTTCTTTTCATCTTTCCTACACTCCAAACACTCATCAATCTTTTTACTGCTCAAATTATTTAAACTCTCCAAATTCCTGTTTTCCTGTTCCATGTTTCCATTTATTTCTTGATTCCTGTCGGTTTCCTCCAAATTCCTGTTTTCCTGTTCCATGTTTCCGTTTATTTCTTGATTCCTGTCAATTTCCTCCAAATTCCTGTTTTCCTGTTCCATGTTTCCGTTTATTTCTTGATTCCTGTCGATGTCCTCCAAATTCCTGTTTTCCTGTTCCATGGTTCCATTTATCTCCTGATTCCTGTCGATTTCCTGTTGAATTAGATCGTTTTCCTTCATGTTTCCTGTTTTCACCGTTTGCCTCTCCCGTTTTAAGTTCCTGCTCCTGTCCGCGCTTTCCTGTGCGTTCCTGTTCTCTATTTTCATGTCCAGTATATCTATAATGTTACTATTGGTGTCGAGAGTCGCCATTGTGGAAGTTCAGCACATTCTGTGAACAAAAAAAAAGTAAATTTAAGGGTCTCTATTGTTTCCCAAAAAGTTTTAAGTCATAAATGTCATAATGTAGTGATTGGCCGCATTTTCGTTAGTCAGAAAAGCGTAACTTTTCAGGATTGCCATAAAACAAACCTAACCTAACCTATCTATAGGATAACCTTACGAAAACCCTGAAAAGTTAACGGTTTCAGTTTTAAGACTAATGATAATATGACAAACAATACATTATGACTTAAAACTTTATGTGAAACAAAGGGACCCCGTAAATTTAGAATAGAATAGAATAGAATAATTATGTTTATTGCTCACATATTGATCTTACTCTACAAGTACAATAAGGTTACAACATGTTACCCTACAACCTACAAGGGCATTGCAAATACACGTGCATATAAAATATGTATACACATAAGAAAGGTACACTATAATTTATCTATTTCTACGCCTATTAAATATAACAAAATTATTATTTTATTATCTTTGAATTATACTTATTTTCATTGAAAAACTCTTGCAGGGAGTAAAAACTGTGATCTATTAGGTAGGTTTTTAGCTTAGTAACAAATTTTGTGTATGTTTGCTCGTTATAGTTATTTCTTTTGGAAGGTAATTATAAATTCTTATAGTCATTACGTGAGGGCTCTTGTTACTAATTTGTAAGTTACTTGATGGTATGGCTATTTTAACTTTATTTCTTATATTTATGGCACATGTGTGGCGGTCTGTTGCTTTTGTATATAAACTTGGATTCTTGCGGACAAATTTACTGGCTTCTAGAATATATAGACACGGTAAAGTTAAAAATTTTAAGTTTTTAAAGTGAGGTCTACAGGTTTCAAGGTTTTTAATATTTGTAAGAATTCTTATGCACCTTTTTTGCAGTATGAATAGTTGTAGTATGTCTGTGCTATTGCCCCACAAAATGATTCCATATTGGAGGCAGGTTTGGGTAAATGCATAATATGCAGCAACGGCCGTTTTAAAATCTGTGCTTTTTTTTAATATTTCTTAAGACATAGGTAAATCGAGAAAGTTTTGTACTAATTTTGTCAATATGAGATTTCCAATTGATATTTTCGTCGATATTTATACCAAGAAGACTGCAATTACTAATTTGTAGGAAAGTAAATAAATTAGTGTAGATTAGTCTAGCATAATTTATAATGTAATTTAATATTATGAGAATAAATATCTAAATCTAAATCTAAATCTAGTATTATTCAGGTATGTGTAATTTATATCTATTGGGGATCTTTGATGGGGTCTAAACTGTATAAGGTTGGTTTTTTTAAGATTTAATAGTAAATTATGGTCATCAAACCACTTAACAATTACGTTTAGGATACTGTTCATTTTTTGGTTTACTTCCTCATTATTTTGACTTGAGAATACTATGGAAATATCATCGGCATATAAAAAACATTTGATATTGATGGAGTTTATTATCTTTGGCAGGTCGTTAATGTAAATCAAAAATAGGATACAACCTAGGACACTACCTTGCGGAATGGAGCATGTTATTTGTTTAGTTTCTGAATATATTTTCTCAACTGTTTTCCTTTTAATATCATAATGTTCTACTTCAACTAATTGGATTCTGTTCTTCAGATAGGACTTGAACCAGTTGTGGGCATCTCCACGTATCCCTATTCCGTATAATTTATTTAGTAAAATGTCGTGTTTGACACGATCATACGCTTTACTCATATCAAGCATTTTCAAAACGAAAGGGTTATGAAATGATGCCAATTTGAGAGCAAGTTTTGACATTTTATAAAATTAAAAATACCTAGTAAATACCTAAGTATTTTTGAAAAAAAAATTACGTACGGACGTTCTAACACAATCTGAAGTTAAAAATAGAACTAGGAGAAATCACGGCAGAGTTGTTTTTATATGTGCAGTACTTATACTCGTATTTTACTATGTATTAATTACCAGTATTTATGTATTATGTGCAGACATTGTAAATTTTATAGCATTTTTGGTGCAGCGGAGTGGTGTTAACGGAAATGGTATAGATAATTCCAACTGAAATGGTTAATTAAGGTTCACATTAACGTAATAACGCTAATTAATCATTAGGGTTGAAATTGTTTATACCAATTCCGTTAACACCACTCCGCTGCACCCAAAATTCTATATTTACGGTGTCTGAATGTATGTTTATATCTAAGTATGTTGCGTAGGCGAGTGGATTTTAGGGTTCCGTACCCAAAACCCAAAGGGTAAAAACGGGACCCTATTACTAAGACTTTGCTGTCCATCTGTCTGTCCGTCTGTCTGTCCGTCTGTCTGTCCGTCTGTCTGTCCGTCTGTCTGTCACCAGGCTGTATCTAATGAACCGTGATAGCTAAGCCGTTGAAATTTTCTTCACAGATGATGTATTGCCGCTATAACAACAAATACTATAAACAGATATTTAAGTGGGGCTCCCATGCAACAAACGTGATTTTTTTACCGTTTTTTGCGTACAGTAATGGTACGGAACCCTTCGGGCGCGAGTCTGACTCGCAATTGGCCGGTTTAATTTTTTTTGCTCGATTTTGAATATGTAAGAGACGATCGAAACATTTATTACAAATTAAATATTATTTGTTTCAGACCATACTTTTCGTGTAGGTAGGTGTAAAACCTACGATTCTTAACACGTGAGTTAAGTAATGTTATTCTGCAGAGTCAAACAGGCCGACAATGTCTATGCCGTTTACATTTTGCACGGAAACACAAAAACGTGCAGTTAATTCAGGTCAAGTGCACAACAATACAAAACATTCAGATGAAGAGAAAACCAAGACGAAGGCGTCATTATTTTCGCATATTTGTAAATAATTGGGTATTTGACTACCAGTCAAATCAGTTTCTTTTATCGAACTGTCAAAACGATTTTGCTACTATTGAATTTATATGAAACACTAGCATGTGACGTCACAATCAAATTACCTACTCTTTATAATTTTATACAGGTTTTAAAATAGAAATTGCTTTCCTGAGGACATGGACATGGACATTGATATTTTTTTTCTCGAGTAGATGGCGTTAATATTAATATTTAACAAGTTAACTCATATCAGTGAAAGAATAAGCTTCAAAGTCAAATGGCGTTCTAACAATTTTAATCTTCTGTCGAAAGATGGCAGTAAATTTACAGTGCCTACATAATTTACTTTAACAATCCGTCTCTATACACTCTATTCTCTTTGATAGCATAGAGAAATAATGGTACCTAGATATCTAGTATGGAATTATACTTTGCTGCTTACACCTATGGTGTAACGTTTCGCTTGGCCGCTCGACCGAAAAGATGCTTTAATTATGCCGCTATTTAGATGTTGCACTACTTTTCTATTTCTTCACTTTGCAGAATCAAGTTTTCATCATTTACGCTACCAGCTGACTAGTGGATATTTTTTTTTGTGTGTGACCTATGCATGACGTGTCTCGTGACATACGAGGGTATTTGGCTGTATTTAAAATAAAATATTTTATGACATGCATGAAATAAAGCACCGTTTTATACACAATTTCTATTTTAAAACCCGTAGTAAATTAAGAGTAGGTAATTTGATTGTCACGTCACATGCTAGTGTTTCATATAAATTCCATAGTAGCAAAATCGTTTTGACAGTTCGAAAAAAGAAACTGATTTGACTAGTAGTCAAATACCCTATGGAGGAGGCGACTTTTCAGAAATGTTTTAGGGCACATAAAGCCATTTCCGTCAGCAGAAAAAGGCGCCAAATTTAAAAAATTTAGACGCAAAGGTATGTCTTCCATAGAACATTTTAATTTCGCGCGTTTTTACCGACAAAGTGGATTTGCTACTTTTGCTAGAGTATAACATGTTTTCTTTCAAACTAACTTATTTCTTAAATCAGGATCATTGGCAATTCCAATCTAAATAATACACGGGATTTTGTACAGTCAGCAGCAGAAGCTGCTAAGCGGGCCAGGTGTTCACAATGATCTTGACGCGACTTTATTGTTAAGAGAATAAGAGCGTGTCAAGGTAATTTTGAACACATCGCCCGCTTAGCAACTTTTGCTGATGCTGATTGTACCTATGTGGAGTTCCGTAAGTGAAATTTCGCACACGTATATTGTGACCTAGTTTTAAGTGACCTTAACTTACTCATCGCTAGTCGAATATCTAATTAAGTACATAAAGTTGATTAACATAAGATTATAATTGTGATATATTAACAAAGAATACATAAACTAAGTATTACATTTCTCGATACAAAAAAACCGGGCAAGTGCGAGTCGGACTCACACACGAAGGGTTCCGTACCATTGTCTATAAAAACGGTCACCCATCCAAGTACTGACCCCGCCCGACGTTGCTTAACTTCGGTCAAAAATCAGGTTTGTTGTATGGGTGTCCCCACTTAAATCTTTATTTTATTCTGTTTTTTAACCGACTTCAATTTCATAGAAGGAGGAGGTTCTGTATTCGGTTGTGGCTATTTTTTTTTTTTTTTTTTTCTATGTACGTTCACCGATTACTCCGACATCCGTAGTCCGATTTGAGTAATTCTTTTTTTGTTTGAAAGGAGCTACCTCCGAGTTGGTCCCATTTTAATTTGGTTTTGTTCTGATGATGGGATCCATGAGGAATTGAGGGAACTCCTCAATTTTTAAAGGCACATGCATGGTGTTTTGGGCGTTTTCTTAAGCAACTCGAGCATTTTCTCCCGAAAACCACCAATTTGATGAAGTAGACCTGATGATGATGATTATTTTGATGATAATGATGATGATTTCTTTAAATGTAAGTATGTTCAGCGATTACTCCGGCACCTGTGATCCGATTTGAGTAATTCTTTTTTTGTTTGGAAGAAGTTACCTCCAAGGTGTTTCCGTATTATTTTTGGTTCTGGTCTGATGATGGAATCCATGAGAAATTGAGGGAACTCCTCAATTTTTAAAGGCACGTGTTAAGTGATTTCGGGGTTTTCTAAAGTAACTCGAGCATTTGCTTCCGAAAACCACCAATTTGATGTACTGCAACTGTAGCCTTACCACGAGTTCGACATTGACACATTCGCTAACAAGTCGTTATTCCCTAACAAGATGCATCTAAATGTAACTTTTTATGCATCTCGCTCACACTAAGGTTAGTACGAGCGAGATGCATAGGAAGCAAGTTACAAACATGCTAGCGAATATATCAATGTCAAACTCGTGGTAAGCTGGTAAGGCTACTGATCGGGGATTAGGGTTAGGAGTTAAGGGGTCAGGGATTAAGGGGTCGGGGAATGGCGGTTGAAGGGTTGCTGGTTCAGGATCGAGGGGTTCCTGGATCAGGGGTTGATGTGCTGTGAGGTTGAGTGATCGGGGGGCTGAGGGATTGGGTCAGTGGCGGGGCGGGCGGATGGATTTAGTTGACAGGAATTATAATTTCCTAGACGGACTCGAGAAAATTTCTGGTTCAGGGTCGAGGGGTTCCTGGATCAGGGGTTGATGCGCTGTGAGGTTGAGTGATCGGGGCGTTGAGGGATTGGGTCAGTGGCGGGGCGGAGGATGGATTTAGTGTAGTAGTGACAGGAATTATAATTTCCCAGACGGACTCGAGAAAATTCCTGATTACATATTTATTAAAGAAATAGGTACACGAATTTAGTGTTAAACATGATCTTGTTTTTCATTCATGCGTCGCGCTCTTAACAATGCGTTAAAACTAAAAATTGAAAAATAAAAACTTTTTACAAAAAAAAGCAAACCGACTTCAAAAAGGATGAAATAAAATATTATCCTTTTTGAAGTCTATGCGTTACCAACTGATATGTTTGAAGTCGGTGCCAAGTCAAGTAGTAACAATACCAGTCAGCTTTATGGCTATAAATCCCATTAGAACTGTACTAATAACTATTACAAATGTGTAAGTAATTCTGTCTGCCTCTTTGTCGCCTTTTCGTGGCTAAACAACTGAACCGCTTTAGGTGAAATTTGGCAAGAAGGTAAATTTCTTGAATTGTTTTATATTTTGAAATGTAGTCCTCTGGATAAGGGACGGGAAATTACTCAGTCCCAATCTCACACTTGCGTGCTATAGACTGTTCGAGCATTAGTAAGAAATGCTCTTTAAAAAATACGACGGAAAAAAAATGCATTGGATTTCCACTAATGTGCCGACAAACATGGTACAGACTGCGCCAAGAAGGTTTGATCGTGTGTTCTGAGGTGTGTTCTTAGATACAATCGACGTCAAAGATATGTTTACACTTTTGCACCTTACACCTTTGTTATAAGGCGAAAAGTGTAAACATATTTTTAACGTCGACTGTACCTACAGAAAGTATGTTCATTGTCGTCGTGTAAGGCAATCCAACGTAGGTACATCCTTATCGAATCGCACCAAAATCATGGTATGCTTCAAAATTTGGCTTGGCACCGACTTCAAACATATCAGTTGGTAACGCATAGACTTCAAAAAGGATAATATTTTATTTCATCCTTTTTGAAGTCGGTTTGCTTTTTTTTGTAAAAAGTTTTTATTTTTCAATTTTTATAGTATTTGTTGTTATAGCGGCAACAGGAAATTTCAGCTGTCTAGCTATCACAGATCACGAGATACAGCCTGGTGACAGACGGACGGACAGCGGAGTCTTACTAATAGGGCCCCGTTTTACCCTTTGGGTACGGAACCCTAAAAAGAGATATTAATTTATAATTAAGAATTTATATGTAAGGTTTGATGGAATCTGGATCTAGATGTAAAACAAAAAATTGTGATAAACTGGACCAGGTTTATTTTATAATTATTATTATAACCAGTTTTATTTATCTTAGTCCTAAAACATATACAACATTATTGATACAATAAATATTATAGAATATCACTACCTACATAAAACTTTGTAAAACCCAAATATGTAGATTTCGTATATGTACAATCCTTCACAACAATCGAGTTATGAAAACTGTTTTATTAGACAATGTTTAAAAAAATCATAAAAAAATAAGTACTTATTAATTTCTTTCAAAATCCGGCAGACAAGAATGGAAATAAAATATTGAAGAACCGATAGCCGTTGGTCTTATAATTCTATCTGTAGAATAAATGTAGGAGTAACGGCTCAAATCTTGTCGAAAATCGATGAAAACCGCAAGGAGGTTAAAGCCAATTTCGTAGAGTTAGACCAAGAAAAGTCTGCAGCAATTTTGATAGCCCACGCAGTGCAAGTGTCATTTATACGTCATAATTTCATAGAAGTTTGACGTTTAAGATAACGCTTGCACTGCGTGGGCTATCAAAATCGCTGCAGACTTTTCTTGGTCTAACTCTGGTAGGTACATATTAGCGATAAGACCGCCTGTTGTTTTACCTCTTCTTCCTGTATTATTTGTATTGTTTTCTGTAATGAGGTGTGCAATAAAGAGTATTAAAATCTACTTGTTATAAAAAGCTTGAAAGTCGGAACACCGCTGATGTACCCACATATACGCAGGTCACGCAACAAGTTGGGTTATGTCATAAAGTCATATGTAATCCGACAGCGGGCCAAGGTCTCACCGGTTGAATCTCTAACAACATTATTATATTGTTACTAGTGATGTACCGACTATTGATTTGGCCGACTAGCCGACTAATCGGCGCTCGAATGGCCGATTAGTCGGCCATTCGAGTTTCGTATAAGTTCTGGTGAAAAACAATAGTTTTGCTCCTTTGATTCCGCTATTCATCATATTAGCTTGGCTAAATAAAAGGTGTTCTCTACTGGTTCAAACACCTATGTCACACACAAGAATCCTCGTTCAATTTTTGTCTTTCTTTTATTTTGCGATCCTGAGCAGACCGTCAGTGTCAGTACAGCTTGTAGGAGACATTTCCAAGGCTCTGTTTCCCGTACGTAGTCGCCAGTTAAGAACCTATCCCCTGTGGTCAGCGTCTTTACGAGCAACGTGCCCTGTCTAAGTTTCTAAATTTTGCAATAACATTAATAGTTCCCCATGGCTCCACCATAAAAAAAAACTGAATAATTATAAAATTATTTTAGGTGCTATCGAACTTGCCCATGAAATTACACGAGAATCAATTGAGATCGACCTGTAGGGGAAAACACTAGCCCAGCAACAGACGATAACGATCAAACGGTCATCGGTCGGATCAATTTGAACAAAAGTTTTCATTTGCATCCTGAACAGGTATATTTTAGTAAAATAGACATAAAACATATGGTAAATATTGACTGTCGATTTCTTTTTTTTCTGTTTTTCTTTGACTAATAAAGTGCCGACTAATCGGCCATTTTGCCGACTAGTCGCCGACTAATCGCCGACTACAAATGTGGCCGGATAGTCGGCTTTCCCGACTAGTCGGTACATCCCTAATTGTTACTATCATCGAGATGATATATGTGACGTTATCTATGAAAAGGGACCTTATTGTCGATGGCGCTTACGCCATTATAAACGATGCTTCGATATAAATACAAGGCCGCGCGACGCTGTGCGGCGTAAGCGCCATCGACAATAAGGTCCCTTTTCATAGATAATGCCCCATATTATTATTATTATACACGGTGTCCAAAAAATAAGTGCATTCCCGTTGCCAGGGAGGTTTTGGGATTATACTGAGCAACTTTTACTATGGGACCAACCCCGAAATCGCGAAATAAAAATTTGGCTGTGTCATACATCTTGGCTGGTCCATTTTCTATGGGAGGATTCATTTTTTTTCGCGATTTCGGGGTTGGTCCCATAGTAAAAGTTGCTTAGTACCGTAAAACGGGGTGAGTAGGTTTCGCGGGGAGAGGTGGGTTATGAATGGGGAGAGAAGGTTTGAGAGGGGGGTGAGACTGAGAAGGGATTTTAAGGCTACTGCTACAAAAATAATGTATTCCAATTTAAAATGGAGCTATAGTAATACGCATAATAAAAAAAATCGATCCAACAATCTTCCAAAATCACCTTTGTATGAAAACCCTCTCACCCCAAATACGAGGCACTACGGGGTGAGGTGGGTTTTCCTCTTTATCGTCAAAGTTATGAAATGGAACTACCCAAAATAAAATAAAAACAAAAATACAAACGTCCGGACCACTTATTATATACACCATTCAGTTTTCATATGTAAAAATAAAATGTTATCGAGGTTTGAATTTCAGTTTTGACCCTACTCACCCCATTTTACGGTATAATCCCAAAACCTCCCTGGCAACGGGAATGCACTTATTTTATCTGTACCTATATACTACTCGTAGATGACACGGCGGACTTCCTTTCACCTATAACAGGGGTCACCAAATGGCGGACCGCGGTCCGGATCCGGACCGCCGACCTATATAATTTTAATATTTATTTAATAAACTCAAGTGGAAACGGACCGCGATGGTCACATTATTTAAAGAAATCGGACCCCTGAAGAAACTAATTGGTGACCCCTGACCTATAATATAAGTATCTATTTTTTTTGTAGTCTTAATTTTCTCTTTCGTAAAGGGGCCCACTGATTAACAGTCCGCCGGACGGTATCGGCCTGTCAGTTGTTCGAAACTGTCAAAATTTTGTGCTAACTGACAGGCCGATATCGTCCGGCGGACTTGTTAATCATGGGCTCCTAACCTTGGCAATAACAAATACAACAAAAATAGTTATTTGTTTTACAAGGGGGCAAAGTTACCGCTCGTGCATATTGATACCTGAGTAAGCGAAAGATTCCAAAATTGAACCACGAGCGTAGCGTTGTGCGTTGCGAGGGTTTCAAAGCACGAGGGTTAAACAAAATTTCCCCCCCAGAGAAACACAAAATTCCACCATACCAACCCGAAGAAAATATGAACTGTAAGATATCAAACAATAACAAACCAAATCAAATCCAAATTAATGTTATTAAATGTTTATCATTCAAAATCATCATTTAAAAGTCAATTCAACCAGCAAACATAAGAAAACAACTCAAAATTTGCATTTGATTACTTTGTCTCACACGTGAATAAAATGCAAGTTTGCTATCGGTTTTTGAACAACCAGAGAGAGCCTTTACCAGTTGGTGTGGTGAAAAATTAATTAATATTAAATTTTAGATTAGTTTTATTTATTTTCAGATTTAGTTTTTAAGCTTTGTAGATATTTTATTATGTTTTAGGTATGACTTATGGTATTACCTATTATGCTGTAACCTTTTTTTTTGTTTTCTCTTTGTTCGATTTGTTGCTGTAAGTTTTTGTTGCGACAATAAATGAATTTTTATTTATTAATTTATTTATTATTTTCTTTCTAGATATGTATTATATTAAGTTTGTATGCACTTATAATTAATTAATATTTATCATATGATTATGATGACCCCACTCTCCGTGAAGCAATTGCCGTTTCTCGATACGTGATCGAATCAGTGTCGCAACGCGGTGGAGAGCAGAGAATCGGTAAATAACACGTCTTCATATAGATAGGCACGTTTTTAACCGGCTCACTGACAAAGGGTTTATATATCAATCATATCGACAAAGTGGAACCAATAAAAACTAGGATTCTTTTTTTTTTGTTTTTTTTTTTTACTGTAAAATGGTCCAAAATTGGTCCCAAAATTCGTTATTTAATTTAAATATTGAAATTATTATATTATGATAGTAGGTATATTGATATATATATGTGCTTAAGTCTTAAAAGAGCTAAGTACAAACATTTTAAGTGACAGTTACTCCATATATACTCGTAAAACCCCTACAACTCTGCGTGATGGGCGCCACTAATGCTAATGACCTCTGGGGAGTCTCTGTCCATGCTGTCAAATCCTTAGTAGAAATTGTAGCGCCTGACTTGGTAGTTATATTTAACAACAGTATTGATTGCGGCGAGTTTCCTGATCTAATGAAACATAGTAAAGTAATTCCTTTATTTAAATCTGGTAGCAGCTCTGACCCCACTAACTTTAGACCGATATCTGTGCTACCAACATTTAGCAAGATTTTTGAAAAATTAGTTCTTTCTCAATTAGTACGACATTTTAACGTTAATAATTTGATGCATAATAAGCAGTTTGGTTTTACACGGGGTCGCTCAACAACCGATGCTGGTGTTGAGCTAATTAAGCATATTTTCGATGCCTGGGAGGAGTCACGAGATGCTTTAGGTGTCTTCTGTGATTTATCTAAGGCCTTCGACTGTGTTTGTCATGAAACATTAATCAGGAAACTTCATTATTACGGAGTTAGAGGATCGGCACTGAATTTACTTAAGTCCTACTTAAATGGTAGAATACAAAGGGTCGATGTGAATGGACAGCGATCACTTGGGTCATTGGTCTCTATGGGTGTACCACAGGGGTCAATATTGGGGCCTTTCCTGTTCCTTATCTACATAAATGACTTGCCATTCCTTGTTAAGACCCACCATGATATAGTATTGTTTGCAGACGACACCTCACTTATTTTCAAAGTCAAACGACAGCAACAAGCTTACAATGATGTAAACAATGCTATTTCAAAAGTAGTAAATTGGTTAAATGTTAATAATTTACTGTTAAATGAGAAAAAGACTAAATGTATTAAGTTTGTCACTAGTAGTAACGTAAGGCATGTGCAAACAAGTGTCATTGTGAAGGATGAGGAATTGGAATTAGTTGATAGTACAGTTTTTCTTGGTATAACTTTAGATTCTAAACTCCAGTGGGGTCCCCATATTGCTACTCTTTCGAATAGACTGAGCTCTGCAGCTTATGCAGTGAGCAAAATCCGTCAGTTAACTGATGTGAAAACAGCTCGATTAGTATATTTTAGTTACTTCCATAGCATTATGGCATATGGTATTTTACTGTGGGGCGGTGCTTCAGAGATAAATACCATTTTTGTTCTGCAGAAGAGGGCTATTCGAGCAATATACAAAATGAACCATAGAGACTCACTTAGAGATAAATTTAAGGAAATTGACATAATGACAGTGCACTGTCAATACATTTATGAGAATATTCTGTATGTACATAAAAATATTGTAAATTTTAGGAAAAATTGTGAAATTCATAATATTAATACTAGAAATAAACATAAGCTCGCAGCCCTTCACTCGGCTCCATGAAATTAAAAAATCATTCATGGGTAATTGTGTAAGATTTTATAATAAACTTCCAAACCATATTACTGAATTATCTATTAATAAATTTAAGAATTATGTAAAGCGTAAACTTATTTCTAAAGCTTATTATACCACACAAGACTACATGAATGATATTACAACGTGGGATTAATTGTTATTCGAAATGATTATTTATTTATTAGGTATATTTGATTATTGATGAGGAAATGGATATTCCGATGTAATACTATCTACTTCTTTTGTTACTTATGCTTTTTTTTTGACATTTAGATTTTATTCTAGAAATTCTAGGCTAGTATTTTTTTATACAATCTTTTTAATGTTGACGATCCTTTTGTGAAATTTTTAGTGTTAAATTTGATAAGTATGTATAATAATCCAATTTTATTATGGAATAATATTAACATCAATAAATTGCTCTGATAATTAGATTAAGATTAATTACGATTCATAAGAGCTTGTTGCTAGGCCTACATGAATAAAGTATATTTTGTTTGTTTGTTTGTTTGTTTGTTTGACTACCACTATCCATCACAATCTGGGGGTCTACTGGGAAACAAGAAAATCGAAATTTCGTTATCTAACCTCTCTATCACTCTTGCATATTCGAGCGATAAAGAGGCAGATAACTAAATTTCAATTTTTGCGTTTCCCGGTAGGCCCTTGTTAACAAACTGCCTTGATGCATCAATGTCATATTTTATTGTCTGTGAAAACTTGTCAAGAAACAGTTTAAGGCACAATATGTATAAGTTACTCTATGGTTTACTAGCTAGCTTAGTGCTGCACTCTGGCGGCAGAACATTGCAGTAATACCCCCTATTTCATTCGATATCGTGACGAGCGTTCGCGTTTGCGTTGTCTATTTTTGTATGGGATTTAAACAGCGCGCCAAGCGGGACGTTTTGGAAACTCAAAATAACGCTTTCAAATGAAATTTACACTGGGGGTACTTGATTAGCCTTATATGTCGTATGTTTATTGTTAGTAGCATGGTATAATAATATACTCCGCCTGACACGGGCTTACGTCATCATGCGACAGCGCTATATGATAATATGCGATAGCGCTATATATAGCGGCCATGTTGTTGTGACGTAGCCCCGTGTCACTCTGGGAATGGAAGACCATGTTTTATTAGACTATGGTTAGTAGCATGGTATAATAATATACTCCGCCTGGTACTCCATTCCCGTCTTTTCTAGGTCACCTAACTGACACGGGCCTACGTCATCATGCGACAGCGCTATATGATAATATGCGATAGCGCTATATATAGCGGCCATGTTGTTGTGACGTAAGCCCGTGTCACTCTGGGAATGGAAGACCATGTTTTATTAGACTATGGTTAGTAGTGCATAATTGTTTTCCATCGTATTTTGTCGGAAACGTTCGTATTTGTCATGCTACTTCAGTCAGCCTCAGTACTTCTTGTACCGAGACTGACAGAATAGCAAGACACGTTCGTGCGTTTCCGTGAAAATACGATGGAAAATAATTATGTTCTAGATTCTAGATCATACCTAGTATAGTATAGTATAGTATAGTATAGTATAGTATAGTATAGTATAGTATAGTATAGTATAGTATAGTATAGTATAGTATAGTATAGTATAGTATAGTATAGTATAGTATAGTATAGTATAGTATAGTATAGTATAGTATAGTATAGTATAGTATAGTATAGTATAGTATAGTATAGTATAGTATAGTATAGTATAGTATAGTTATTATTATTCTACATTTAAAAGAACCACTATAATTATGTGCAGCGACCGCTGATCAGTTTTCATAAGCGGTGTCTTGTGTGTGGTAGTCTATGCAGAATTGACAAAAATGAAGAAACCTTTTTAGGGTTCCGTACCCAAAGGGTAAAAACGGGACCCTAATACTAAGACTCCGCTGTCCGTCTGTCTGTCACCAGACTGTATCTCATGAACCGTGATAGCTAGGCAGTTGAAATTTTCACAGATGATGTATTTCTGTTGCCGCTAGAGATGGGTCGCGGGTATTTACCCAATTTACCCACCCAGGTAAATACCCGGTGAATACCCATCTACCCGGTATTTACCCGTATCTACCCAAATGGACGGGTAGATTCATTTCTTGTTGCACATGTCGATTTGTGTTAAATTGGAGATATAAACCGAGTTAATGGTTGTAATTATTGTGTGTCATTTAAAATGAAATGGTTTTATGAAACCTGCAGTTGTAACGAAGGAATTTTTAGTATAATTTTGATAAATTAAAAAAAAAGGCCGAGATAAGAGTATTTTTTTTAATTTGAGTAAATTATCGTACTTATACGTTGATAATACATATTCGAACTTGGGTCGACGGGGCGTGTGGTTGGGGGGAGAGGGGTAAAAGTGAACTTTTTCATATTTCTTGGAATCTGTCATTAATATCGAAAAGTGTTGTATGTACAAACTAAAGAAGACAGAATTTCCTACAAAAAAGATTATATACATTTTTGTCGTAAAACTAACTGTATTTGACTTATAAGCCTCCCAAGTTGTGATACTGCACAATTTTTTTTATTATTATTCAATAAGTAGTCTTTATTTTCATCTTTCTAATATATATTAAAAGCGTTTTAAAACATTTTCGGAAGCCAGGGAATGATTTTACACCATTTTCATAATTGGACTGATATGTTAAAATCGAACTTCACCTCATAACAATCTTTTCGTAATTAGTTTGAACATACATTTTATGTAACATTATAAAAAAATACTTAAATTAATCTTATTTATACTCAAATACCATTAAACACATCAAATTTAGAAGAAAAACGAAAATACCCGCGTATTTACCCGCGGGTAGGTAAATATCGGGTATATACCGGGTAAATACCCGCTCTCGGGTATTTACCCGGGTAGTTACCCATCTCTAGTTGCCGCTATAACAACAAATACTAAAAACAGAATACGAGTACAATAAATATTTAAGTGGGGCTCCCATATAACAAACGTGATTTTATTGCCGTTTTTTGCGTAATGGTACGGAACCCTTCGTGCGCGAGTGCAACTCGCACTTGGCCGATTTTTTTATGATATATGAGGCAAACGAGCAGACGAATCGCCTAATGGTAAGCGATTACCGCCACCCATGGACACCCGCGACACCAGAGGGCTTGTAAGTGCGTTGCCGGACTTAAAGGTGGGAATACACGCTTTTCTTGTGTTTCTCCTCTTTTGTTTTTCTATATCATTTTCTTTTTTTTTTCAATCAAAAGTTGGCAGTTTATTCTATATACAAACAACCCAAAATATTCAAAACTAACTAAAAAATTAAAGCTACAGGTACCTCTATTTCTAAAACCGCTCTTAGAATCCATTAGTTATTTTCAATCAATCTTTTCATCTAAATAAGAACGCTGTCGATATTTCAAAATAGTTGAATGTCAAAGCAATCAAGACCGCGGAAGCGAGCCGAGAAAAATTGGGCAATATACCTACTATGTAATTTCACGTTACGATATCACAGCATACATACCTACATATGCTTCATAAAAAACAGCGGCACATTTCCGTACCTGACTTTCACATTCGCAGAAAAAAAAACACAACCAGGTTAGCCACAACAAGCGGGAAACTTACATTTTTAAATCCAAAGTCACTGCACTAAAATGTCACAGGCACAAATTCAAATTTCGAACACTGAACTGTCAATGAGAAAGCGCGCGAGCGTGTGCTATCATGGCCGCGGACTGTTCGCAACCCGCCAAATTATGAGGTCAAAATCGTTGCATAACAATTTATTACACCGTATTACATAAAAATGGCCGCTGGGCACTATTATGCAAAGTCAGAATCTCACGGTTTTTCTAGGTTACAACTCCGTTTATTTCGCGCGTATAATTTTTAAGAGAGGCGGGAGTGTTGTGGCGGTTATGATATTACAGATGGCTATTGTGATCTCTTGATGTCCACCCCCCACTTCTGGCGGCGAAAGTGAGGGGGGGGGGGGGTCATCCGTGGTGGTAAGAATGTAGTATGCATATTAATTTTATTGTTGACGCAATAATAATGATTTGCGTGACTTTGTGACTGCGGATAGCGGTGAATGACACACTCGAGTTTTCACGTGTGCATTCTGCCTGTATCAGTAAATAATCATCGATAAAATGTCTTATTGGTACGTGGATATATAGTTGGTCAAGCAGATCTTGTCATTAGAAAAAGGCGGCAAATTTGAAAAAAGGAACGCGAAGGGATATCATCTCATAGAAAATTTGAATTTCGCGCCTTTTTCTACTGACAAGATTTGCTTGACCATCTATAGTAGCCTATGGACGCTTGCAACTCCGGCCAATCGTTGCTTTAGCACGTCTCTGGCCTCTTTGGGTCCTTGCATGCTATACGTAGGTGTATATTAGACAGTATAAACTAACATCAGTTCGATTAATTTTTTAATTCAAGCGTATTAATTGTTATTGAAGAGCCACACAAACCTAACGCCGCTTTTTCGTTCAGTTTCGCTCCATTTTAAAACGGTAGTCTAAAATGACATGAAACTTGGAATAAATTGGACACTAAAAATATTTTTAAATGATAATAAAATACAAACATCAAATCATTTATAAGATAAGATAAGATAAGATAGTTCTTTATTGTACAACCGTGTTACAGAGGTGTTATGTGTTATGTGAGTTTCAACGGTAACCCAACTCGGGTATACAATGGTTTTATTTGCAAGAATACAGTCAAGTGGATGTTCTATATATGTTGTCAAATACATTCTACAAGCCCTCACCTCGGTAAACTTAAGAAAATGTTAATTGGTTTAGCTTAATTGTTACACTATAAGTGAATTTATGTCGAGAACTGCTGATCTCTAAAAATGATATTATTTATTTATAAGAACTGAACTCAAATGTAACTACTTAATAATTTAATCTAGTGATAAATTGATAATTATGTAATGTATATAGCTTTGTGACGTGTAAAATTATTTATGATTTTATAAATAAAAATCTCAATCTCTCTCTCAAATTGTATGTAGGTACTAGCTTTTATCGCTGACTGTACTTTTCTTTCCACTGGCAACTAATTCTCATCGAGACAATTGCTTCAACCTCAAACACAATTCGTTTGCGTTGTTTTATCACAGAGTTCACATGACCACCTCCTGTCTCCATCATCAGATCAGCTCCATGTCATCATAATATTGCATTGTCATCCGATTTACATATGTATGCAAAATTTGAGCTCAATCGGAAATCGGCAAGTGGGTCAAACTGCCATTTTCCGACACAGGATTCAAACTTTTAGAACGCCATTTGACTTTGATGCTTGTTCTTATTCTTATAGTGTCTCAATATCAGTGGGTATGTGTTAAATTTGTTAAATATTTAGATATTCGCGGTGTCGCCATCTACACGAGTATAGGCCAAAGGTATTGCGCCATACCTTTGGCATATACTTCTAAGTTAAGTTAGTTAGGTAAGGCTGCGCTGGCATCCAAAAAACTCGGTGTGCTCAATAAAGCAAGGCGATACTTTACTCCGGGGCAAAGACTGCTGCTGTATAAATCGCAAGTCAGACCCCATATGGAGTACTGCTGTCACCTTTGGGCAGAAGCACCTGGATGCCAGCTTGGACCCTTCGACTCAGTCCAAAGGCGCGCTGTAAGAATCGTCGATGATCCCAAACTCACAAGCGGTATTGAACCTTTATGTCTAAGGAGAGACTTTGCCTCCTTGTGTGTGTTCTACCGCTTGTACAATGGGTTGTGCTCTGAGGAATTATTTGACATGATGCCAACGGCCGCCTTCTATCACCGCACCGCTCGCCGCCGGCAGGGTGTTCATCCTCACACCCTAGAACCTAAATGGTCGCGTACTGTGCGATTTAAGAGGAATTTCCTCCCGCGGACGCTCCGGCTGGGGAATGAGCTCCCTTCCGAGGTTTTCCCGAGGGTCTACAGTATGGGGTTCTTCAAAAAAGGAGTGTACAGGTTTTTAAAAGGTCGGCAACGCGCATGTCTGGAGTTGCAGGCGTCCATAGGCTACGGTGACTGTTTACCATCAGGCGGGCCGTATGCTTGTTTGCCACCGATGTGGTATTAAAAAAAATCTATTTGATACATACATACATACTAACACGGCAAGAAATAAAAGCTCGTAGCGGCCGCTAACGGTCGCTTTAATGTACCGAAACGTAACGTTAGAGGACTGGAAAATACAAAACGCTATGAGGGATACGGTGGTAGATTAAGTATATCTTGGAATATACTGTTACAAAAGCCAATAATTTACGCAATCACATATTATTTCTTTATTTAATTTACTTCCAATGGCATTGGTAGTGGTAGGTGACTGCTTACCATCAGGCGTTCCGTATGCTTGTTTGCCACCGACGTGCTATAAAAACATTTCCAGAGCCGGCAAGATTTTTTGAATAACGCCTTTAGATTATTTTGCTATTCAAAATTATCAGGCGTTAAAAGAATTGTACTTACTATACTAGAGTCTGTTCGGAAAGAGCCCCATACATTCCACGACTCTTCTCTTTCCGCACAGACTCTAACTCTTTGAACCTAGCTCTAGCAGCTAGCTCATCAATCTATTACAGTCATAATTTTACCTGCTTGTATATGACCCAAATTCTATTGTACGTAAGGAATATGAATGTACTATAACCTCCTGACGACTCTTTTTAAGATTTAAACGGGTTGTGTTAAATACTATACTTTGTCAAAGGACTGTCTCATTTCAAATATAGACAGAGAGCTTAAAACAGAGAGAATCATACTATAATTGTCTTACACTAGTACTAGCACCCAAAAGAAAAGGATGAGTATAGTTTTTTTGTTCTTGTAAACACTAGCAACACCATTTGAACACCATACTATAGAACTACTTGGACTTTGGCTTAAATATCTCGTAACCAGGCGACACAAAAACAAAAAAAAACTACTTGGACTTGGCTTAAAAGTGCTAACAGACTATCGCACCGGACCGCGACCTTGGTGCGGTGCGGAGCATTTATCGATAGTCTGTAAGCTTCCATCGCACATAATTATTATTAATAGCGGTGCGGTGGGCATGCACGTCGCACCAACTGACAGGTAATAATAATACTGGTGCGCTCCGCACCAATTTCCATAGTGTGTAAGCTGCGTCGCACCGTTTGACAGTGGGGCTACCTCGAACTACATTCGACGTGTAACCTCTCTGTCGCACTTATAAATTCGTACGTAAGTGTGACAGGGAGACAATACGTCGAAAGTGGTTCGCGGTAGACCCTCGGCTTTCATTTTCAGTGGAATGTTAAACTTAAACGTCAATTATACTACTATGACGGGAGTACAGCGATTTTTCTTGCTAAGTTTATAATTAATTTTGTTGATATTCTCTACCTGTCACCATTCTCACTGACTCTGGCAAAGGCCCTAAAGGCTGCCATTTCTCCAATATACTATATATATCATGTGATCAACATGGAGCCCGAGATCATAGGTGACGCGGAAAGACAATCCATCATTGAAATCTTGGAATTGTATAAAGATTTCCCGTGGTTATGGGACTTAATCCACGCCAAATATTTTGATAAGGACGCTCGCTCGCAATCATTCGAAGTCCTTTTAGAGTGCTACCAAAAATACTTTCCCAATGCAACGGTCATCAGGAAAAAAATTGAATACTTAAGATCATGTTACCGGCGGGAGCGAAAAAAGGTTGGTAAATAAATCAAGTTTTTTTTAAATTGTATTCAATAATGTACCAAATAAAAACAATAAATCATAACATACAAAAATCTTGCTAACTTCAGGTGGAGTCCAGCAAGACAACAGGAGCTCGCTCAACGGAAATATACCCACCGAATCTCTGGTACTACCCATATTTAAATGTATGAGTATATTCTGACCATCCTAAGTTTTCATTCCAAGTACTTATCAAGTATGGATAGCTTATAGGGATGTGTATGCATTCTTATTGCAACATTTGTGCATAGTTAGTGTGGTCAGAGTCTATTCAGAGGCGAATAAAAAAAAAATCAATTAAAGATCTGTTTTTTATAAAATAGCCCCTTGAGATGATATATTATGTTAGGTATATGGGACAGTAAGCTGCAGAGGCTACCTTTTCGCTGCAGCTTACTGTACTATTTACACTTTTAATTTTCAAGTCCAGTCAACCTATTTCATTTCGGTACCCCTTCATAATGTGGCAAGTTATGAAGTGGCCCCGAAACCAAATTGGTTGACTGCACAGTTTTCACATTTTGTAACTATTATTTGGAAAGGGTCTAGTGATCCTACAAATGTTAGCCAGTTTAGTGAGTCATGGGGAGTATGTATTTTTCTGACACTAATATTATTGTTATAAATAAGTATAAGTAACATATATTTCTTCCCTTTAATACTGCCAAAATTGGTGTGACAGAGAGGTGACTGATAATAAAATTATTGTTAATTATTAAGGTTTACTCGGGTAATTCCGAATGTCGAAAACTGTCGGATAATTCCGAAAAGAGACTTTTATTATGATGGAATTAAGGGTGATTTTCATCTGAATTTCGGAATTATCCGAGATTCGGTAATACCCGAATACACCTTATTAGCTATTTAGTATGATCATTCTAATTAGGTGCCATAAAAGCTGTGATTCATAAATAATAATAATTTGATTATTAATAGCATATTGTTTTATTTCTCACATTAGGTACCTACACATGTTTGTTGTTGACACAAAAGTTGCTGTTTTATTTTTTTATTCCAGATACTAAAAGGTTTTCTAAATTAAAAGTAAGGTAAACATACTAGTACTCCACATGCTATTGCCCAATAGATGACACCTTGCTGTCATCGCTATTGACAATGAGTCAATGACTTAAGTTTCAAGATGACATGTACTGGGAAAATATGTACACATTACCTAAATATATAGCAATCTGTCTGGCCTAGTAGTTAGTGACCCTGCATATTAAGCTGATGGTACCGGGTTCAAATCCTGGTACCGCCATTTACTTGGGTGATGACAAGGGAAATGAATTGTTTCATTTGTTATACACAAAGTTAACTACATAGGTATGACAAAAGATACAATTGTTTCACCTCTATATAGTCTTTGAGAGCTTCAAAGATAGCTTGGCAGGTCTCTGGTATTATTTCTGAGAGCAGTTGGGACGATATGGTCGTGCAGAATTTCAGTTCTCTTAGGTCTCTGCCAGACGCTAGATATTTTAACGTCGCCTAAAATTAGTGGCAATTGTAGCCACTACCAAGGCGATTTTAGTTTGTTTAGATAACACTGGAGGCATTCTTTTTTGAAAACTTAAAGTGCTAACAGACTATCGCACCGGACCGCGACCTTGGTGCGGTGCGGAGCATTTATCGATAGTCTGTAAGCTTCCATCGCACATAATTATTATTAATAGCGGTGCGGTGGGCATGCACGTCGCACCAACTGACAGGTAATAATAATACTGGTGCGCTCCGCACCAATTTCCATAGTGTGTAAGCTGCGTCGCACCGTTTGACAGTGGGGCTACCTCGAACTACATTCGACGTGTAACCTCTCTGTCGCACTTATAAATTCGTACGTAAGTGTGACAGGGAGACAATACGTCGAAAGTGGTTCGCGGTAGACCCTCGGCTTTCATTTTCAGTGGAATGTTAAACTTAAACGTCAATTATACTACTATGACGGGAGTACAGCGATTTTTCTTGCTAAGTTTATAATTAATTTTGTTGATATTCTCTACCTGTCACCATTCTCACTGACTCTGGCAAAGGCCCTAAAGGCTGCCATTTCTCCAATATACTATATATATCATGTGATCAACATGGAGCCCGAGATCATAGGTGACGCGGAAAGACAATCCATCATTGAAATCTTGGAATTGTATAAAGATTTCCCGTGGTTATGGGACTTAATCCACGCCAAATATTTTGATAAGGACGCTCGCTCGCAATCATTCGAAGTCCTTTTAGAGTGCTACCAAAAATACTTTCCCAATGCAACGGTCATCAGGAAAAAAATTGAATACTTAAGATCATGTTACCGGCGGGAGCGAAAAAAGGTTGGTAAATAAATCAAGTTTTTTTTAAATTGTATTCAATAATGTACCAAATAAAAACAATAAATCATAACATACAAAAATCTTGCTAACTTCAGGTGGAGTCCAGCAAGACAACAGGAGCTCGCTCAACGGAAATATACCCACCGAATCTCTGGTACTACCCATATTTAAATGTATGAGTATATTCTGACCATCCTAAGTTTTCATTCCAAGTACTTATCAAGTATGGATAGCTTATAGGGATGTGTATGCATTCTTATTGCAACATTTGTGCATAGTTAGTGTGGTCAGAGTCTATTCAGAGGCGAATAAAAAAAAAATCAATTAAAGATCTGTTTTTTATAAAATAGCCCCTTGAGATGATATATTATGTTAGGTATATGGGACAGTAAGCTGCAGAGGCTACCTTTTCGCTGCAGCTTACTGTACTATTTACACTTTTAATTTTCAAGTCCAGTCAACCTATTTCATTTCGGTACCCCTTCATAATGTGGCAAGTTATGAAGTGGCCCCGAAACCAAATTGGTTGACTGCACAGTTTTCACATTTTGTAACTATTATTTGGAAAGGGTCTAGTGATCCTACAAATGTTAGCCAGTTTAGTGAGTCATGGGGAGTATGTATTTTTCTGACACTAATATTATTGTTATAAATAAGTATAAGTAACATATATTTCTTCCCTTTAATACTGCCAAAATTGGTGTGACAGAGAGGTGACTGATAATAAAATTATTGTTAATTATTAAGGTTTACTCGGGTAATTCCGAATGTCGAAAACTGTCGGATAATTCCGAAAAGAGACTTTTATTATGATGGAATTAAGGGTGATTTTCATCTGAATTTCGGAATTATCCGAGATTCGGTAATACCCGAATACACCTTATTAGCTATTTAGTATGATCATTCTAATTAGGTGCCATAAAAGCTGTGATTCATAAATAATAATAATTTGATTATTAATAGCATATTGTTTTATTTCTCACATTAGGTACCTACACATGTTTGTTGTTGACACAAAAGTTGCTGTTTTATTTTTTTATTCCAGATACTAAAAGGTTTTCTAAATTAAAAGTAAGGTAAACATACTAGTACTCCACATGCTATTGCCCAATAGATGACACCTTGCTGTCATCGCTATTGACAATGAGTCAATGACTTAAGTTTCAAGATGACATGTACTGGGAAAATATGTACACATTACCTAAATATATAGCAATCTGTCTGGCCTAGTAGTTAGTGACCCTGCATATTAAGCTGATGGTACCGGGTTCAAATCCTGGTACCGCCATTTACTTGGGTGATGACAAGGGAAATGAATTGTTTCATTTGTTATACACAAAGTTAACTACATAGGTATGACAAAAGATACAATTGTTTCACCTCTATATAGTCTTTGAGAGCTTCAAAGATAGCTTGGCAGGTCTCTGGTATTATTTCTGAGAGCAGTTGGGACGATATGGTCGTGCAGAATTTCAGTTCTCTTAGGTCTCTGCCAGACGCTAGATATTTTAACGTCGCCTAAAATTAGTGGCAATTGTAGCCACTACCAAGGCGATTTTAGTTTGTTTAGATAACACTGGAGGCATTCTTTTTTGAAAACTTATACATTTTCGTGGTGTCATAGCAACTGGACGGTAATGTAGCCAGTTGACGAAATAAAAATATGCAGGTACAATGCTTCAAAGAAACTGATTTGCAAAGATTTTCATGCAAAACTATGGATTGTGTTGTCTTAGGCTCTCTACCTACCTCTAAAAAGCAAAGCCGCATTGAAGCCCTTAAGATTTAATTTAAAATTATAAAGGATTCCATTGCAAAAATTTTATGAAAAACACGGAAATATGGGACACTTGGCAACACTGGCGCACGTGTGCGGCAGTCTGTAAGCTAGGATCGCACCGTTTTGACGGTCCGGTGCGATAGTGTGGAAGCCCACGCCAGTAAAGCAATTCCTAGAACCGCTTCAAGGTCGCGGTCCGGTGCGATAGTCTGTTACCACTTTAAAGGTTTCGCAGCCAGGCCATAAAAAAACAACAACTGTACGTCAAAGCACGTCAAAGTCAAATGTCATAACTATCAATGTCAAACTAAAAGCGAAGCTTTTCGGGAAGCGTTTGCTTCTAGTTTGTCGGCTAAGGAAAGTGTAAAACAATGCACAATTTAAACGTCTAAACTACATGGGAAATGAGCCAAGGCGCGGCCCTGACCCGCAGTCGGGTTAGCAGCGAGCAACTTGAACTCCTACTGTCGTTTATGGAAGAACATCCCGACTTTGCAGCGAGCAAGCAATCGGTCTATTCCCGGCTCAGTTCCTGCAAGCTTTGGCGTCTGTTGGCTGAACGGCTGAACGCCGTTGCCCAGGATTGTGGTGGTGCGAGAAAATCACCGGACAAGTGGTGTCGTGTAAGTTATGGGTTTTAGACTTGATTTTTTGAGTGTTTGGATGATTTTTAGCCGGCGTGAAAGCCAGGCAGCTCTAAGATTATTTATAGTCAGTTTTTGCGTAATATAATGTGCAGTATTTCAAATCCCTTTAAGTTTTAGTAAATATGTATGCTAAAGAAACTATAATGTTATAAGTACATTATGCTTACACTACTTACCTATAAATTTGTATCTTATGACCTGAAACCTCGATGATTCTATAAAAATTTATGTTGATAGGGGGCTAACACAAAGTACCTTAAAATCAGGTAGCTTTAGTCCACAGCTTACAACTATATTGTCCAAATTCAAGTTTTTAAAATTATGTTCAGTATATAATATAGTTGTTGGCAATGGATAGCTCTGACATAAGAACCAGAACAAAGGTGGCAGACATCCTCACCCACATAGACATGCAAAAATGGAGGTGGGCAGGCCACACTATAAGATGCAAGACAGAAAAGTGGAGCCAAAGAATTCTCATGTGGCACCCTACAGATGGGTCAAGATCGCAAGGCCCTCAATTAATATGATGGGAAGACGAAATTATACTCACAGTGGGACCACTCTGGACAAGGGTGGCAAGAGAGAGGAAATACTGGAAGGAGTTGGAGGAGGCCTTTGCCGACAGGCACACTGAACTAAGAGACTTCATATAAACATCCAAAAGTAAAAATTACTACTTTAACCAACAATCATGTTCAGAATAAAGGGCTATATAAATAAATAAATAAAATATAACATAGTAGAAAGAGCATTAGTGTATCTCAGCTCCAAAATGAATGTAACAAGTACAAATCATAAAGGCTCATTAAAAGGCTTGTTAAGAATCAACGTAATAAACTGAACCATAAGTTGTACTTAAGGACTTACTTGATTTATGGTAGCAATTTTGAATATTGGATTTTTACATGTTTTAATTAAATTTGCCTTTGTAAACATGTAACAATTCAATATAATAAAATAGAATTTTACCCTTAAGCGTGAGGCCACTGGATTTAACTTATTTCCCTTTTCAGTACTGGGCAGACATCAAATACAAGGCCCGCAAGAAGACAGCGGCCGGCGGAGCCCTAGGAGACCTGTCCAGTGTTGAGGAGCGCTTGGAAAGGCTGCTCGGGAGCAGCGCGGCGTGTAAGTATCAAAATAAACTAATTATAATATTTAAAAAAAAAAAGAGAGGCTCAAACTCGCGACTCTGAATCACTAGTCTATGCTCTGCCGACTGAGCTTCCTCTCGGTACCTACCTCTCATAATACTCATAATTGTAATAAAAAAAATACAAGTACAAAATAGATACAATTGCGGAAAAGAGAAAATTCGAAACGAGTGGCGATAAATTAAATCACGACCGAAGGGAGGAAGGGAATCGACACGAGTTGCGAATTACCTATTCGCACGTGAATCGTACAACGTTTTACAGTACATATGGCCCTTTAAATTTTTGACATCGCACGCAGGGCCGGATTAAGCATGTCGGGGCCCCTAGGCAGTGCGAGGCTCGGGGCCCCCTAATACAATCAATTCTGCACACAGCATATTCAGTACAGGGAAATAAGTTTGCGTTTTTAATTTCAATCTTCAGGCGTCGGCCGAGCCGATCCAAATCGAACGATGTCTTTTTCACTCTTATTGCGTGGACATAAAGCTTTATTGTATCGGTTTTTGCCGATCCCGCGTCGCGTCAAGTGTGGGGAGAGCCCTTTAGGCTTAAGGCCATTCCCAGTGGAATACCAAAGATGTGAGCTTCAGCGTCACTTTCTATCATACCTCTAATGGCAAATTTTAAGCGAGGCTAAAGGCTAAGCTCAACTACTTAGTGCCCCAAAGTTTATTTTCTCAATAGTTAATATTTTGCGAGGCTGAACAGCGATTGTACGACCATAAGACCATACGCCGAGCCACATGATTAGAATCAACCTAATAATAAAGAATTTCCATATGTTAAAATTACTTAAATTACTCGAGTTAGACCATGATAAGCCTGCAACAATTTTGATAGCACTCGCAGTGCAAGTGTTATTTTAAACTTCTATGAAATTATGACGTATAAATAACACTTGCACTGCGTATGCTACCAAAATCATTGCAGACTTGGTCTAACTCTATTCATTTACCAGTCAAGCTAACATGTAGATGATACGGGGTCAACTAAAAAAGCAAAAATAAACGCGAGCGCAGCGAGCGCGAAATTTTTTGATAACAATATCGCAAATTGTGAAAGCGTGTTAAAAGGCCGGGTATCGATCTTCATCTGGGCCTAAAAGTCCGAAGTGCCCCAGTGAGGCGAGCTTTCATGCGAAGTCAAAGCCATGCTTCATCAGGCTTCAGGATGAATAGCTGAGCAAAGACACGAACCAATGTCCATTGTATTAAAAAACGAGACCGCAGGCCGAGCTTGGCGCAGCGAGGCCAAAGGCTAAGCTGAAGTAGAGGAGATGTGGAACACCCAATAATAAATAAAAAAAATAAAACATAAAAAAACACAAACCAATGGTAAATTGAGGTAAAAAGTGAGCCTTGAAGGTCGAGCATTCCTATGAAAAACTGGGGACACGTTCGTCTTCTTTCTTTTTCTTTGTTTTAATCAATAGTCCTCGTGATTCTAATCAATAGTCCTCGTGAGTCGAAATAACCCAAAAGTTGTTGGTTGTTCGAAAAAAAGTGAACCATTTTTCCTGAAAACCCCTATTATTACAACTTTACAACAGGTACGCAGAATACGCCCCGTAAACTGTAACGTAATGCTTCAATTTGATTACAGTATTTCATTAATTTAAAGAATGGATCGAAAAAGAACAATAACAAAGCATACTCATTATTATAAGAAAAAAAAATTACTCATTAATTTTGACCCTATGAAACAAAATTTTATTTGGTGCGTGCTGAGCCGCCGGGGCCCCCTAGCCGAGGCGGGGCCCCTAGGCAGTTGCCTACTTTGACTTAAGGTTAATCCGGCCCTGATCGCACGAAAAGTGCTATTTTACGCACTAGTGCGGGAAAATAGGGCCATATTTACTGTTAAAATTGTTTTTATTGAATAACCAGCGCGCCGGCCTCGGCCAAGGCACGTTTACACTGGCCGTTTTGTGCGCAAGGAAATTGCCTCGCGCGTATGCTCGCTCTGTGTGAACCCGGCTAATTTTTATATGCAGTAAAGCTAAATTAAAAACACACATAATACATATAAGCACATACATGTATAGCTAAACTGAACTATAATTAAACAATAAAAACTCACATAACTACACGAACAACCCATCCCGCGTTGCTCCCGGCGCAAAGGTGCCCATCATGCTTGCTGCATTACCGCGTTGAACCTTGATAGACAACCACTGAGCCGGGGTGCTTAGCCAAGATGACAATTGCTTGCGCTACAACAATGAAACGCTATCTGTTTCTATCGCTCTTCCATATTAGAGAACACCATACATTTTGAAACCCGGCGACGTGTCGCGACCGCAGACGGGTCTAAATTTTCTGACCATATCTATTCTATCAAATAAATAAAAAAGTCGAGCTATAGCATGTCTTTCCAGCCGTAGATTACATTTTACATGAGAAAAATTAAAACCTTCATTTTTTCATTTCATCTCATACAAAAACTGTATATATCACATTTTTTGGGGACAATAAATAAGACAACAAAAATAATTTTGACCCAGACGACAACAGACTTCGCGTCGCTGTGTTACTTAGTTTCGAACCCGACTGAATACCACCATACTTAGCGTAGGAAAGAGTGGTTGCTCCATACATCAGTTTTCTTACCAAAACGCGATTTATTTTTATTTATTTTATTTAAGTCTTATACCGACATCCATTGTCTGAGTCACAACTTCAAATTGCCCCCAATCCAACAATAAAATAGTCTTTGTTTTTTTATCACCTGAGTAAATAGTTTACAGACGGAAACTGTTTGATGTAACTTATACTATTTTAATTTAAGATGAGAAGATGATTTATTGTACAAAGACGTGTAAAACATTTAAATAAAAGTAAATAAAATCTATCCTCCAATGGCTCCTTAAGCCAGTTGAGGGTAGATGAAAATATTACATGATCAAATAAAATGTAGGTTAAATAAGTAGGGTAGGACCAGGGCCGGATTAACCCTAAGTCAAAGTAGGCAACTGCCTAGGGGCCCCGCCTCGGCTAGGGGGCCCCGGCGGCTCAGCACGCACCAAATAAAATTTTGTTTCATAGGGTCAAAATTAATGAGTATTTTTTTTTTCTTATAATAATGAGTATGCTTTGTTATTGTTCTTTTTCGATCCATTCTTTAAATTAATGAAATACTGTAATCAAATTGAAGCATTACGTTACAGTTTACGGGGCGTATTCTGCGTACCTGTTGTAAAGTTGTAATAATAGGGGTTTTCAGGAAAAATGGTTCACTTTTTTTCGAACAACCAACAACTTTTGGGTTATTTCGACTCACGAGGACTATTGATTAGAATCACGAGGACTATTGATTAAAACAAAGAAAAAGAAAGAAGACGAACGTGTCCCCAGTTTTTCATAGGAATGCTCGACCTTCAAGGCTCACTTTTTACCTCAATTTACCATTGGTTTGTGTTTTTTTATGTTTTATTTTTTTTATTTATTATTGGGTGTTCCACATCTCCTCTACTTCAGCTTAGCCGTTGGCCTCGCTGCGCCAAGCTCGGCCTGCGGTCTCGTTTTTTAATACAATGGACATTGGTTCGTGTCTTTGCTCAGCTATTCATCCTGAAGCCTGATGAAGCATGGCTTTGACTTCGCATGAAAGCTCGCCTCACTGGGGCACTTCGGACTTTTAGGCCCAGATGAAGATCGATACCCGGCCTTTTAACACGCTTTCACAATTTGCGATATTGTTATCAAAAAATTTCGCGCTCGCTGCGCTCGCGTTTATTTTTGCTTTTTTAGTTGACCCCGTATCATCTACATGTTAGCTTGACTGGTAAATGAATAGAGTTAGACCAAGTCTGCAATGATTTTGGTAGCATACGCAGTGCAAGTGTTATTTATACGTCATAATTTCATAGAAGTTTAAAATAACACTTGCACTGCGAGTGCTATCAAAATTGTTGCAGGCTTATCATGGTCTAACTCGAGTAATTTAAGTAATTTTAACATATGGAAATTCTTTATTATTAGGTTGATTCTAATCATGTGGCTCGGCGTATGGTCTTATGGTCGTACAATCGCTGTTCAGCCTCGCAAAATATTAACTATTGAGAAAATAAACTTTGGGGCACTAAGTAGTTGAGCTTAGCCTTTAGCCTCGCTTAAAATTTGCCATTAGAGGTATGATAGAAAGTGACGCTGAAGCTCACATCTTTGGTATTCCACTGGGAATGGCCTTAAGCCTAAAGGGCTCTCCCCACACTTGACGCGACGCGGGATCGGCAAAAACCGATACAATAAAGCTTTATGTCCACGCAATAAGAGCGAAAAAGACATCGTTCGATTTGGATCGGCTCGGCCGACGCCTGAAGATTGAAATTAAAAACGCAAACTTATTTCCCTGTACTGAATATGCTGTGTGCAGAATTGATTGTATTAGGGGGCCCCGAGCCTCGCACTGCCTAGGGGCCCCGACATGCTTAATCCGGCCCTGGGTAGGACCATGGTCTAATAAAACATGGTCTTCTATTCCCAGAGTGACACGGGCCTACGTCACAATAACATTGCTACTTTATTTCAACATAACATGTTACATGGGTACATTATACCTATGGTTAATAAGTTAAAATATTTCTTTATAATTTTATAATTTTCATTTATATGTATTTTATCTTAAATTTTACAATAACACGTCATTTTTAATTATTCGTTAGCAATATCTTCCGATTCACGAAAGAAATTTCAGACGTTCGGGTAATTCTGTTAACATTACTGGCAACACAGGATAGCGCTGTCACATTTGACAATTCGGATCTAGATAACTTCATGCCCTGACCGTCATCCTTGTCGAACGCGTGTTAATTGTTATTTCCTTCTCGCTCAGTGTCAGCAGTCGCAGTGTTTTCCAAACTTTTCACGTCGTAAGCTTGGTAATTAATGTGTAACTGTGAATTAGTTTTTCAAACGTTTGTCTTGTATAGATAAATAAAGTTTAATTTAATACATTAGATTTGTTTTATTTTACTATGTTTCTACATGAATAACTTAAAATTAATGCCGTTAAAATAATTTTCACCGTGGGTTAAAATTCTCCCACATTTTAAAGTTTGAGAACCTGTAAACAGCATGATGACGTAGGCCCGTGTCAGTTAGGTCATACGCGAATCTCGGAATAGAGTACCAGGCGGAGTATATTATTATACCATGGGTAGGACGCTGTCGTTCAGTGACAGATCCAGGCGGTTTTGTATTTGGTTCGTTAACCAATAAATGTTATAACTACCCGAAAATGTAAAAATTGTTTGTTGACTTTTATTTAAATACCTAAAGATACAGACTATAGTCCCATAATTTGTTAGTATAGTTGTTCGATTTGTAGCTGGCCCCGACCGGCTAATCCTTTGTTTATTGTTAAGTAAAACCCCGCGTGACCCTGAAAAAAGGGTCGTATGATTCTAATAGGCACCTGAGCGCTGGCTAGTCCAACGCTCAAAAAACCAGTGTAGGTAGATAACGCGCCTTTGTTATGCATATTGATGACACATTTTAGACTGGTTCTGTAGCGTTCGTCGTAAATTATCTTTACATTTGCTCATTTTGCATCTTATTGCAATTTCCATAGGAGTTGTAATTCAATAACCGGTTAAAGTGACGTAACCATTTATGCAGGTAATTAGCACACGCGGTTTTACTTAACAGTAGAAAAAGGATTAGCCGTTCGGGGCCAGCTACAAATCGAACGACTATAACATTATCTACGTATACATATGTTAGTTACAAAATTAATAGATGGCGCTGTACGTTTCACCACGTTCGTTTACTCATATTTACCCCTCCTTCACTCGAATGAGTAAGAGCGATAGAGAGGCAGATTACGAAGTTTATATCTGTAGGCCCTCTGATTTTCAAAAATTGACGTTCGACAATGCAGTTACCACAAAATATATGGTGCTGTATATCGTTACCGTTATCTAAATCGGCTTTCACACTGATGAGTAAGATTTTTACTTAGACTTTACACATCTTATCTATGAGATACATTTCTAATATATTTATCATATTTGTACGAAAATAATTATAAAAACTGAAAACTTAAATTCAACTCAGTCAGTCCATGAGCCACACCGCTTGGACTCAATACATTCGTAAGTCAAACTGCTGAATATCAAGATGTATATTAAATTGTTATATATTATACCGTTGCTTAACACTGTTAGCAGCCATGGTCTTAAATTGCAACAAGTGATCATTTTTTCCAGACATAATATTCGGACACCGGTATACACTAGCATGGAATTATTTTCGCCAAAAACTTGGCCCACATTTACCGAAGAAGCTGGTTATTTGACTGAAAAAGGTAGCGTACTGGAAAAAGCTATGGGGAAGTATTTTAACGATTGGTTGATCGAAGAGAAGTTATTAAAGATTAATTCATTCGAAGATGACGTTTTTGTATACGCCAACAATCTGGAAAGGACTATAGAAACTGCTAGAGCTTTTGTTGAAGGTGCAGGTTTTGGTGTAGATGTTTATTATAAGAATATAACAGATGAGGACCCGGTTTTTAAAGCAATACTAAGGAATGATACGGAAGAGTTTATAGAAGCAGTTACAAATGCCATGGAGATCAAATTGAATAGCTACAACTTGACAGATGCTTTTTTAGAATTAAATGGAATTGTTGATCTTGGAAATTCGACAATTTGCGCATATTACAGTGTTTGTGATTTGAGTACATTAATAGATGGAGTTAGTCTAGCTATAAATGAGCAACCGTCTACAACAGGTGCTTTAGTCTACGGATTAGATATGAGCGCCGCGCCGGCGCGCCGCCGCCGCCGACAAAATTTTCGCGCCGCCGCCGCCGACGCTGCGCTATCGGCGTGGCATCGGCGTGACCTTGTTAGATAGTACTCCTTTCAGAATCAGAAATATATATTTTATTTAGTTTAGATCTTTAACAGCGCCAGTCTGAATAGCTCATAGACATTCAAAAGGTATTGTAAGTTGTAACTTATTGTATAATAAATAACTAAATAAATAAATAAACAATTATAGGTCCATATAATTAAAAAATATTGATGGTAAATTCAAACTTTTCTGTTTGGTAACCGCGCTAGTACTGTTAGGGCAACGAAATGACTAATTTTGCCAGCTGGCTAGCTCATCCGTCATCATCTCGGCCATAAGACGTCCACTGCTGAGGCCCCCTTGGACCTCCATACGTACCGGTTGGAAGCGACCCGCATCCAGCGTCTTCCGGCGACATTAATACGGTCGTCTGTCCATCTTGTGGGTGGACGTCCTACGCTGCGCTTGCTAGTCCGTGGTCTCCACTCGAGCACTTTTTGACCCCATCGGCCATATTCTCTGCGTGCTCATCCGTCATTCACCGCGAATTTAATCATTGCAAGCATGGATTGAATGTCTTTAAAAGGGGTTAATTTCAGATATTAAGTGTTTTCACGCCCAAAGGTCCGGCCGTTGGCTTCGCACGGAATCACGGAAGGGCCTCGGAAACGGAATCTGGTCTCATATAAGCTTGGCCATTGTTCAAATTTCAAGCTTTGCTTTCTCGCAGCCCAATCTTTGGCCTCGCATCGCTCGCATAGAAGTAAAACGCTATCTGAACCTCCAAGTTTTCGGCCCTGTTTGGAGCCTAACTTTCGGCCTCACTTTTAAAATAAATGCTTGGTCATTAGATCTTCTCCGATCTTAGCTTCACTGCAGCACGGCCTTTAACCTCGCACCAATGCACCTGCAGGAAAGCTCCAGGTCTTTAACACTATGGCCTCGGTCTTTATCGGCCTTCGGACTTGCTTACACTGGACCTATAGTTCAATTCCAAGCTCTGCTCTCTTGCAGCTTGGCCTTCGGCCTCGCACAGAGGCGCGCCGTAATCGGCGCTCCGGGCATTCGGCCGTCAGCCAAGCTCACACTTGGCATTACCTGCAGCTTCTGGCCTCGCATGGGAAGGCGTCGGAAACAGGTCTTCGGTGTTAGGTGGAGCTCGGCCCTGGACCTCACTTTTTGACATAAATCTGTTTTTTGGGTCGTAATTGGTTAATGACGGAGCTTGATTTTCCTCACTTCGTCTCTTTGGACTGTCGACCAGACGTTTCCCTGATACAGTCAATCCGCTACTTTTTACTAAGCACAAAAGATAAGGGCCTCGCAAAGATCTTCCGGCCAGGGCCTCGCCAAGATTAAGACCGCCTCTGATGCCGCGCGATACTGTTCATACTTTATAAAACTTTTTTCGTACCTTTATTGAATAAATTTTGCTTGAAATTGAAAAATGCACTTATTTTATAACTTCCTTACAGCAAAAACATGTTAACGGGTAAAATTTTGGTTTGAATTCGTTTTTCATTAATCAAAGGTGTTTCAAGGCCACGCCGCCGATTCGCCGCCGCCGCCGACCGATTTTGACCGGCGCGCCGCCGCCGGCTAAATGCCTATCGGCGCTCATATCTACTACGGATATCTTTTTGTGGATTACTTTTTGATGGAATATTATGACGGGAAAACTTTAGATGAAGTTGCTTGGGGCGAAATACGAACAACAGAGCAATGGAAGAAATTAACTACAGTATCAGAAGATTACAAAGATGTTTGCTTCAGAACTAAGCCCTCTGACAAAGATATATCTTCAGAATTACTTGAATATATGACCGATATATTTGAAAATGGTACGAGGAAATTCTATCTTCTGATGGGACATGACGTCAATATAGGTCCATTGTTGTCTTCTTTAAATTTTAAAAACTACACTCTTAATGGTCAGTTTGAGAAGGAGCCTATTGGCGGGAAAGTGGTGTTTGAGAAGTGGCACGACGAAGTGAATGATAGAGAGCTCCTGCGAGTGCGCTACGTGTATCAGTCCTCGCAGCAGATCAGAGATGGCGTTGAAGCCAGTTTACTGCACCCGCCGCTGGAGGCGCTGCTACAAATGGAAAGTTGTGCTGTTGATGTAAACGGTTTTTGCCTGTGGGACAAGTTCATAACTATATTGAACAATGTATAATTGGATTGGCATATTGATTTGTAAAGATTCGCCATAGCAATCCAGCGCGGGAACGCTGCCTGCGTGATGGGCACCCTACCAAGGGCGCAAAATTTTGTTTTAGTTTTATATTCATTTTATAACACTTATTATACACGATGATTTTTAATCGGTGATCAGGAACATTTTTTTCTAACTCAGTAGATCACGTTGAAGTCGTAATTACATGGAAAGAAACTTGTTTTTTTTTTATCATAATTTTAACTTTGAGATTCATTTTATCCTAAAATCCTTGTCACTCTACTCTACTAATCGGTATCTATGAGTTATAGCCTCTTTACAAACTCAATGGCAATTGATAATTTATGAGTGATAACTTGTCATTGTCATATGCATAAACAAAGTGATAGATCCGTCAAATTTCCCGCCATATCGATGGCACTTGACGTATCGTAGTTACTTCGTGTAGGATAACCATGTATTTAGTGGTTATTAGTTTTAATTATGTTTTAACTTTTAATTAATTAAACAATGAGTTAATTGCGTGAGACCTAGCCTAATAAGTTTAATTTGGGCTAGATATTAACATTTTTCTACTCCTGATCACCGATTAAAAATAATCGTGTATAATAAATGAGTTTCAACCTTCGAGCAACACCGGCTTCCGACACATCGGAAGGGAGGGGCCCAAGCTCGGAGTAATTAACAATGGAGCCGCCATTAACAGGCGTTCCCCTCTGTCGAAAATAGGCGGCCAATGGTCAACAACTTGTCAACCATATGTATGGACTGACGTTTATCTGACATGACGTACCTATACATTTGATGTGCCCCTCCCCCGCAAAAAACGGCAGACTATTTTGTACCGAAAATTTTAGACATGGCGTCTCCGTTGGTTATATTCTCTAAGGGCCCAAGCGATATCTCACCGTACAAATCTTTCTGCCATTTTTCGCGGGGGGAAAGGTGCACACAGTCCCACTTCTCACACACTTACATACAAAATCCAATCTGTAATGACGACACAAATACATAGAAAATGACACACGTCAAAGACAAATCTTGCATACCTCGATCTCTTTTTGTGTACGGACGAGTGACAAGTGTCACAACACGCACACTAACACATTTTCGTTGAAGTATGTTATTGTATTCTGAGAGATGAGAAGTCGGATTTGTCGCTCGACCGATCCGCAATTTGTACTGAGCGAGCAAAATCGATAAATCCAACAATTACATGAGACTAAAATATAATAATTGTGTTTGAATGTAATTAAACGTATGATATGTAAAAAAAAAATATTACATGTGAAATGTAACACTTTCTTTTTGTAAATTTGATGTCCCCGACCTCTTTTTATAACAAAAAACCGAGCAAACAGGCATTTTTGTGCAGCAGTGTTCACGCGCGCGTCTGGACTCGGTCTAGTGAAAAATCCAAGTGCAACTAGTTTTATTACCCGCGCTAGATTAGATTGACGCGCTAATCTTGTACCTCGGCAGAGGGGAAATAGTGCGAATGCCGCCTCCCTTCCGTGTTGCTCGAAGGTTTCAACCATGTAATATTTGAAATAAATGTACTTTTTTTTTCAAAGCAAAATTAGTAGTATTATCATTATTATCCATATTTAGTATTCCTTGCCCTCGTATAAGTGCGGCCATTGGCCGTAGAAGACGGGTTATGACCACCACCATCTTTTTTAGGGTTCCGTACCCAAAAGCTAAAAACGGGACCCTATTATTAAGACTCCACTGTCTGTCCATCTGACTGTCTTTCTGTCACCAGGCTGTATCCCATGTGTTTGGGTTTGTTAGTATTCTCCCGATGAGTATTTGTTGCCTGTTGAAAAAAAAGTACAGTCAGCGATAAAAGCTTCTCAACAAAAATGAAATTTATTTTTTAATTAATAATACTTAGATTAACGGTTAACCTAACAGTTCAAAAATGACAATCGAATGCCAGTCTTACTCATCGAAAATAAAACACATGTTTGAAGTGCCGTATGTGCGAAATATACATATATCCCTTAGCCTGGTAAAGGATTAAATATCTCTCCTTTGGCAGTCGAGTAAATAAAGACATATTTTATTAGAAGTTTTAGAACAAATAAAAAAATATATATATAGTAGTGTTTCTACTTGAAATAAAAACAAATTAAAATATTTTCTGAAAATATTTTATTTTGTTCTAATACTTATAATAGTATTGATTGGCAGCGCCATCTCTCTCACTAGCTCGGTATCACCTGAGATGATCCAGTTAGAAGGTCGTGTCGAACCATACTGTTCTACCTTAGGGATGGCCAGGGGGCTCCATAAGCCTTCAGTAAGAAGTGCATATACTTGGAAAAATTCGACCTATGCCGCTGTGGCCCGGTGGCCGAATGGCACAGGCACCTGCCGCGATAGCAGAGGACGCTGGTTCGATTCCGGCCTGGGGTACTGGAGGTCTTGGTCACTTTTTCTTAGTATATGACATTTATTTCAGTTTATAAAGACGTAATATAAGATATTTTGATGTCAGCCTCAAGCGGACGGCGACAGAGTTCCGACGACGACCGCAAGCCGGGCGTAGACGACGACATGTGTTCCGAGGGTTCCGCCCCGGCCACTGAAGGCAAGCTCTCGACAGAGGAACTTCTCGCTGAGGTTAGTCACCATTATATATACCTACCAGTAGCGACATAATGGCGACAAAGATCAGGCGGGCGTAGACGACGACATGTGTTCCGAGGGTTCCGCCCCAGCCACTGAAGGCAAGCTCTCGACAGAGGAACTTCTCGCTGAGGTTAGTCACCATTATATACCAGTAGCGACATTATGGCGACAAAGATCGGACGACCGCAAGCCGGGCGTAGACGACGACATGTGTTCCGAGGGTTCCACCCCGGCCACTGAAGGCAAGCTCTCGACAGAGGAACTTCTCGCTGAGGTTAGTCACCATGAGATACCATCCAGTAGCGACATTATGGCGACAAAGCTCAGCCACGATCTCGCGCGGCGGCGGGTGATGAATGAAAATTATGCCATAAAAACTTATATAAATACTGTTTCGTCCAACAGGCGGCCATGCGCAGCGCCCTAGCGGCCGAGAAGCAAGCGGAGGCCGTAGCCCAAGGAGTGGAACTGCTCAGAGACCTGGTCGCCATACTGAGAGAGAGGCCGCTCGCCGCTCCCACTCTACCGCCAGAACATCTGATGCATCATCATCATCGACTGTGATATGGCTGTTAATATCTAAACTGTAGTGCTACAAAATGTGACGTTTTCTACAAAAAGGGTACTTATTGTCAGTTGTCAATAAGCCGCTATTTCCATAAAGTTTAAATTTGAAATCAACCTTATCGACAACCGACAATGGTAACCTTTAGTTGAAAACGTCACAAATGTTTCCACAAATTTAGAAATTCTACAGTATGTCTTCCACCATGGGGTTTCAAATGCAGGGCTCGATTCTACTCGCTAAATCGAGCTGCTTTTAATATGGGCCTTACCCCCAAATCGCGAAAAAATGCTTGACTTTTCCATAGAAAACTTCGACTACTGATCAGCCAAATAGTATGAAAAAGCCAAAAAATGTTTTCGCGATTTCGGGGTTGGTCCCATGATAAAAGTAGCTCAGTGCAGCGAATTGAATCGAGCGCTGCATTGAAAACCCAATGTTGGAAGACACCCTGTAAAAGAAACACGGTAAGTATCCGTGAAACGCAGATAATAATTCTGTAAAAAAAAAAAGATTTATAAAAGGACGGATCACGGATAGGTGTCGTGTGTACTACGTTACGGCTTAATAATCTGGGGTAACTCATTAGTAACAATTTAATCCGTGATATACGCAAATAGCGATTGTTTCAAAAGACGCAAAGCGTATTACGGATACGTATCGTCTGTGTTATTCTACGGGGTTATTAACTGGGGCAACATTGATGTACAGAGTGTATGAGTAATATTGATTCATTCTTTTTTCTTGCTTTATTTCTCTTGAATTGATTCAGATTTTTCCGAGAACATATCAAACTTTTTGGAAACTCTCCGTAACTTTCCAAACTAAAACAGGAACGAAATTTTCGTTTTGTGTGAAGATAAGTATAATATTTTATCACAATATATTATGATTATCTACATAAAAATACCAAATTGATTGTTAGTTTCTAAGTGCAAATTGTAGAATAAGTAATAATCGGCAAATCGCTTTAGCCTTGGGTTTCCATACAATGTGTATGAGATATTAGGTATTGTTACATACATTGCAAACGTATGCCTGTATAGACAAGTAATAGGTAAGTATGTATCCAGCGAGTAGAGATAGACCAAGAAAAGTCTGCATCGATTTTGATAGCCCACGCAGTGCAAGTACTACAAGTGTTATTCATACGTCATAATTTCATAGAAGTTTGACGTTTAAAATAACACTTGCTGCAGACTTTTCTTGGTCTAACTCTAGTTAAGTGAACTAGAACACGGTATATTTGCAAACACGAGGCTCAATCGATTCGCATATCGTTAAATGTGCCTCTTGGTTAACTTTGCTCCAAAATTTGAAAATTAATTTAATTTTTAAAAATAAAATATATTGTGGTAAGCATGTTAATATATTACATATGCCGATTAAAAGTAGACCATCACTACTATGATATTGTAACACATGAATGAGGTTCAAAGTTAGTTTCATCTACAGGATGGCTAAAAAATAACTGCATTCCCGTTGCCAGGTTTTGGGATTATACTGAGCAACTTTTACTATGGGACCAACCCTGAAATCGAGAAAAAAAGTTTGGCTGTTTCATACATTTTGGCTGGTCCATTTTCTATGGGAGGGTCAATTTTTTTTCGCGATCGGGGATGGTCCCATAGTAAAAGTTGCTCAGTATAATCCCAAAACCTCCCTGGCAACGGGAATGCACTTATTTTTAAGCCACCCTGTATATAAAAACTGTTGGAGCACAATTACCCAGTGGGAAGCAGAGTAGACATTTTTCGGTATTTAATATTAGAAGTAGGCGTATTTCGTGAGAGACAAATTTAGGAATACAGACTGCTAATCTGTTTATTTTCAAGTTTATTCGCTACAATACTATGTATTTAATGTGTGTTTGACTTATTGGTTTAATACGTTTGATTTAGTACGTTGTTTTAATAATCATAAAGGTAATATTACAAGCATCGTACCGATCTTGTAACTGGGTGGCCAGTTGTAAATATTGACTTGATTTTATCTGTGTTAACGCTTTAAACTCCGAGTCGTAAATAGATTCCAAAAAAAGTAAGACAATTAATGTTGCCACTGCAATAATTTGTTTGTAAAATAGTAAATTTCTTTTTATAAATAAACACGCTAAGATAATTTATTTATTGGTAATTTTACTCCCTCGATTTAAAAAAGTACTTTTATTTACTTATTTTTACATAAATACAAGACGCGCTAGTAAAAAGTGGCAACACTGTCCTACTTTTTTTGGAATCTAATTATGATTTTCAGTTTAGTTATAAGGCATAAGTGTGTCCAAAATTATGCAAAATTGAACCCTATCACTTTGAAATAAAGTCCAAAATCAGGTGGGAAATATATTCCCACTGCCTTTTAAAGGCTTAAAAATCTTAAAATACAAAATGAAATGGAATGAAATAAAACTATTTGTCAAGCGAAAACTAACTTTAAAAAGTTGTATGATGATCTTAAATCTACGAACTTTTTACTGTATTAGAATTATAATAATAATGTGACTGTTTCAATAGATACTTTTTATTTTTTAATATTAATTTCTCAGCATTTAAGCTGTCGAATATACCTAAATTTTAAAATAAAAAACGTCTTTTTATACATTAAATACCTGGGTCGATCAACTATTTCTTGTTGTTCTGTCCCATCAGCTAGACAATTGTCTTCTATTATTATTATTCTAAGAGACAATTGTAGCAGTTTGTTAGAAGAACTGCCGTGCCCTGTTCTACAAGTATGCTTAGTAGATGTCCCATTATGGAAAGCTAGGCCTTATGATTATAAAAAAATCTAGTTTAGTTCATTTAAATACGAAGAAACTAGTATTTTAAGAGTGTCCCAGGAGACTGTAACCATGGCAACGAGTGACGAGAAAAAGTTGATTCACCCACCTACAAGATAACCTGTCGTCTAAAATTATCAAGGAAATAATATCAAAGTCACTTTGAGAATAAATTAATCAATCATAGAGTCGTAAAATATAAATAACACAGAAAAAACAAACCTGTTTGTTCTGTTTGCAAAATTTAAGGAAACTACAGCATAATTTGTGATAAAAATATTTATTTACGATACAGATACGGAAAGTCCACTTGACAACTAATCCCAAGAATTGACGTAGGCACTAGTTTTTACGAAAGCGACTGCCATCTGACCTTCCAAACTAGGTTTCCCCTCTAGGCCTTATCCAGATTAGTCCGGATTCCTCACGATGTTTTCCTTCACCGAAAAGCAACAGGTAAATATCAAACTATATTGTATCGTAAATAACTATTGTTTAAAGTAGGATAAGTATCTATTTATATCTAAAACATCTGAAAAATAACAATGATGTGTCAACTCAAGTATTATTATCACCATAAATTCTATTTCTGTTTGTTATCATTAATGACGTGTTCCAAGATAATGGTAATTTCCCTGTAAATATTATATTAACGGATCAATATCAACTGATGCAAATTACATGAGGATAACTACTTAATTTTATTACGTATTCAGAATAAGTTTATAACATTATCTACTACACTGTCTATATAGATTCAATAGTAGTTGCCAAAAGCGTAGCAGTATTTAAAAACAAATTAAGAAATTGGTTAGTCGAGCAAGCGTTCTACGACCATAAAGAGTTCTTTAAAATTTAGGAACTACGGTAGATGTAATATATTAAATACAACCTACATTATGTAGTGAAAATTCATACTTAAATATAATCTTTATACACTGTATAAAATGTGACATGTAATTTATATTATCAATAAATATTATGATTATGATTACTGTCCATATACTAAAAGATTTACGATACACACTGAATATCATTTTTATCCTTTATTTATAGGTCTTAAGTTAGGTCATTTATGTGTAAGTAAAATTTAAATACATTACATATAAACACATTATTAGCCACCTGAGTCCCTGAGGACTCATTAAGGATTAAAATCCAAATGGAATTTTGAATTAAAATGGAATATAAGAAGGTTCCAAATTTAAAAATGAATGACAAGGGGGCTCAGGAGGCTAGGGCCGTGCTGCCGGTAGCGAGGCAAGGCCCAAGCTGGTCGGGGCCTCCGAGAGAAACCGACGTACCATACGCGCCGTGACCAAGGTACAGCCTTCTGCTTCTGACCCTTGGTACAGCCACCTAGCGAGAGTCTTTCAAGGTGTTAGTCGAGACTCATCGCTATGAAACCATTCGCAGACATAATAGTATCACATGGCGGTTATCTCGTGAGCCAAGTACTTGCTGGACTTTTCCTTCTCGGCTGTCACGAGATTCTCATGGGATTCATGGGGGGTGGTGATGTCGACGAGCACGGCCCGGCGCTGCGATCGATCTATCAGCCAGCACAGAGTCAAACTTGTTGGCTACAGTACGCTGTGTGGTGTGGTGAGCAGTAGTCGGACCCTCCGATCGGTCCGAGTCCACCCCGTGTGAAACACAAAAGCTGTCACTCGGACGCCACGTCACCGAAGTGCCAAAACTGAAATTGAACTTTATGCATATGCACGTAGGTAGGTCTATGTTGCCCTGTGGTATGTGACCGATTAATCAGTCTTTGATGGCGTTGGACCTGCGGTGCGGATATATCGGTCATTGGCGTCCAAAAAGTTAATATGCCAACGGAGTATGTGAGTAGGGGCATTACCAGGCGTTGAAGGCGCACACTGTTGCCACCTGACAAGACTGCTTAATACTTTTGTGAGCCTATTAAAACAACGCTCCTTCACCGACCGTCTGATTATTACTATTATTGACTAAACTATGTTAAATTTTCTTATAAAATCGTTCCACGGACAGTATCCGTTTTCGTCAACAGCACAATCTTCCATTCGCAGCAGCGCCTCCAGCGGCGGATTTTGTAAACTGGCTTCAACGCCATCTCTGATCTGCTTCGAGGACTGATACACGTAGCGCACTCGCAGGAGCTCTCTATCTTTCTCTTCTTCGTACCACTTCTCAAATACCACTTTCCCGCCAATAGGCGTGTTCTCAAACTGACCATCCAACGAATAATCTTTAAAATTCAAAGCTGACATCAACGACAGTATGTTAGCATCGTGTCCTACAAGTACATAGAACTTTTTACTACCATTTTGAAACACATCCCCCAAATATTTAAGCAACGTCGAAGCTACATCTTTATCCAAGAGCTTAGTTTGAAAACGGATCTTATGGTAAGCTTTTATTATTTTCAAAAATGACTCCCATTCTTCTACTGTTCGTATTTGTCCCCATGCTACATCGTCTTCTTTCATTCCATCGTAATACGCCATCAAGAAAGCGTCAACCAGAGTATTTCCAAGTTGGATCGCCCCAGCAACATCTGGTTCCTTATTTAACTCGAAAACTATTTTATTTTTCACCTCACTCAAATCGCAAATATGTTCAGTTTTACAATATTCTGAATCTTTAACATCGACTATTTTATTCAGCCTTAATAGCGCGTCTTTTGAGTCGATTTTATTCAATTGCGCTTGCATTTCACTTAAAACGATCTCCCTAAACTCTTCCGTATCATTTCTTATAACTGGATTAAAAACTGGATCCATTCCCGTTATGTTCTTATAATAAACTTCCGCGCACTCGCCAAAAGCGCCTTCAGCGAACGTTTTCGCGGTTTGTATAGTTCTTTCTTTCGTATTAGAAAACACAAACACTTGATTTCTCGAGCACTTATCCAATAGTAACTTCTCTTTGATAATCCAGTCGGCGAAATACCTCCCCATGGCTTGTTCCAGTATCCGTCCTTTTGGTGTGAGAAACCCCGTTTCCCCGTTCCACTTAGGCCATCGTTTAGGGGTCAATAACTGTAAGTTCGTAGTCAAAGGCGTCCGTATGTTGTGCCTGGATAGCATAACCACTTGCTTTAACTGTAAACCGAGACCGACCCCGATAAATGTGACGATAAAAAATAATTTCGCAATCATTATGGGATCGATGTTCGCGGGGCGGCTTATCAATATAGACTGAGCGTGTAACAAGATTTGTTGTTCGACTCGTCTTTGGATTCTTACCAACCAGAATGAGGTGGTCTCGAATTCTGTATCAATATTATTGTAATTATAGACCGTTTGTATGCTGGTTCGAATAGCTTAGCAAGTAAAATGCAGTTGGCATGGTTTTGAATCTTATTATAGCAACTATAGCGAGATACAATTTGTAATGCCATTGACTCTGCAACATTTTCGCTGCGCTTTCCACGTTTCTGTAATGTAAGTATCTGTTTACTATTAAACAAAACTATAATAAAAAGAAATAGATACCTACTTAGTTTCGTAAGTAAAAGAGCGTTGACACCGACTAAAAGTAGGTATTAAAGATATTTATAAAGTAGGTACCTATATGTATTATAGTTGTATATACAAGTTAGCAACTGGTTCCTTGGGGTTTGGGAAGGGTGCTAGTGTGGGACGCTACCTGTGTAGACACTTCTGACCCCATCCCACCTCACCCAAAGCTCCAAAGTCCAGAAGTACAGGGGTCTCGGCCCCGAGTATATTTTTATTATGGCATTTGGGGTTGAGACCCGTGGCGCGTGGGGTCCTAATGCTCTACAACTTTTTAAAGAGCTATCAACGCTGGCTATCAAAGACTAATCGACTTCACTGGTGACCGAAGAGCTGGCAGCTTTCTCGCATAACATATTAGCATCGCAATACAGCGGGGAAATGCTGCCAGCGTCCTCGGCACAATGCCAAAGGGGCCCAATTTCTTAGATATATTTTTATTTGAGTTAGTATTACTTTTTAGTTTTAATTTAGATTTATTTTATAAATAAGTTAGATTTTTTTAGGTACCTACCTGAAACAGAAAATAAACAATATTTACTCTTTAAAAAAAAAGTTAGCAAATATATGAGGTATCTATATTCTGTTGTTTCCACAAATATCATAGGCACGACCGCTGCTTAACCTGTTGGAGGCCAATGACCGATATATCCGCACCGTAGGTCCAACGCCAAAGACGGATTAATCGCGCACAGACCACAGAGCAACATAGACCTACGAGCATACGCATAAAGTTCAATTTCAGGTTTGACACTTCGGTGACGTGGCGTCCGAGTGACAGCTTTTGTGTTTGACACAGCGCTAGGCACTACCTGGCACTACGAACTTCCAGTATTTACTGTATTTGCCGCTATCACTCTTATATTTGAGCAAACTTGAGCAAAATTGACGAACGAACGGTTTCGCGATTACGATTATAAGTACCAGTGTTTAGACCTTGTTAGGCCATACGCAATGTCATCCGACGCCCTTGCGGCGACCTTAACGGTCCGTTAGGTCTGGGGCCCATTTCTCGAACGATATTAGTCTAATATTATTGGTGTATTGTCATGGCAACCCATACGATTTGACAGGGGCCCATTTCTCGAACGGTATTAGACTAATAATATTAGTCCACGATCTGTCAAATCGTATGGGTTGCCATGACAACACACTAGTAATATTAGACTAATATCTTTCGAGAAATGGGCCCCTGTTGATGGCCATAAGATAAGATAAGCTAAGAGCGTTTTCACTCTGTCCAGTGGCGGATTTGCCCTAACTAAGGCCTAGTAGGCCCGGGCCTAGAGCGGCAAAATATTAGGGGCGGCAAATTGTGACAAAAAATTCGCTGATGATAACAAGAAATAACTCAAAATGTAATCAATACGATGGTTGTTGAGAAAGGGGCGGCTACAGGGCCTGGGGCCTAGGGCGGCAAAGACTGCAAATCCGCCACTAACTCTGTCCAATCTTTGTATGTAACCATCATGGATGTTTCGATCGTAACTATATAGTTACAAAACAAAGTTACGAACACCTTCTAAGCGCCACTTGCACCATCCCACTAACCTGGTTAACCGGTTAAACCGTTAACACAGTGTCAAATTTTACTGATAACCATGGTAACGCCAGCTTTAACCGGTTAACCCCGGGTTAGTGGTCCTTACATATTTACTCACAAAATAAAACAAAAATTCATATTTAAAATATTTATTCGCTTTAAATATCACAATGTACCAGCAACCAATATAACATTTTATATTTGATCACTTAAGTACATAACACTATATACACTAATAAGTACATAACATAAGATTGGGATAAAAAATGCATAAATAATATACAATTAAAATTAGGGCAAAAATAGTGGAGCCCGAATACTGATAAATTGCACGTTTAATATTATTTCACCTAATAAAATTTCACTTTTAATATTGATAAGAATAACACTATTAAATCTAATACTTGCGTTACTTATTCGAATCATTTATTTAAAAAACATATTTAAATAATTGACAACAAAAACATAGATTATGTGAAACACTTATTAGGTAAAATAATGTTAGAACATATGACATAATTGGAAATAGCACATCATTTACGTAATAATAGGTAAGGTTATTCGCCAGTAACTGGCCACTCTTAGTAACTGGCCACCCCAAACCAAAAACGAATTATATTCACCTATTAAACAGAATTCATTTTAGTATAAGGTTAGTTATTGAAGGCTGGCCAGTTATTGAAACCTTATACTAAAATGAATTCTGTTTATATACCTAGGTGAATAGAATTCATTTTTAGTTTAGGGTGGCCAATTACTGGTGAATTAACCTAATTGACAATAGCACGTTATTTACGTAATAATAGGTATATCTATAATTTGCTAATTATTTTAAATTAAAGTAATATAGCATAGCACCATGTTTAATAAGCAGACATCGTAAATTTTATAGCATTTTCTGTGCAGCGGAGTGGTGTTAACGGAATTGGTATAAACCCTAATGATTAATTAGAGTAAATTACGTTAATATTAACCTTAATTTACCATTTCAGTTGGAATTATCTATGTCGGCGGTCGTCGGCATATCGTGAAACGTGAAAATCTTTGACTCGTTCCCTGAGTCGACGGAGCCCCGCTACGCGGGGCTCCTATTTCTGGGCAGTTTGCCCTTCGGGCATCTGAAGCAACCTAACGAACCTATCCTACCTATCTATTGGTTTAATGTGACTATCGTCAAAACATTACACAGGAACATTACGATCTGCCTGATCTTACGATCGGCCTACGACATCTATACCAATTCCGTTAACACCACTTCGCTGCACCAAAAATGCTGTAAAATTTACGATGTCTGTTGATAAGGCAAGTTTCAGTTTGTATTGACATTTACTTTATCAGAAGACATGAGGTTAAGACACTGACCTTAGGGTCATACACATTTTATAGTATGCTTAACTTTCGCATTTTTCCTGTAGACATAGCAAAGAGAATCAAAATCAAAATTTTACGCTGCACCCTTAAGGTGGGATACATTTTTTCACTACTTGAGACTCATATAAGAAAAATGTGATATACATGTACGGGCGTTAACTTTTAATGTATTGTCCACAGAAGTGACCTTTTTCTGAAATGTGTTTGACCCTTACATTCCATGTACTTGTGCTCATACGGTAAGGGTACTTGCCCCAATAATGGGACAAGCGAATTTTATTTCGTTATTTTTCTTGGAGGTACTTTAAGTACCTAAGTAATAATTAAGAACTTTGTATGCTATGTTTCATTTTGTTGCCTAACAGCACCTTTTTTTGGGTGAATCTACTTATCTGTCTCCTGGGTCACATATTGAAACTGGGATTGAATTGCACCAGAACTGGAATTTACATAATTTAAAAACATTTTATTTATGGACCTTCTACTACCTAATCATGATCATGTTACAAGTGGGTTGCTGTTGTCGTGTGTTACTGTTGTCTCCTGACTCACGGGACACAACAGAAAAAAAAAGTTGACAATTGACTTTTACTAAAACACCCTATATTTGATAATTTTATACTCCATGTCTTATTAATTATGATAGGTGTTCCTATGCCTTAATTAGCGTATAAGCTAAAAATGATCACAACACACAATTGACATTAAATGCATTGGATGGGTAATGTTGCAAATAAGTATACCTGATCACATCTTAGATTTATAGCCGATAGGCGAATCTCTGAGGGATACGAGTATTGGTGTATTTTTACGTAACAAAGGTACGAACTATAGTCTGTATCTTTGGGTATTTAAATAAATGTAGACAAAACAATTTGTACATTTTCGGGTAGTTATAACATTTATTGGTTAACCAACCAAACCGCCTGGATCAGTCACTGAACGACCTGACTTTAACCTACATTATTTGATCATGTAATGATTTTGTTTACTTTTATTTAAATACCTACAGAAACAGAGTATAGTTATGAACAAGAACTTTTTTTTTGTTCGTAACTGGTTACGAACAGAGTAACCATTTCGCAATGTCAATTCTTTGTACAGTCAACCAATATGATTCCTAGGCCACTATAGAACCATAACCATGTCATAATGAATCAATCTGTTTATCTTCTACGAGTGTTACCAGATTACAATAAATTTGATTTGATATGTTTGTTTGAAAACAAATTTGATTTGTGAATTTGTTTGAATTTATGTAAGTACATTTTAATAATGTACCTTTTTAGGCACATAACAAAAGAGGTATGTTAATTCACAAAAATTCCTGACATTTTCGTATTCCGGCCGTATTCCTGACAAACGGCCAAAGTTACTGACATATATGTCAGGAATATGTGATGTATGTCATGTATCTATTCTAGTAGTTTACGGTTCTATAGTGGCCTAGCAAACAAATTGGTTAACTATGTTCCGAATTGAGATTTGGTACTTCGTTTTTTTTTTTTTCATTTCATATGTGATGCTTATAGTAATGAAATTAATCTTCAAGCGTTAAGTTATTTGCCTAAGAAAAATGGCTTAGCCAATTATTGTAAAATTTTTCGTTTTACGCTATTAGATTTTCATATTTTTGGTCATACCTAGTTAAGGTATTAGGGTAAATCGTCAATAACTGGCCACTGTTTAATAACTGGCCACCTTATACTAAAAAATAATTCTATTCATTTATCTCATAAGTTTTAGTAAAATTAAAGGCAGAATTAATTTTAGTATAAGGTTTCAATAACTGGCCATCATTTAATAACTAGCCACCTTGTACTAAAATTAATTCTGTTTATACATTATTGGTGAATAGAATTCATTTTTAGTATAAGGTGGCCAGTTATTGACGAATTACCCTATGATGATTTTTAAAATTCGGCCATATAAAACCTGGCCAATACCCGTTCATTGTTTAAATGCAAAAGGCACTAATATATAATATTTAAATTAATTAAGTAGAAATGCATAATTTTAATGTGATTTCAATGTGACTTAAATCGCGACCTAGTTTTTTTGTCAAATTGTGGGTATTTATCACGAATGTTATATTATAATGGTGGATTGGATACAGTAAACATAATATTATGTATTCGAAAAATATACAGTTTAAATTCGAGACGTAATCGATATAAAACGAACAGACATTATCATTAAGGGGCGACGAGAGAGGAAAATGGGAACTACGTTTGTATTGAGAAGTGGCCGCCCACTTCCCTCTTAAGTATTGGAAGATTTCTTTACACAGATTATAGTCCTCATGGCAAGGCACTTACAGTAATTTGCGATACAAGTGCGGAAAATGGGAAATTCGCAACGAGTGGCGAATCACGTATTCGCACGTGTATCGTAGGTTTTACAGTACATATGGCCATTTTAATTTTCAACGTAGTTACGTAATGTACTTTTCATCACACTCGCTCAGTAAATGTGGAATTGCACGCAGGTTTAGTGGGAGTTATAGAAAAAGCGTTCTCCCTAGGGAGTTATGAAGTTTCTAGTGCCATAATTAACAGTTTTTTGTCTTTATACAAGGCGTCGCGATTTAACTTACTCTCGTTTGCAATATTCAACTTACGCCCCATGTTGCACAATGTACTATATTATACCACAGGGTATCGTAATGTAGCGCCAGATGTACTGTAATGGTCTTTAATTGATTGATGCATATTTTCTTCAATGTGGCGAGTAGGACCGGTTATTCAACTTTGCTCTTCCTTGCCAGCATTTTGTTGTAGCTCTGAAAATTAATAATTATAATATCAAACAAGGAGAAATATATTTAAAAAAATCGGGCAAGTGCGAGTCGGACTCCCGCACGAAGGGTTCCATATCATTACGTAAATAACAGCAAAAAAAACACGTTTGTTGTATGGGAGCCCCACTTAAATGTTTATTTTATTCTGTTTTTAGTATTTGTTGTTATAGCGGCAACAGAAATACATCATCTGTGAAAATTTCAACTGTTTTATTTATTTATTTACTAATAATAACAGCCTGGTGATAGACACTGGACAGACAGACGGACAGTGGAATCTCAGTAATAGGGTCCCGTTTTTACCCTTTGGGTACGGAACCCTAAAAACGAAGTATAGTAATCTCACCTCCTCGGCCATCTGGTATAGCATGGCTGCGGTGTCGCGGCCCGTCTGTTCCACTAGCGTTTTGAAGATACCTCCATCTACGTCGCTCACTTCAGACCTGTTCATGTACATACATTGAGTTAATAAAAAAAAACACCACTATACATTTTGCGTCGAATGATAGTCCCTATGTCAGTCTCTTTTAAATAAATAAATATTATAGGGACATTCTTACACAAATTGACTAAAGTCCCACGGCACGCCTAAAGTTCAACCTGTCTAACTGGGGTTTGGCTCCAAAAGTGGATGTGAAGCCGCCGTGCACACCGTGCGAACATTCCTCGAGCATAAGGCAGGGGAGGTCCTGCTTAAGGTGGATGTTTGCAATGCCTTCAATTCCGTAGACAGAGGCGCCTTGTTGACCCATATAAAAGACAAAATTCCTCTGGTATATAAATTTCTTTGGCAATGTTATAGTTCTCCTTCCAAATTATTGTATAAAAGCAACGTTCTGGCTTCTTCTGTAGGATGTCAACACAGTCTATACAGTCATTCGACGAGGGGAGAGGGGGGACCCGAGCTGCATACGTCGCTATCATCGCCATTGTTATTAGTAGCTCGGTACACGTTAAAGGCCGTCGGCCCACTGTTGTACTTTTTACACTGCACACTGTGCCCACGGTAAGCTCATGAAGTCTTATTGTGTAAGTACTTAGACAACGATATATATTCGTATAAATAATATGCAAATAATGAAATACATAGAAAACACACATCTGCGTCAAATAAATGGATATGATAAAGGCTTTTCTCTAAACTCCGTAACATTCACCAAAAAAAAAATCTGAATCTTTTGGTTGGGCTTAATGAAAAAAAAATATTATTTAAATGTTACATTTCCAAATAAAGTAAAGTGCTAAACTTCACATTATAAATGCCGGGATTGAATTTCTCATGCGGGATTGCATTCCCTAGTTGTAACTGACCGATTATAATCGTCGGGTGACAAGCAAATGTCACTAAGTACTATCAAAAAATTAAAGTAACAATGCACTTTATTACACTTGTAACTTTTGCTTGTCACCCGACGATATACTATATATCATTATTTTTACTGTAAGCCATATTATGCCTAGTGTGTGAGTCAGCATAACCTGTAATACTGCAATTTTTCTATTTCGGAAATCAAGAATTTGTAATATATTCACACTTTAAGTTGATAAACAAGACCAAGTGCGGGTAGTTGGAAAAATCCGCTGTGGCGATGTTGCCTGGGGGTTCAGGGCATTAGCCGCGATAGCTTAAAGACGCCGGTTCGAATTCGGCCTTCGCCACTGGAGGGCTTTGTTAATTTTCATAGAAATTTGGCATTAGCGATCGCATTGCCACACTTCGTCACGTCACATTGCAAATACCATGCAGAGTAACATTGGTCCGATTCTAATAGTTGGAGTACCTGTTGGAGTAAGTCCTGGTCCTGTCGCGCGACACGATGAGCGTTTCGTTCTGGTCGACGTCGCGCTCGGCGGACGGGTCGAATGTGAAATTCTCCGGTATCGCTAACGGAGCCTGGATCAAATACATTACAATAAATTAATATAATCAATGTGTGTATACGTAAATAAAAAATAATTTAAAAAGTAATTTACTGTCGCAAAGGAAACTTACAATACAGCAACAAATCAAACAAAGGAAAAAGACACGATAAGTACAAATTAATATTTAATTCATTATTAATGTGGCGAAGACGAAGAGATATCCTATCATGTAAACAAACACTTCTCGAAGACATTATCACACTTTTCCCTGGAGTTACACAATAATCATCACTTAAAATGTTGTTGTATACTTTAAGAAACTCACAAAGTATTGAAATTAACCAAATAGCCACTGAAAAATATCATTTCTAATAAGATTTTCATCAATAATCGCAGTAACGAACGGGTCACCTCAAAAACATGTGACATTACGATGTCTAGATTGGCTATGAAATTATGAATCGTATTGTTGGAATGTTAATTTGACGTCACGTTTGTTTACATGATAAGACACGTAAGGATGAATAGGGACCGTGCGCGTGGAGGGTCTGCCATCTTGTGGCCTGAATCGGAAACATATGTGGACATGTACATTGCCAAAACAAGTGCTACCATCTACCGCTCTCGTCGGTACGTTTCCTTGTGCACAGTAGGTTCTGCCATCTTGCGGGCTACATCGGAAGCATAAACGACACATTTACGCCTCGCTCCAAAAATCTGACGGCTCCTATGCTGCCCCCTATAGTTCATGCACGGGGCCTATCGCGGCTAACGCCACGGTGGAACCGGTCCCAATTTCTCGACTATATGCCATCATAGAAAGACTTGGGCGTCTTTGACCAACTCTAAGGCCTAGGGGTTCATGGCGTCAGCCGCGATAGCTAAAGACGCCGGTTCGAATCCGGCCTTCACTTAGTGGGCTTCGTAATTTTTTTCTTAGTGTATGACACATTGAAATATTGAGCCCCTTAACATAAATAAATATTGCGTTTGATTGAGTTACCTGGCTCTTGGACAGCAGTGTGGACCGGCGCGGCGCGTCGCGGGCCGGCGGCGCCAGCAGCTCGAACGGGTGCCCCGACTCCACCACGCGTCCACTGTAATATCATTATGTAGATATTAGGTCCTTACCTATGAAATTGGCGTTTTTGTTCATAGATATAAGTCTGATCCTAGTTTTTTTTTTTTTACAAAAGTACATACACAATTACAATAAAACTACAATATGATTTCGCCAAACTGCTTGACAGCAATTAATTGTAATTTTTTATTGTTAAGTGTTCAGAATTAAGCCTTGAAAATAGGTCTTTTCATGTGCTGTCGGTTCGAGTATTAAAATTACTTATATTTTTCTAATGGTACCAATTTTCAAGAAATGGAGATATTGAAAACATACCTTAAAGGTGTCAAAAATTACTGGAAAAATTTTGTTTGGTTTGAATTAGCCATCAAAAAAATATCCGCAAAATTAATTGTATGGAAATTCGTGTTTCGTTGAAATTCTCCGAACAAAACGCCAATTTCATAGGTAATGACCTAATATATACAGTTCAGCCACAGAAATAGTTATTTGTACAACAAGAGATCAAAGTTTGATATTTCTTCGAGTGCTTATTTTGAGTCCCGTGCAAGCGAGCGTAGTAAGGGATTCAAAAGCGCACGAGATGTAAATAACTTTGATCTCGTGTAGTACACAAAATGTTTCACCCTAAGCAGTGAGAACATACCTAGAGGGACAGAGATAATAGAACCCAAGTATATCGAACTTGTATTAGACCCCGCATGTTGAAATGACATTTGACTATAAAGTAGGTCACTTGAATGTCATTTTGTCTCACTCAGTGAGCAAAATCGCATTTTGCTCACTGTTTTTAAGAAGCAAAGTACCCTTGTTCGAGCTGCTGAGGTGAAAATATATATTTATTTAAGGTGAAGTGGGTTCAGCCAGCAGAGTTTTTAGAGTTCCGTACCCAAAGCGTAAACACGGGACCCGATTACACCCCAGGCCAAAAGTATGGAAACAAAGTTATTTTTCTTAATTTTTAAAGAAAATTATAAGTAATTTACTTTTAAAATGTTCTATTATCATTTTACTATATTATATTTCTTTTTAATAAATACATTATTTATGTGAAAATTAGTTTTTATTGTCATATAAGTTTGTTTGCATACTTTTGGCCTGGGGTGTGTATACTAAGTCTCCGCTGTCCGTCCGTCCGTCTGTCACCAGGCTGTAACTCCTGAACCGTGATCGCTAGACAGTTGAAGTTATCACAGATGATGTATTTCTGTTGCCGCTATAACAACAAATACAAAAAAAGAATAAAATAAATATTGAGGTGGGGGCTCCTATACAAAAAAACGTGATTATTTTTTGCCGTTTTTTCGTAATGGTACGGAACCCTTCGTTCGCGAATCTTACTCGTACTTGGCCGGTTTTAAACTATTGTCCTTTTTGAGCACTAGCCTCCCGATGCTCAACTTTCGGCCTCGCGCGAGGCGCATCTCTTTCGGACGCTTCGGACTTTCGGCCCCACGCGAAGGTAGGCAGCGCCACTACCGACTGTACTTACCGGTCCATGACGATGACTCTATCGTAGTCCATGACGGTGTTGAGTCTGTGCGCGATGGTGAGCACGGTGGAATGCGCGAATTTGCTGCGAATTGTGTTCTGGATGTGCTTGTCGGTTCTGGAAGAAGCCAATTTCATGAAATCTCGGTCGCTTAGCCACAGAATAAATAATAGTACTACCGTACAGAAAGGACACTTCCTACAAAAACGAAGTTTGACAGCGTTTCAGGGACGAATCATGCTTTCCCTTTCTAATGTATGGCACTATCCCTTTCGGCTATTTACGGTTGTCGAAATTCACATCATTATCTTATCTGGGGTCGTGCACGCAAAAGGATGTCAAGTGGTGCCAACCCTAATAATTGCTCGGAGCAATGCTGAGCCGAACGGAGCCGAGTTTGCCCGAAGTCAGGAGTGTCTCCCCACTGACTTAACTTAGTTGAACGAGTATTAGCGAAGGTCTCCGTTTCGGAGTGGACAAAAGTATGTCCGGTTGTTCTCTACAGGTGGTATTTCTCGTGAAACTTTGTGAACAGGTTTCAGAATATAATTTTTTTGGCGATTCCGTTTTCGGATTTTTTTCAAAGTGGCTGAAAGCGTCTCACATTTTGCTTAATGAGAGAGTGAGACGCAATGACATTGGACAGGTAGAATACCACCCTTAGTGATGAATAACATATATAATAAATCTTTTCTCAAAAATGGACGGCAAAGTCGACTTTGCCGTTTAAAAAATAGGTCGCGAAGCGCGTAGTTTATGGTCAGTCAAAAATTAAAAAGTTAAAAACATTGCAGTCTCGATTTTGGGACTGCAATGTTGCATACAAATTCCATTATTTGTCGAGTTCCAAACTTTATAAAAGTTGAAATGGCCATATCAAATGAAGGCACAGGCCCATTAAACAGCCAAACAGATGATTAGTACCGCGACTATTTAGCTGTCTCAAATAGGTTGGCGTATTTTCGGCAGAAAATACACTTCTATTTTTTTATTAAAAAATAAAAAGGCGGCAAAGCTAATTTTTTCAATTGTTTCTACTTTTTTCTGTGAAAATATATACGTAAGAAAGTTGCTTTTGTAAAATATTTCTATGATATTTATATTTCTTGCACCATTTTTGAGAAAAGCACTATATATGACTCGGCTGGAAGGCTACTTGCTGGCTTCGGATTCAATTAAACGGACTCCCAAGGTCGTCCGTTTAAAACGAATCCTCAGCCTGCAAGTAGCTACTTCCGAGCCTCGACAATAATGTACTATTTCAATTTTGAGGACAAATCAAATTATTATAAATAATAAACAATAATTATATCTAACATCCGGACTCCACCACTGGAGGGCTTCGTCATTTTTCTATACAGGGTGGCTAAAAAATAACTGCATTCCCGTCTCCACCGCGTATATGACATCTATTTCAGATTATAAGCTATAAATCTGTTCAATAAATGAGTTATTGTAATGTAGACTCACTCAGTATCCACGTTGGCAGTCGCCTCGTCAAGCACCAACACTCGACAGCGAGCCAAGGCGGCCCGCGCGAGGCAAACCAGTTGCCTCTGCCCCGCGGAGAAGTTGCCTCCGCCGTCCCCCACCATCGTCGACAGGCCAGCTGGCATGTTGTTAATCATTTCGGTTAGTTCCACCTTGGAATAAAGAGCTGAAATTAATGTTTTTGCCTCGCAATCACAGGAGGAATTAATTCTCAGTTGTTTTAATTAGTATTATTTTTCTCCCCTCCGTAACATGACATACAAAACTGTATATTATGCTAAAAGTATAGGGTATTTGACTACTAGTAAAATCAGTTTCTTTTATCGAACTGTCAAAACGATTTTGCTACTATGGAATTTATATGAAACACTAGCATGTGACGTCACAATCTAATTACCTACTCTTTATAGTTTTACACGGGGTTTAAAATATAAATTGTGTCTATAAATAACTGCTGTCTACGTTTCTCTATTAATCTTCTGGTGCTTTATTTCTTTCTCGGTGTAAAATACTTTATTTTAAATACAGTCAAATACCCTATTGCGCCAGATAGATCATTCATGGCATCATTTACATAAGTTAAACATTGCTCGGAATCAAAGACATATGTAACTTCGTATAAGACGAATAAAGTCTAAGGAAAAAACGTGCCTCGGAATTCAAGTAAAAGTCATTCTCGAATAGATGGCGCACACACCTTTAGCCTATCCTCGGCTAGATGGCGTGACGACAACGTTTCATATTTAACAATTTTAACACATAGATATCAGTGAATGAACATGGATCGAAATGATATAAAAATAATAATATCATTTATCCATATATATACATTTTTTGATAACTTTATACGTTTTCATTTTGAATTTTAGTCGTGTGTCGATAGATGGCAGTAAATTTACAGTGACTACAAAATTTACAATGACAGGACCCCTCTATACTATCTATTCTTTTTGCTCGGAATTAATGACCAGGCGTTCTCAATGTATCTCACCTCATTTAACGCGTCGTATATCTCAGCATCAGTATATATGTGCTGCGGATCGAGATTGTCCCGTAGCGGTCCGGCGAACAAGGCAGGCCGCTGCGGGAGCGCCACGAGGCGCTGGCGCCACGCGCGGAGCCCCGCCTCCTCGGCCGTCACACCGTCCACGGATATCTTGCCTGACGTCTTACCTAACCTGTTATAAACATTATAGTTTGTCAAAGGACTGTCTCGTTTCAATCATAGGCAGAGAGAATCATACTATCTTTGTCTTACACTAGTACTAGCAGCCAAAAGAAAAGGATGAGTATAGTTTTCCTGGTTCTTACTGACTGACAAATTGGTTTGACCAACTATAAATATTATAGGACTTTCTTACACAGATTGACTAAGTCCCACAGTAAGCTCAAGAAGGCTTGTGTTGTGGGTACTCAGACAACGATATATATAATATATAAATACTTAAATACATAGAAAACATCCACGTCTCGGGAACAAATATCTGTGCTCATCACACAAATAAATGCCCTTACTGGGATTCGAACCCAGGACCATCGGCTTCACAGGCAGGGTCACTACCCACTAGGCCAGACCGGTCGTCGAAACTATAGTTTCGATTATCTTCCGAGTGTCATCCCTGGTCGCTAACACAGCCCAGAGTACTCGTTACGTTACTAATCCTGGTATTCCCGTAGGTACTAAGTATTTACAAACGACCACTGTCTGTCCGTCCAGACCAGAAACTATACACCTTGTTAGGGCCACCCCACATCTGGCGTCTTTCGAGCGTCGGCGTCGGTCAGCGCTATGGAAAATGACATCGCTCCGCAGTTGCGTCGACGTCGCGTCGACGTTGGGCCATAGAGTTGTAGACGCCGACGAGACGCCGACGCTCGAAAGACGCTAGATGTGGGGTGGCCCTTAGGATATGTTCTGTTTCCTCATTATGTTTATTTTTCTGTAAAAAGTGATTAATTTAATAAAATACGTGGGGAGTTGCGCCTGATATAAGTAGTTAACATAGTAATAACTTCAATAATGAAACATTACTCGAACATTTTATACACTCAAGAATAAATTTTTATATAAACTTTTCCCAGCCCCAATGCAACCAACGACGGCCACCTTGCCACCTTCTCAGTAGGCCTCACAACGAAACTGACGCCCCTTATAGCATACGTGGTACGTGGTACTTTCACTTATACTATCTTAGGAACGTTTTATACCTTAATACTGAGCGCCTGATAGGAGTATCATAGCAACAACTACAGTAAAGAAACATTGCTCAAACATTTTATTCAGGCGCTTGAATCTCTAATATTACCTGAACAGAGCCTGTATGAGTGAGCTCTTGCCAGCTCCAGTTCTTGCAACAACAGCTACTTTCTCAGCAGGCCTCACAACGAGACTGACCCCCCTTATAGCATACGTTGGAAGTTCTTTCACTTATACTATCTTATGAACTTTTATACCCTTAATATTCCGCGCCTGATAGCAATATCATAGCAACAATTGCAGTAAATAAACATTGCTGGAGCATTTTATTCAGGCGCTTGTATTTTTTGTATTAGCACAGAATAAAATAAATAATAGTAGGTACAGAAGGTTCACTCTCCAACAAAACGCGTTTATTACGACAGATATGACCGCAAGGTTGCGCAAACGCGAGCAGGCATCCGTTCCGTAGCCTACCTACTACAACTACTAGACACCAAAACTGGTGAAGCCGCATGTACTTGTAGCGACGCGATAAAATCACGGAGTGAGCCACGCCTGGTATTACCTGAACAGGGCCTGTATGAGTGAGCTCTTCCCAGCTCCAGTTCTTCCAACGACACCCACCTTCTCAGCATGTCTCACAACGAAACTGACCCCCCTTATAGCATATGTAGGGAATTCTTTCACTTAAGGAACTTTTAATACCTTAATATTCAGCGCCTGATAGCAATATCATAGCAACAACTACAGTAAACAAAACATTGCTGTAACATTATATTCAGGCGCTTGTAACTTTAATATTACCTGAACAGGGCCTGTATGAGTGAGCTCTTCCCAGCCCCCGTTCTTCCAACGACCGCCACCTTCTCAGCAGGTCTCACAACGAAACTGACCCCCCTTATAGCATACGTTGCAAGTTCCCTCGCTTATACTATCTTTTTATACCTTTAATATACAGCGCCTGATAGCAAAAACATAGCAACATTTGCAGTAAAGAAACATTGCTCTAACATTTTATTCAGGCGCTTGAAACTTTAATATTACCTGAACAGGGCCTGTATGAGTGAGCTCTTGCCAGCTCCAGTTCTTCCAACAACAGCTACCTTCTCGGCAGGCCTCACAACGAAACTGACCCCCCTTATAGCATATGAGGGAAGCTCTTTAGCCTCAACAACTTTGGGGGCTTCGACATCTTTGTGCTTTTTGTGGGGATTTTGAAGCTCCTCCTTTTTGGGGGGTTTCTCGTATTCTAGGGATACGTCCTCGAAGGCGATTTCACCTGCAATTTCATTGTAAGTTAATGGGTATTAAAAAAATATGTCTTATGATTATGATATGAATGTTTCAATAGGGTATTATACTGTATTTAAAATAAATTATTTTACACCATGCATGAAATAAAGCACCAGATAATTATTAGAAAAACACGGATAGGAGTTATTTTTAAACACAAGTTCTATTTAATAAATCGGATTGAAATATAAAAAGTAGGTGAGTTGACCGTGACGTCACGATGTAATGTTTCATATAAATTCCATATTAGCAAATTATATTTATTCTGAAATAAATTGTTTGAATTTGAATTTGAAATCATTTTGGCAGTTCTAAAAAAGTAACTGATTTGACTAGTAGGAAAATACCCTATTGGTGCAACTTATCTGCTATGTATTTTAGTACAAAAGCAAGTCGATATTGGGTAGTCGCCAGTCAGATATATCGCAGCGGTCAAGGTGCTCACAAATATGTGAACACGCCTCTATGGTCAAGGCGTTAGAATGCGAGTTCAGATATTTGTGAGCACCTTAGCCGCTCCGATATATCTGATGACGACTGTACAGACAACTGTAAAAATATATAATATAGACAAGTTACTCAAAAATATGTCCCATAGTTCTTAATTCACTGCCATAAGAGTTATGGGACATATTTTTGAGATGATTTGAACACCCATATTTTTACAGTACATTGGCGAATTTTTGTATGTAGAATATTGAATTTGGTTTGCGACGTATTCCGAGTGAAGGAGAGGTGGCGTAGCTACTTCAACGAGTTGCTGAACACGCAACACGCAAATGTGTCTCCTCCGGAACTGCCCCCTAATCTTGGACTTGTTGCCCCTATTACGCCAGACGAGGTGCGAAATTGCCTTCGCAACATGAAAAACCGAAAGGCCGTGGGTCCTGACGACATACCGATTGAAGCGTGGAAATCGATGGGTCCTCATGGTGTGATCATACTTACTGACCTTTTTAACCGCATCCTCACCAGCCGCAAAATGCCCAACTTATGGAGATCGAGCATTATAACGCCAATTTATAAAGGCAAGGGTAGTGTACAGGACTGTGGAAGCTACCGAGGTATTAAGGTCATGTGTCACACCATGAAACTCTTCGAGCGCGTTATCGACTCAAGGCTCCGGCAAGAGTGCACGGTCTCGGAATGTCAGTATGGGTTTCGTCCTGGCTGTGGCACTATAGATCCCATCTTTGCCCTAAGAATGCTAGTCGAGGCCTACAGGGAAAAGAAAACGCCCTTGCATATGGCTTTTCTGGACCTACAGAAGGCTTTCGACTGCGTACCGCGCCAGGTAATCTGGTGGGCTTTGAAGGAGAAGAATGTGCCACAAACCTATATTGACATTATCCGAGACATGTACCACAACTCGGAATCCATAGTAAGGACCGCCGTTGGCGATACTCACCCATTCCCGATCACAGTTGGTGTTCACCAAGGCTCAGCCCTGAGTCCTTTTCTGTTCAGCGTAGTGCTAGACGTAGTTTCAGCAAAAGTTCACGAACCATCTCCATGGCTTATGATGTACGCTGACGACATTGCACTGACAGATGAGGACAAACAGAAACTGGAGCATAAAGTGAACCAATGGAAGGGTGCGCTAGAGAACGGCGGTCTGAAACTAAATGTTGCGAAGACCGAGTACATGGCATGTGGCGGCACGGACCCCGACCCCATAAAGGTAGGAGACGATTATGTCGTGAAAACGAATAAATTCAAATACCTTGGGTCCGTGCTGCACGAATCGGGTGAAATCGATCACGACGTCCAAGCCCGAATTAGCGCTGCTTGGGCAAAATGGCGAGAAGTAACCGGTGTCCTCTGCGACCCCAGGATACCGGTGAAGCTAAAGGGCCTTGTGTACAAGAGCATCATCCGACCAGTCCTACTATATGGTAGCGAGACCTGGCCTGTCCTCGGAAGGCATGTCCAGCAGCTTCACGTCACGGAGATGAAGATGTTGCGATGGATGTGTGGCGTTACGCGACTAGATCGCATACGTAACGAACACATCCGTGGCAGCCTCGGAATCCGTGATGTAGCGGATAAGCTGCAGGAAAGTCGCCTCCGATGGTATGGCCATATACGCCGCAGACCGGTAGACTACGTCGGAAATAGATGCCTCAATCTCACTGTCCAAGGCCCTAGATCACGCGGTAGGCCTAAGAAACGCTGGCTGGACGTCGTGACAGCGGACATGGGGGAGAACAATCTCACACCCGAGGATGCCGAAGACCGGGCAAAGTGGAGAAGACTGAGCAGGAAAGCGGACCCTGGCGCCAGGCCGGGAAAACGCTAGGTCGAAGAAGAGAATATTTAAAAAAACCGGTCAAGTGCGAGTCCGACTCGCGTTCCAAGGGTTCCGTACATAAGTCCGACTCGCGCTTGACTGCACATTTCTAATAGGTTTCTTGTCATCTATAGGTAAAGTACTGTTTTGTGTATTTTTGTCAAAATTTTAAGCCCAGTAGTTTCAGAAATAAAGGGGGGGGGGGGGGATGGTCGGACAGACAGACAGGCGCACGAGTGATCCTATAAGGGTTCCGTTTTATTCCGGTTATTAAGGGAACCCTAAAAACGACCTTTAAAAGTTTAAACGGAACAGAACTTTCTGGACAAAAATGTACAAATTGAAAGGATACCTTTTTCAGGCCATTGCTCGAAGTTTAAGGTCGGGTGGTTGGACCTCAGAGCTTTCGTGTCCACCTCCACCGGCTTCTCTGGCTCTAGGTTTGTGTATTCTAACATTCTTTCCACCTGCAACCGAATAATTCGAGATGAAAACGATGATTATCCACATGCCACTCCAGTATTTTAAGACATTTGAATGAAAAAGATTGCTTAAGAATCCCCAGCAAACTCGGTTCTCCATACAAATGTAGTTACGCTCTCATAACGACTAGCTAGATTGCTCTGAAACTCGTACATCTAGTTCTGTAATTAGTTTATGTAGCTTCAGATACCATAGTTAGTTTTTACTCTATTTCATTTGTTTTATAAACTGGAGCTATATAAACTAATCAAAGAACTAGATATACCTCATGTAAGCGTATGTGCAAAGTTTCATTACAATCCAACATGTAGTTTTAAAATGAGAACGCAACTCCAATTCCACTCCTGCATGGGAAGGTGAAATTCGGCCTAGCTAACCTAGCTTGCTGGGGACTTTTGGGAGTTTAATTGTAAAATCTAATATTTTAGATTAGATGAGTTCAATCTGTGATGTCAATATGTGAAAAAATATTAGGTAAATAAACGATTTGTATTTGACTCTTAATTTTAAGAAGAATAAGGGGGTAAATGGAACTTACGGATGTCATTTGGTTCTCCACTTCAGCAGTCTGCCGCATGCCGTACTGGCACATTCCCACTAACCCTATAACCTGTGTTATGGCCAGTCCGACGTTACCCCCGATAGTATCTACAACACAAATAATATATATCGTCAGGTGACAAGCAAAACTCACTAATTACTAAAAAAAAAATAAACAAAATACTATATACTCTGTATCTTTAGGTATTTAACCGGCCGCCCCAATCTACAATGTTTTCCCGAAATATCCAAATATAATATTCCGATTAATCCAGCTTTGATGATTCATTTGAAGACAAGTCAAATTTCCCGAAAGTGCAATCTAATTTGAATCTTAAATTGGGTATTATACTGTATTTGAAATAAATTATTTTACACCATGCATGAAATAAAGCACCAGATAATTATTAGAAAAACACAGATAGGAGTTATTTTTAAACACATGTTCTATTTAATAAATCGGATATAAATATAAAAAGTAGGTGAGTTGACCGTGACGTCACGATGTAATGTTTCATATAAATTTCATATTAGCAAATCGTTTTGACAGTTCTAAAAAAGTAACTGATTTGACTAGTAGGCAAATACCCTATTGGAATGCCAAAGTCACGCGTATGTGGCCGATAAATCGTACCATGCCTGGAAAAGGGTTAAACAAAAGTAAACAAAATCTACCCTCAAATGGCTACTTTTGCCAGTTTCCCCTCTGGGTTGGAAGGTCAGATGGCAGTCGCTTTCGTAAAAACTAGTGCCTACGTCAAATCATGGGATAAGTTGTCAAGCGGACCCCATGCAGTGGGGAGACACTCCTTCCCTCGGGCAAACTCGGCTCCGTTCGGCACAGTATTGCCCGGAGCAATTATTAGGGTTAACACAACTTGACGTCCCTTTGCGTGCACGACCACAGATAATTACTTTAATTTTGACAACCCTAAATAGCCGAAAGGGATAGTTCTATAAGTTAAAAAGGGATATCATGATCCGTCCCTGAATCGCAGTCAAACTTCGGTTTTGTAGGAAGTGTCCTTTCTGTACGGTAGTACTATCGTACTTATTCTGTGTCCCAGGCTTCCATGAGCCCTGGCAAAATATTAGATTATAGGACATTCTTACACAGATTGACCAAGTCCCACGGTAAGCTCAAGAAGGCTTGTGTTGTGGGTACTCAGACAACGATATATTATATAATATATAAATACTTAAATAAATAGAAAACAACCATGACTCAGGAACAAATATCTGTGTCATCACACAAATAAATGCCCTTACTGGGATTCGAACCCAGGACCATCGGCTTCACAGGCAGGGTCACTACCCACTAGGCCAGACCGGTCGTCAAAATGCCGGGATAACGCGAGGAAGAAAGTTCTTACCTTCGCTAAATAGAAAGAAGCTGAAGGTGACGAAGGCGAGATAGAGGCAGCAGACCATGTCCATCCAGAATCCGAAAGCCCTGTTCGTGTTGAGGACCAGGGTCCATGAGGAACTGTGGAGGTCCTGTGGAGAAAGAAATAAATACAGTTTTGTAATAAATAAAATTATAATGTAATAACTTAAGAGCCCATCAACGTGCACACTAGCGCCACTGCTAATTAATCGTGATTATTTAAATTTAACAAAATATATTTAAATAAAAACCGGGCAAGTGTGAGTCGGACTCGCGCACGAAGGGTTCTGTACCATAATGCAAAAAAAAAAAGCAAAAAAAAAAACGGTCACCCATCCAAATACTGACCACTCCCGACGTTGCTTAACTTTGGTCAAAAATCACGTTTGTTGTATGGGAGCCCCATTTAAATCTTTATTTTATTCCGTTTTTAGTATTTGTTGTTATAGCGGCAACAGAAATACACCATCTGTGAAAATTTCAACAGTCTAGCTATCACGGTTCGTGAGATACAGCCTGGTGACAGACGGACGGACGGACGGACAGCGAAGTCTTAGTAATAGGGTCCCGTTTTACCCTTTGGGTACGGAACCCTAAAAAGGGGGCCGCTACGTACTGTATTGTGTATTTAAGTACCTTTTGAATACAACAACTAGTTTTTATGTTGCTGGATTCGTCGAACTATGGACTCAAAACAAAAACGGCCGTTTTAACTTTGGACGTATAGATGAACGAATCCAGCAACATAAAAACTAGTTGATGTATTCAAAAGGTACTTAAATACATAATACAGTACGTAGCGGCCCCCTTTTTTAAATACCTGTCGTCGTTAAATTTAAATAATCACGATTATTAGCAGTGGCGCTAGTGTGCACGTTGATGGGCTCTTAAGTTATTTTGCACGAATATGTATTATAAAAATGTAATAAATAATAACCTGTAACTTGTCGAATTCTCTCGCTAGGGTGACCTGGGTTTCCTTCGTCGATCTAATGGTGGCCAGACCACCGACCGTGGCCGTCGTGTGGTTCAACGATTGACTGCGAGCTGAAATAAAACAGTGTCATTAAATAAAACCATTAAATTAAAATTAAAAATAGAAGCGCTGGTGGCCTAGCGGTAAGAGCGTGCGACTTGCAATCCGGAGGTCGCGGGTTCAAACCCCGGCTCGTACCAATGAGTTTTTCGGAACTTATGTACGAAATATCATTTGATATTTACCAGTCGCTTTTCGGTGAAGGAAAACATCGTGAGGAAACCGGACTAATCCCAATAAGGCCTTAGTCTCCCCTCTGGGTTGGAAGGACAGATGGCAGTCGCTTTCGTAAAAACTAGTGCCTACGTCAATTCTTGGGATTAGTTGTCAAGCGGACCCCAGGCTCCCATGAGCCGTGGCAAAATGCCGGGATAACGCTTCCTCGCGTAAATAAAACCGGACAAGTGCGAGTCGGACTCGCCCACCGAGGGTTGCGTACTTTTTAGTATTTGTTGTTATAGCGGCAACAGAAATACATAATCTGTGAAAATTTCAACTGTCTAGCTATCACGGTTCATGAGATACAGCCTAGTGACAGACAGACGGACAGCGGAGTCTTAGTAATAGGGTCCCGTTTTTACCCTTCGGGTACGGAACCCTAAAAACTATAGAAACGGATTATATGGCGTATCATCAATTTAAAATACATCCCGACGTTTCCGAACCCTACTACCTACATTTGTAGTCCGTTGACAACGCAAAGAACGAACGAAACAAAAAACCAAATGAATGAAATGGATGTAAAGATGACTCACCTATATCCTCTTGAGCTCCCTGCTGAGGAACAGGCTGGATGGACGGTTGATTGGATGGATGAACTGATGGATTGATGGATGGATTGATTGATTGATAATTTGACAGAATGATTGATTTATTAATGGATTGACGATAGACTAAAGATTGATGGACTGATGAATGAATGAAAGATTTATTGATTTATGGACGAATGGATGATTGATTGATTGATTGATGGATGGAGGGATTAATGAATGAATGAATGAAGAATGAATGAATGAATAAATGTTTGAATGAAGGAATGGATGATTGATTGATGGAATGATTTTGGGTTGAAGAAGGAATGATATGATAGGAATGAATGACACACCTACAGCCTCTATCTTCTTGAGCTCCCTGCTGGTGCTGAGGAACAGGCTCCGCAGCAGGAACAGCAGGGCAGCCACCACACCCGTGGGCAGCAGCCACCAGTTGACACACCACTAGGATGACTCACCTATAGCCTCTATCCTCTTCAGCTCCCTGCTGGTGCTGAGGAACAGGCTCCGCAGCAGGAACAGCAGGGCAGCCACCACACCCGTGGGCAGCAGCAGCCACCAGTTCACCAGACACACCACCACTAGGATGGAGACCACTTCTAGGAAGAACTGAAACAATCATATTTTACAACCGGTGGTTGGACCAATCACATTCAGATAATATAATCGGTGGAAAGAAGTTAATAACTCTAGATGTAAAAGTGAAGAAATTTTAACTTAAAGTAGAATTACACAAGGTTAAAATTCCTTCAATTTTGTGTCTCTATAGTTCGATTTTTTTAGCATTAGAAAGAAGGTAAGCGTGCTTGACATGTCTTTTAGTCGAAAAAAGGTTTTTAAAAATCAGTAACTATTACTTATGAACGCGGAACAATATAAATGATCGTATTAGATTCATAATTGTTACATATTTGCCGTGACTTGTTTTTAAAACGTGTTTTTCAATTAAATGACACATCAAGATTGTTTACCATTTTTCTAATGCTAGAAAAAACGAGCTTATAGTTGACAACTTCTTCCCGCCGTGTACTTTATTAATTTGCTTTGTTTGAGTCAAATCTCAAGCTAAATTAGACACACATCCCAATAGGATATTTGACTACTAGTCAAATCAGAGTCAGATTTTGCTACTATGGAATTTATATGAAACACTAGCATGTGACGTCACAATCAAATTACCTACTCTTTATAGTTTTATACGGGTTTAAAAATAGAAATTGTGTCTATACATAATGCCCCCCCCCCCCCCCCCCACATAAATAAATAAATATTATAGGACAATTTTACACAGACCAATATAGTCCCACGGTAAGCTCAATAAGGCTTGTGTTGTAGGTACAAGACGACGATATATATAATATACACGTATATATAAATACTTCTATACATAGAAAACATCCATAACTCAGGAACAAATATTTGTGATAAACACACAAATAAATGCCCTTACCAGGATTCGAACCTGGGACCTCCTGCTTCGTAGGCAGGGTCACTACCGACTAGGCTAGGAGGCCGCCATAGACTGTGACTGTCTAATACAACTCACCCCAAGGCAGTCCACCAAAGCGACCGGCAGCAGTGTATCAACTTGCCCCATATCTTTCGAGAACCGATTCAGGATGCGTCCGGAGGGGTTATGGTGGAAAAACCACATCGGCGCATTGGTCACTCCCCTGGAAAAAAAGTAACATTCATTTAGATTCACTTGTAAGAACGAGTTATGAAAGTAATAGATGTGAATTCGTTGATAAATACTAGAAAGTCTATAATTTTTAATTATTCGTTCAATCATTCAATCATACTCTTTATCTTGCTTGTTTACTATAGTATGCAACTTGTTTTTATTTGTTTGTTAGAGTATTCACCTACATCAAATCTTCTATTAGTAAATCGTTAATAGCATTGTTATTAAATTAATATCTGGGAGACCGAGCTTTGCTTGGACAACATATAAAAACTCAAAAATGCGCGTTTTACCAGAGATAAGACCTAGCTAGATCGATTTATCGCCCCCGAAAACCCCCATGTAGCAAATTTTATCGAAATCGTTAGAACCGTTTCCGAGGTCCCGATATATATAAATAAACAAGAATTGCTAGTTTAAAGGTATTAGATAAATAAAAACAACATACCTAAACATGGTGTCGTGCAGTGTGATGGACGCGCGTATACAAGTGTTGTAGAAGAGAACCAGCTTATTCCAAGTAAAGAATATGCAGATTCCGATGAGACTCGCGTACACGTACACACATTGGTTGCGGGTTAGGTGGAACACGTTGCCGGACACTTCGGTGAATTCTGAAATAAAAGTTATTTTTGTATGTGATGATGATGATGTCCTCCCAGACGTATCCGTCGACGGCGACACCCGGACAAATCAGTATCAGGTATTCTATAAATTCTGACGTGCATGGGCTCGAACGTGACTTACGAAACCTAGTTTTGTTTTAAACTTCCGGCCGCAAGACATGCAGTAAAGCTCGCCTTTTGAGTCGTAAGTGTATGTGTATGTACTCTACAATGGAAAGATGTAGAACTTTTCCTGACAAAATAACAAATACATAGGAGAATTACTCTTTTTATGTGCGATTATTAAGTGTTATTTTATTTATTTAAGGTTAATATAGCTACTTCCGTCATATTTCTTTGATTTTCAATCGCAGGAAAAAAAACCATTTGCCTTTGATTGCTGAAACTAAAAGCAATCGCTGTTTTGTCGACGAAATTATCAATGTTGTTCGTTGTTCGAGACAATCGCTAGTGGACGGAATAGCCCCTACGACTAAATTAGCCACATTGACCTTACCTGGGGTTGGTAACGATGGTGTTTGGTTCTTGGCGACCCGTACCGCTGCGCTGTTGGCCTCCTCCATATTAACCCTGTAAATAAAATAAAATAAATAAATAATATAGAACATTTTACTTGCCCCAGTAGAAAACATGTGTACATTGTGGTCATGAACCATTTGCAGCATAAGTCAATGAATGAATGATTGAATGAATAAAACTAACCATTCTTTAAGCCATACGTCAGTAGACGAGTAGAACATTTGGGTCAGTAAAAAACATGTGAACATCAAGGTCATGGACCATTTGCCGCCACTCTTTATGTGTTGAATGAATGATTGAATGAATGAAACTAACCATTCCTTAAGCCATATGTCAGTAGACGAGTAGAACACTTGTGCGAGTAGGAAACATGTGAACATCAAGGTCATTGACCATTTGGTGCCGCCGCTCTTTATGTAAGATACGTAGACGCTGTTATCTACAGACCCTTTATGCTGGACTTCTCCTGAAAAAAAGGAAAAAGATAAATAACTTTCCCTCGTGATATAATAGTACATTACTAATACATTACGATACAAGTGCAAAAAGTATGTAAGTAAGTAAACACTATTGTACGAAAAGAAAAGAATAATGATACATCAGATTGAACATAAATATGTAGTACAAGGGCGAACTTATCCCTAAGAAGGATCTCTTCCAGTTAACCTATAGGTACCCAAGGAGTAATTAAAAGTTATGCCTAGAGTAATAATTATATAATATTAAATACTATAAAATAAATGTGTGTATAAAAGTAAGTATGCAAGTGTAATTTTAGACGTCAAATTACTATGAAATTATGAGGTATATAAATAACACTTGCACAGTCTGTGCTGTCGAAATCGTTGCAGAGTTATCTTGGTGTAACTCTAGCCTTTTTACTTGAGAAAGTTTTATTTGAATAAGCGACGCGAGAAAATCTGAAAGAACTTTAGTGAAACTCTCGCGTTTTGTACACATATTTAATTACACAAACGGGTCTACCGCGATATAATTTCATTGTTTTTACCTGACCACAGCCGTGGCCACAGCTGGTGCACGTCAGCTGAAACGTCGGAATTTAAGGTAAAAACAATGAAATTATATCGCGGTAGACCCGTTTGTGTAATTAACTTTAATGAAAGAACAAACAAGCCGACCCACCTTCGTAAGTCGGGTCCAAGTTGCTCTCCAAATCGAGGTTGAAAGACAGACATATCGATTGATTGATTGATTAATTGATTAACTATCGGGGTAATCGAAAAAAATATACTTAAGTGTCCCTAAAAAAGTTTTTAATGCATTTTATTTGTGTACTCAATATAAAAAAAAATATTAATGACTTATTCTGTAGGGATTGCGTCGGGGGTTAAAAAGAACAGCTGACTAACCTTCGTAAGTCGGGTCCAAGTGGCTCTCCAAATCGAGGTTGAACGACAACTGAGAGGCCTCCGACATGGAACGTTGGGATCGCAGCTTGTGACTGTGTTCCTGTTAAATAATACCCGCATCAAACATTTATTTAGATTTTACATGTTTGCAAACAGTAAAAAGTAAAACCTCCCAACTTATAGTCCAATACTGCAACTATGGTCCAAACTATGGTTGCAACAAGTTCTAAAGGAAATTAAGTACCAATACCTATGTTCCTTTTGGTTTACTCCGAGTTTTTTCTTCCATTTATAAACATACCTTGTCTTAGAACTACAAAAAATATAGTAAAAGACACACCTGAACAAAAAATCACAGTTAATTTTGGACCAGTTGGGAGCTTTGGACTATTATAGTATATAATAGTTGGGAGGTTTTACGGTAACCAAAAATTACAAAATACAATTACAAATATTGAATCAATGAAATATTTTAGATACTTTATTAGAGGTGTATGCAGTCTCTAAATGTCGTGGATCACAAAAAAAATCTAAGTACATATGATAAAAAAATACAAACAACAAAACAAATAGTAATTAAAAAAATTACATACTAAATTGTTGCCATGTTTAAGCATTTTACGTCAAAAATGTGACAGTTACGTAGGAAATGACGCCCTCATTTATTTTCTACAGTTTCTTGTCGGACTATACATGTAATATTAAAAGTAGCTATCACAAGTGTAAAAAAGTAAATCAGTGATCCAAATGACACTCGATTAGGAAGGCAAAGCTAAATTTGTGTATTTTTTTCTAAAATTGTTCACTCAATGTCAGAGCTACGCCATTACTATTCTAAATGAATTAAGGCTATACACATATACATAAATCTAACATACAATTATACGTGAATCTATGATTTACCACAAACAAGTAAAACTAAAAAAAAAACAGTTTTATATAACGTACACTCCTTTTGCATTCCGCTCTCAAGTTTTCAGCGCCAAGTACACAGCTGTATACCTTTGAAATTATACGAATTTTATTTGTACATGAAATGTACCATACTTTTTTGAAAACAAAAAACATGAGACAGCAACATACCACACTGTCCTGATTCTCGTAGACTATCTTCTCCTTCTGTTTCTTCTCTTCTATCTTCTCCCCCATTTCAATGAGGGCATTGAACTCTTGCACGCCATTTTGGAGTTCGTGGTACGTGCCTTGTGCCACAATCTGGATTATAGAAAGTTAATTAAATATAACAATATTAAAATAGAAAGCGAAGAACATAAAAAAAGTATATAATTATTCTTTAACTATGCAGGCAAAAACTCAATCATTTCAATTTTCAATCATACATTTTATTCATTATGTACCTATGTTATTCAATTAATCATTTAACTTTCATTTAATTGTCATATAAATAATGTCATTAATATTTTGGTTATTTAATTAAATTTAATTATTTCTCTATAGTTCACAAATATCGTCGGTAAAAACAAGGTTACACTATCAAAAAAAAAATATTGTGACTTTCCATCACAGAAGAGTCCCTATGCTTCTAGTGCAAACTCTTTCTTTCTTTCTTATAGAGTCTGGCTACTGAAATATTACCCAAAGTTTTGGCGGGAAATTCAAAAAATCTTGGGCTGGTCACACTGTGTGTAGTAGGAATTATAGTTTTGATACTAGAAAATATTTTTTATTTTCTGTGCACACGTAAGGTACCTAAGGAAATAAGTTAAATATACGTTGACTGCACTCAATGTCAGCTCACATTAATTTCTACCACTATGTAAAGTATAGTCAACGACAAACACATATGATTACGTTCCAATGTTTTGATTTTATTGATATTTTCCAGAACTTCTAGTTTATCCGTTTTTTTTACACACTTGTCCTGTTTATGAGATTCAGGTATTAATAAATTCACATACTTAATCAAAGTTATAGGGAAATGTTAGAAGTTTAGAACTAGTACTTAAAGTATCAAAATATTAATAGAGCACCAACCTACGAAATTGTTTCCGACTTGTAAACATTGCAGTTTTTCGTTATAAAACGCTTCACGTCGACTTCGCACATTGTCGTAATTATTTACGAGCTTAAATAATAGGTTGCGGACGTCACTCGGTATAGTCATTATTAATATTATTTAAGTATTATTTAAAATAAACGCCTTATAAACCGCGAACAATTTGAATGAATTACATAAATTGACAACAGACGTTTAACTTTTTTTTAAAGCATAGACAATTGGTGATGCAACAAGGAAATATCTGTCAACAAAATTTGGCTAGCCAGACTCTAGAAAACCTATTAAAAATTGTTTTAACCTTTCAAAAAGAATGACTGACTTTACTTGTTAGGAAAGTACCTAGTCTATTTTTGTGAGAAAACTACTAATCATGCTTACTTTTATTGTGGTGGTCAATAAAGAATATCTGTAATATAGTTAGTAAAATAGGAAAAAGTGTAGACTGAACGAAGATGTAGTGACAAAAATTGAGAAAGGTATGTTGATATGCTTTGGACACGTGGAAAGGAGTGTAAGAAGGCTAACAAAGAGAGTGTAAAAGGGAGAAGTAGAAGTGGGAGTTGGAAGGGGTAGACCTCGGCGGACTTTCTCTGATCAGATCGGGGAAACCCTGAAGAAAGTGTACGAGGAATGTTATGAAAGTGAAGGAAGCGAAAGAGGTATGTCAGGATCGTAGCAAGTGGAAATCCGTGGTCTCTGCCTACCCCTCCGGGAAATAGGCGTGATTATATGTATGTATGAATGTATGTATAGTTAGTGTTACCTTTCCAGAACGCATAACGCACACGTTGTCCGCGTGGCGCGCGTAGTGCGCGTGGTGTGTGACCAGCACCACTGCAGAATGCTTTAGGAACCCACGAATGCATTCCTCGTACATAGCCTGGGCTACCTGTAGAAAACACGACGATTTCATTCATTCAAAACCTTAGTCGTAGGTATCGCTAAATGCCCGCAAGAGTAATAAATCAAAAGTTATTTAATTATTTCTAGGCCTTTGTTAAATCAATAAAATAAAATGAGTCCTTATGCTTCATGGCTTCATTTGCATTAAGGACTTTTCTATCAGAATTTCAGAAAAAAGGACCCTGTGGCACTAGAAGCATAGGGCATTCTGTCATGGAAAGCCACAATTTTTTTTTTAAATTATGGATACGCTTAATTAAAATAAAAAATTGTGGCTTTCCATGACAGAATGCCTTATGCTTCTAGTGCAACAAGGTCTTTTTTTCTGAAATTCTTATTTTTTTAATTACGCGTATCCAATAGCGAATTTGAGGAATTCTCATAGGGATCATAATTCGGCACGTAAAGTATAGTTAAAAGTTTTTAATAAATCCATAATGAACGGAATGAATGAATGATTGAATGAATCACCTTAGTGAAAAAATACCCAATGAATTAATAATTAATTGAATTATATACCTTAGCATCGACAGCGGCTAACGGGTCGTCCAGTAGGTACACGTCAGCGTGTTGGTACACACATCTCGCCAGCGATATGCGAGCTCGCTGTCCGCCGGACAGTGAAGCGCCTGTAGCAATCAAATAGCTTCATCACACTTGCTTCTAAAAGGTACGTAGGCGATTCGTAAATTCTATATTTCGACTAGATAGTAGTAGATAAATTTGGAATATATAGTTTTGGAACGAAGTTCCTTATCGGACGGTTGGCGGATGGGGGCTAGGCACAAAAAAGTGTATGTTTTGACCGTCACAAAAACCCCTCACAACCTGTCACAATATGTTATGAGGATGACGAACACGGACACGGATACGTACACGGACACAGACACGGACACGAAGAACATAACATAATATAACAGAACATAGCATAGCATAGCAATGACCATGACTAATGAATGAGCATGAGCATTAGCATGAGCATTCCAACCGAGTGTTCCACGACACTCGCAATTTTTTTAGATAAGTCAGGAAAAATATCACAACTTTTTTTCTCCATACAAAGTGAAACACCCTAATGTGGGTTACCTACCTCTTTCACCGACGATGGTCTTGTCGCCGTGCGACAGTATTTCCAGATCGCTCTTCAGCTGGCAACACTTGATGACCTGCTTATACCTCCTGAGGTCCATCTCCTGACCGAATAGGATGTTTTGAAATAAACCGGTAAATACCGGTATTTAATAAACCGGTTTCGAGCCTTACCTCTTTCCCGACGATGGTCTTGTCGCCGTGCGACAGTATTTCCAGCTCGCTTTTCAACTGGCAACACTTGATAACCTGCTTGTATCTCCTGAGGTCCATCTCTTGACCGAACAGGATGTTTTGAAATAAACCGGTAAATACCGGTATTTTATAAACCGGTTCCGAGCCTTACCTCTTTCACCGACGATGGTCTTGTCGCCGTGCGACAGTATTTCCAGATCGCTCTTCAGCTGGCAACACTTGATGACCTGCTTGTACCTCCTGAGGTCCATCTCTTGACCGAACAGGATGTTTTGACGGACCTGAATCAAATGCAAACTGTATAGCACCAAATAAAAGTATTTACACAAATTATATCGTATATAATGAATTTAAAATACATCCCGATTTTGGCATAAATTATTCAATCATTCGATCTGAAATTAACCTTCATACCATGACCCTTCGTTAATTCATTCAGTCATTCATTTATTCGTTCATTAATAATTCTAGCATACATTATTCAATCAATCGTTCTGAAATTAACCTTTATACCATTTTTTTCTCGTTACAGAAACTTGACAAAGAGACACGATTAGAGATAGAGAAAGAGTGAGTGAGAGGTATATACTTACAGAGGCCTCAAACAGCCACGGGTCCTGTGCGGCGTACGCCACCGTCCCCGTGACCTCCAAGTGCCCTTGACTCGGCTGCAACTCGCGTAGGATGGCTTGCAGTACCGTGGACTTGCCGGAGCCGACTGTACCCGGTATACGTAGACCAGTTGACGGTCACACAACAAGACACGTTCATTTTATACTATTTTCAATCACACATTTATTCATTCACTCATTCATTTATTCCTTCATTAATTATTCTAGCATAGATTATTCAATCAATCGATCTGAAACTAACCGTCATACCATGACCCTTCGTTAAAGCTTAGTTTTAGATTAATTATGGTTTTAAAATGTTGCCACGCCCTAGTAGGGTCCACGTATGTACTGACTAATATAAAAGAACATCTTGTAATACCATGGTTGCAATAAATGATTACGATTGTAATTAATTCATTCACTCATTCATTTATTCCTTTCGGTAATCATTCTAGCATCAATTATTCAATCAATCGTTCTGAAATTAACCTTCATACCATTTTTTCTCGTTACAGAAACTTGACATAGAGATACGATTAGAGATAGAAAGAGTGAGTGAGAGGTATATACTTACAGAGGCCTCAAACAGCCACGGGTCCTGTGCGGCGTACGCCACCGTCCCCGTGACCTCCAAGTGCCCTTGACTCGGCTGTAGCTCGCGTAGGATGGCTTGCAGTATCGTGGACTTGCCGGAGCCGACTGTACCCACTATAGTGGTGAGGCTTTCGGGTTTTATCTGAAAAGAACAATCTAGAAGTAAGCTCTTATTGGTTGATGGTACAGTCGCTATCAGATATATCGGAGCGGCCAAGGTGCTCACAAATATCTGAACACGCCTCTATTGTCAAGGCGTTAGAGTGCGTGTTCAGATATTTTGAGCACCTCGGGTGTTCCGATATATCTGATGGCGACTGTACAAACTCATACTACTATGTCTAAATAAATATAATACAGTAAAATTTTAATCCCAAGAAATTAGGGTTTAAAAAGTTGTCCAGGGGAACGAACACAAAATGTTGATTTTCTTTTATGTCTTAAATAAATAAATTAAGGCCTTTGCCCATCAGTAAGACACTCTAGGCTCATATGCCGGGTGTGGCCTGTAATATGAACAAAAAATTAAACTGTAGGCTGTACTTCTCATACTGACCAACATTCGTTCAGCTACTTTTAAAAATAACTTGTGGTTTGATTTTTAATACACTTTAAAGTTTATTCTAAGACGCAATGTACTGCGAATTTTGTTATGTTTAAGGCGTGACAAGCAACGTCAATCACAATGATATGGCATGGCGATGGCGTCCATTGAAGATAATATTTATTTTGTATAAAAAATAGGGAGTCTAAATACTTCATATTTTTTAAAAGTTGTTGAACAAACGTGTCACCGTTTGAGGAGTACAATCTATGTTTTAATTATTTGCTCGTGTTACATGCCACACCCGGTTAATAAATATAAATAAATGTACTTACAACTAGATTGATATCGCTGAGCGCTAGCGTTTTTCTGTCCATATTGTCCCCGCTGTCGCCCGATTCGGCGTTTTTCCAATACGCCGTGTAGTTTTTCATAGTTACAAGGACCTGTGGCTTCGCTAGCTTCTCGAGGTTCGTGTCCGATTTTATGTAGGCCTGTTGCCTGTGAACATATAAATTATAGATAATATTATTTTGCTATGGTTGCGTCTCCTGGGTTACCCTTTAAGCTATCTTTAGCCGTTTTAAACACTGTCACATTTTGGAAAGTAATAAAAAGAATAGAGGTGAAGGTCTAAATAGTTTGAACTTAAATTTAGATTGAAATAGATTTATACAAATTATTTTCAATTGTTTCGTTTGACGCCGAAGCACAGAATAAATAATAGTACAGTCATCAGCAATAGTATCTTACACAACTAGGGCCGCAAAAATATGTGACACGTTCTTATTTGGAGCGCAATAAGAGCGCGTCATATATTTTTGCGGCCCTAGTTGTGTAAGATACTATTGCTGATGACTGTACTAGGTACAGAAGACTCACTCTCTAACAAAACGCGTCTGTTACGATCAGCACATATATGGCCGCTAGGTGGCGACAGCGCCACGCGCGGCTTATGGCAAACCCCAAAATTGGGGCCGAACGGATGTACTTTTAGCTACCTGTAGCAAAGCGACGAAATCGCGGAGTGAGCCACGCCTGGCCGAAGATATCCGGGAGCGGTATTAAACTTGTCTTTATAAGTTTATAAGGCCTTTCCAAAGAGACACCTCTTAGGCTCTTAGTTAGTTATTTATGATATAATATTTTTTCAACAAAAACAAGCTGACAGATCAGAATGTCAATTTTTTTTATTTTATTATTATAATAGATTTAGAATAAATCACCAGTCTGTAATTTTAGGTAAGGTAATAAGATGATAGTGAAGGGCAATCGTATTGTATCTGGGAATTTGTTTAGGATATAAAAACAAATATAAGTAAAAATACTAACCCATTACCAATCTTCTCAAAAACCCCATTAGCCTTCACCTTCTCATCAATCATCATCAAATCCACCCCATCCTTATTATCCACCTCCGGCAGCAGCAGAAACTCCTGCATCCTCTTCACACTCACGTACGCCTCGAGAGTGAAAGTGATAGCAAGAGGGAGGAAATCCACTAAGGTGTACTTTAGTATCTCGTAGTAGGAGAATATGACGAACACTTTGGCGGCGGTTAACTCGTTGTCGAAGGAAAGGAAGGAGATTATTGAGAGAAATATGGCGACTTTGGTGTTCAGTTTGACACAGGATATCATGACTGCGCGCAACCAGGACATCTTTTTTATTATGTTCATTTCTTTTCTGGAATAAAAAGGAGAATAAGGGCTGATTTAGACGATGCGAGAACTCGCATGCGAGTTTCATTACATTGCGGGTTTTGATCCGTCGGTTGAATTGGACGTAACCAACAGTCCGCAATGGAACTAAAATCGCATGCGAGTTCGCGCGCCGTCTTAATCAGCCCTATTAGTTCCAAATTAATTTCTCTACTTCTCTTTTTGCACCATTTTTATTACATCTCCGTTTAGCCCTATGGTTAACTGGTATAGTCTCCCTCTAGGCATTAAATCCGTCATATGTACATTATGTTTTATTTTGTGCAATAAGGAACATACTTAAGAAAAAATATTGAAAAGGAAAATAAAAAAGGAAAGTGTATAATTTGATAATGGATTGGGTTAGTCAGATCGACACTTGTGTCCACTGAGTTACCGATGTAAAATGGAGGCCTATTGAAGAAAAAAAACAATAAGTAGGTATGTATTTATTAAAAGTGCTCCTTGACTAAGAAAGATCTCATCGTCGTAATTTAATTTATCCAATAATTATTAAATGTTTTTTTGTCAAAAATTTCATTTTTGATAAAAGCTTTTATCGCTGACTATACTTTTCTTTCAACAGACTCATCGAGATAATTCTAACAATCCCAAACAAAATTAGGTTACGTTGTTTTACTCCAGAGTGCCTATGACCCCCTCCTTTGTCCATCACCAGATCACATCGATGGTACCATAATATTGCATTGTCATCCAACTTACACGTATAAGAAGTTTCAGATCAATCGAATATAGGGTAATTCGCCAGTAATTGGCCGGTTTTAGTAACTGGCCGCCCTGAACTAAAAATTAATTATGTTCACCTATAAACAGAATTCTTTTGTAGTTTAAGGCCGCTAGTTATTGAAGGCTGGCCAGTTATTGAAACCTTATACTAAAATGAACTCTGTTTATAGGTGAATAGAATTCATTTGGTGGCTAATTACTAAAACCGGCCACTTACTGGCGAATTACCCTACTTACTTCCTAGCCTCTCCTATGATCCTAGCGAACGCGTTCTCCCAAGCATACATCTTGATAGCTTCTATACTTTGAATAACTTCGTTCATTAGTCTGATTCTGTTGTCGGTCCGCATGGCTGTTTTCCGACGTAGTTTACTGGATATTTTGCCCAGGTAACCTGAAAACAGAAAAGGTAGATACCTAAAAACAGATAAGGTAGGTAGGTACCTATTCGAAATGAAGCGTAGTGTAGCGTAGATCAAGAAATATTTTTTTTTCTTTTTTTTCTATCCTGAGTAACGCAGTGGACAACAGCGGTAATTTTTTTTGTTATTTGAGTAACAACTTGTTGCATAATGTGAAATACGAAATTAGACACGTCTTTCTTTTGGTAACCCAGGACACAAAATTGGTCGAAAAGTGGATTTGTGTAATGTAACTAACCTTAATTATTCTTGTATTAAGCAAAAACGTCCTAACGGCGGTTTAGTAACACTTTAATTTGGTAACCCAGGAGAAAAAATAGCCCAAAAGTTGATTCATTATCACCTACGAGTTACACCTTTGAGACACACAGAAGGTAGATACGGGACTTGCCTTGTAAAGGTATGAACATGAGTAAAAACGCAACTCCAACCAGTGTAGCCACACCGATTTGCCTGTAGTACATAAGTACACAATCAGCAGGCTTTCTATTGATGTTCAAATTAAATCTACCATGAACAGACAAGCCATGTCAAATAGTGGCGCGTCGGCGGTTAGAACTAACTATTTTGTTCGGTAACCCAGGAGACAAAAATGGTCCAAAACTTGATTTGAGAATGTAACTAACCTTGTAGAGGAATAAACATCAGCAGAAACGCCACTCCAACCAATGTAGCTACACCAATTTGCCTGTACATTAAGTACACAATGAGCAAGCTCTCTATTGGCGTTCGAACTAGATCCACCATGAACAGGCAGGCCATGTCGAAACGTGGCGCGTCGGCGGTCAGGAGAGTTAGCACTCGGCCGGAGAGACCGCTCTCGCTGGTTTCTAGTCGTAGGAGCTGTAACAAAAAAAAAGTGTATAAAACAATGTTTCACATAACAAAATCGTAAAAGATCAAATCAAAGTATCTACTACAACTATTTATACATTTTTATGCACATTTTTTTTTTTGTAATAATATGTTTAAACATTATAACTACCACATATCATAGGTGATGTGAAAAGCAGTATGTGTCAGATGGTAGTAAAATTATTTCCATCTTGGGCGTAACACACTTGAATACCTCACTACGGATTCTACTACTCTCGGATATTCTATTAGTAGTAGTAAACTCTTTATTGTACAAAAATACATATTAAAAATAACATACAATTAGTGAGAAGTACAAATGCGAACTTATCCCTTTGAGGGATCTCTTCCAGTTAACCTTTGAGTAGATGAGACGAGAGAGTGAAAAGAGTAGGAGTACTGAGTAGATTCTATTATATTACCATATTGTTCTTTTTTATTATAGAATCCTTTGCTTCGTTTAGGATTCAAAGTACGCCCTCGCCGTTAATATATCATTTTGCTCCCTTGTGACACAATCTACTGTACAAACTGTACTTTTCTTTCAACGAAAATGATAAGATGATGAGGGGTATTCTATTATGTCTTCTAATACATACATACCTTCCTGTAGATGAGGGAGCAGCAAGCCACCCTTATTTTCATAGCCATGTCCAACAACCACAACAACATAGGATGCATCATACTTGCATTTATCGCCATAAAACTGTAACCAAACAGAATACAGTGTATAGTTATAGTCTGTCGATTTGTAACTGGCCCCGAGCCGCTAATAACTATATTAACTACTAATAAGTAAAAAAGGGTCGTGTAATTATCTACGATTACTGAGTGCTGGCGAGTCGAACCAGTCTAAAATGTGTCATCCAGATGCGTAACAAAGGCGTGTTATCGGAGAACGCACCTACACTGGTTTTTTGAGCGTTGGTGCCAATTAGAATAATTAAGACCCTTTTTTGCAGGTAAGCAGCACGTGCGGTTTTACTTAACAATAGACAAAGGATTAGCAGTTCGGGGCCAGCTACAAATCGACAGACTATACTGTCATGGTAAATATGGTAAAGTATGTAGTAGTAGTGTCATATTTCGACAGAAGATTAAAACTGTTAGAACGCCATTTGACGGAGGATCAAAATGGCGTTCTAACAGTTTTAATGTTCTGTCGAAAGATGGCAGTAAATTTACTGTGGCTACATATACATAACATATACATAATTTGCTTTGACGATCCGCCTCTATTTCAATTCAAATTATCTTTGCTGTAACGTAATAGAACAAGTTAATATAAGGTATAAGACCGATAACTCCGCATAAATTATAATTCATATTCTGACTTGACGACTAAAACATTTCAAACACAATCTACCAATAGACCGGGAGACAGTGACACATTTTACTGGGTCATTTGTACCAGTATGGCGGTTCGTCAGGGGTCTAAGTACGTAATGAAGGAAAGAAAAATGATGGTCATAGCGCTGGTACCGGCGGCCCAATCGCGTGGGCGTTAGTCGAACGTGTCGGATAAAATACGAGTGTCGAACGATTTGTTCCACAAAAATCCTCGTATTTTCCGATAGTCCATAAAAAAGAAGTAGGCGGTAGCGTAATGCCATACTTCTCCGGTGTGACTTATAGCCCGCCATACTGAGGCGAACACATTAATTTTGAAAAAACTATTCAACCATTTGTGCCAAGCAAATTTTTGCACAGGTGATCATCGTCGAGCAGCCATTCATGGACATCACCATGCCATACTCTTCGGACGGTTCCCAATGGCCGCCATACCGCCGCAAGGGAGTTAATTTTTTTTTTTTTGCCAAAGGTAGAAAGGTTTTTTGCTAGGTAAAATCCCCCGACATACTGCGAGCGTCCGCCAGCCCCGCGCTGGCGGCCGGCGCACCGGAGAGCACTTCGGCACAGGCCGGGGGATGCCGCGGCATGCCGCCGCGTGTACTCAATCAAAAGGGATTAGTGACTAGTGTGCACGAGTTCTCCCCCGTCATCCCGGTGCTACTCCGACGCACTCGGGAGGCCTCGGCGCATACCGGGGGATGCCGCGGCATGCCGACGCATACCGGGGGGTGCCGCGGCATGCCGGCGCCTACCGCCGCGGTATCCTCTATTTAACGTGCTCCTCGATGCCGCGGAGTAACAATCCTCCGCGATGCTCCGAGGTCGGTCTCAAGGCATTTAATTTTATACCTGAATGTAATTGAAATAGGGAGGAATATACATTGATAATTTTAAAGTGATCTGCGCTGCGCTCAGCCGGTTTGCGCAGGCCAAGTCACACAAGCGCACTGAGCGAATAGGCTAATGTATATTATATAATGTAATGTATAAATAAAAATAAAAATAAAATAAATAAATAATATTATATAATATTATATTTTAGGTTGTTGAGGAATAATTATGATCAAATAGTTATTGATTGTTAATATTGTTATACAGAGGTAAAGTCTAACCTTATTCATAAACGCACTACAAACCTCAATTAGCTAATAATCGTTTGTCTTTATCTGGCATTTTGACTTATGTATTTGTAAGAAAGGGATAAAACATAATTTAAATCAGGCCCGTATTTTTTTATGAATAAGGGGGTAAGAAAAAAACATGCCCACCTAGTTTGACAACCGAAACAGGCAACGTTGTACGTTGTACCGCGTCATATGTTTTATGGGGGGTCCCTTTGTTTCCCATAAAGTTTTAAGTCATAATGTATTGTTTGTCATAAAACTGAAACCGTTAACTTTTCAGGATTATCGTAAGGTTATTCTATAGATAGGTTAGTTTAGGTTTGTTTTATGGCAATCCTGAAAAGTTACGCGTTTCTGAGAAAAACCAATTATGACAAACGAAAATTGGGACAAACAGTACATTATGACTTAAAACTATTTGGGAAACAATAGAGACCCGTTTTGTGGTCATTAAATTGTACAACGTCAACTATTGACAGTCAAAGGTACCTTATTATCAATATGATAACTTACCCTACTACCCCCGCCGCATAAAAGTACGCCAGAGTGGTGCTGACGCCGGCGTGGTTTGGTGAAAAATAGTTTATTAAGCCCTCGAGGCACATTGGAATGGATAGCCTAAAAATAAAACACAAATTATTGGTAATAACTTAAGTTTATAAAGAACATCAATTTTATTTTAAATTTATTTAACCACTGTTCGAGCTAATAATCGAACTCGTAAATCGTCTGTGCCTTAAGAGGACAATGGACGACCGATTTTCTATCTATACATCTGGCAACCCTAACTATATTGTCAAGATATAATATAGTTAGGGTTGCCAGATGGTCGGGATTTGGCGGGATTCTCCCGATTTTTAGCATGTGTTCCCGATTCCCGACGAAGTGAAAATTGTCCCGAAAAACGGCTTCACGTTAATCACGTTATAGAACAATAATTTCATGTTCCGAACTGTCGTCGAGCGACCGAGCGACCCGCGTCGAGCGCGTAGCTAACGTAGTGCCAATAATGTAAAATATCGTTGTTTTTAATACAATTACTTTATATACTTTATGTTTTTTTTTTCCCGACTTAAGTCCCAAAATCCCGAAAAATTTATATTTTTTCCCGATAATAGCGCCTTTCGATCTGGCAACCCTAAATATAGTATAGCCAATGGCATGGCATGGCCACAGTCTATAAAACAATACAGTCATTCGAAGAAGCCGTCGTCGCAGGGCAATCGTGCGGGGTGCGAGTGGAGGGATAGGTCGCGCGCAACCGAGCTGCATACATCGCCATTATTAGTAGCTCGGTATTACTTACAGGGCTAACGTGTCTTATAGTAAATTAAGTGTAAGTCTTGGGCAGTTTTGTAAAAGTCTGTGACAACCCTTCTGTGTTCTTGTGCAGGCATTTACGCAAACATCAAAGGCGTCGGTTCACTGTTTCTTTTTACACTGTATTTCAATCACAGCCATTACCTTGACTGTGGTTGATATACATCAAATTGTTTCAAAATATTTACAACGATGTTAATATCCAGAGAGGAAAATGGGGACCACGTTTGTATGGAAGGTGATTTCGGGGCGGTCGTCCACTTTCATATTAATAATAAGTCCTTTACGTTACTTTTAGCGCCATTTCATAATTATTTTTAAACTAACACAAAAATGTTTAGATTAGGACTTGAAGCTACGAATATTAATAGGTTGGCTATATTTTGTCTCCTGTGTTACTGGGCAAAAAATGGGTATAAAAGTTATTGCATATCACTCAATATAAAAAATGGAATAAAAACTTAATAAAATTTTACCTTATGCTAGCGTCGACAATGGCGAACAATATATTTCCTATGATAAACTTAAGACCGTATATCTTAATAATAGCACGCAGTAGGGACGGTTTCTTGCCTTTTTCTGAAACATAACAAACATACAATTTAGATATACCCAGAATATTGTTATGCATACAACATTTGGGCGACTCAACTTTTTGACCCACAGTTTTGAGTGTCACATACGTTACTCAAAATGTCTCTGGAGTTACCAAGAAATCGGGCTGTTTCACCCATTTATAACCTACTTTAATAAAAGGTACTCACTGAGTTCCTTAAGAAAACATAAAATTAAAACTTTTTGCTGTTATTTCTATTTAGTTTTTAAGTTTGAGTGTGTTATATTTACAATATTTAATTACCTAAATATTATTTTAGTATATTATGATTGTTTTAATTTTTGGGTATTTTGAAACGAAATAAATTTGATCAATTATCTTTTTATTCTTACCCCGGTTATCCAGTTCTTGTTTCCATTTCTCGGCCAACGCGTCTCCCCGAGGCGCCGCCCTATGTCCTGGAGTACATCTGAAAAAAAAACAATAATAAATAAATATTTGGAGACAATCTTACAACCAACCTAGTCTCAAACTAAGCTAACCCTGTACTTTTTTTTTAAGTTTCGATGTAAGTAGACTTACACAATATGGATTTTAAAATCTGTAATAAACAATTTTTATACGGAATAAATAGGGTAATTCGCCAGCAACTGGCCGGTTTTAGTAACTGGCCGCCCTAAACTAAAAATGAATTTTATTCACCTATAAACAGAATTCATTTTAGTATAAGGCGGCTAGTTATTGAAGGCTGGCCAGTTATTGAAACCTTATCCTAAAATGAACTCTGTTTATAGGTGAATAGAATTCTTTTGGTGGCCAGTTACTAACAGAGGCCAGTTACTGGCGAATTACCCTACATACTATGTCATATGTACCCTCAAAATATTAAATGGGGTTCTTTCGTTTTTTTTATAATATAGTAAGGCAAACGAGCAGACGAATCGCCTGACGGTAAGCGATTACCGTCGCACACCCGCAACACTGGAGAGATTGCGAGTTCGTTGCCGGCCTTTAAGATGGAAGTATGCTCTTTTCTTGAACGTTTGAGGGTCGTATCGGTCCGGAAATACCGCGGGCGACAGTTCATTCCACAGTTTAGCTGTGTGAGGCAGGAAGTTTCTGTAGAAACGCATAGTTGAGGCACGTTGAGGCAGGGACCGAATACCGGTATAATTTTCATACAAATTAAACGGTATTCCATTTCGGTATCACGGTTGTTTATGTATATTTTTGCACTTAATTTAGCTAATCTGATCAATAATTATCCTTACCTAAATACTATTCTATAATATCAAAGAAATATTGTGAAAGCTATGAGATATTTTGATTTTTAGTTACACCGGTAACGGTCTCTGCGTTGATGACTGCCAAGCCAAACATCTAGAGCCCACTTGCACTATCCCACTAACCCGGGTTTAACCGGTTAAACCTCCAGGTTCATGGTAACTCCGGTTACCATGGTTACCAGTAAAAATTTGACACTGGGTTAACGGTTTAACCGGTTAAACCCGGGTTAGTGGAATGGTGCAAGTAGCGCTAAGTGTTATACAGGTGGCTAAAAAATAACTGCATTCCGGTTGCCAGGGAGGTTTTGGGATTATATTATACTGAGCAACTTTTACTATGGGTTGTAAAGTTGCTCAGTATAATCCCAAAACCTCCCTGGCAACGGGAATGCAGTATTTTTTTAGTCACCCTGTATATAATGTTTCAGTCATAAAAAGCTAAAAATACGCACCTGTATACATCTGATATGCTAAGTTGACCTTTGCGACCTTTCACGAACAGTGGCCTTGTGTACCTGGAAGATTTAATTAAGGTCATCGGTCGGAGATAAAAATAATATTATTAATAAAGCTTTAAAGTCTGTATCTTTAGGTATTAAAATAAAAGTAAACAAACAATTTGTACATTTCCGGGTAGTTATAACATTTATTGGTTAACCAACCAATTCCAAAACCGCCTGGATCAGTCACTGAACGACCTGACTTTAACCTACATTATTTGATCGTGTAATGTTTTCATCTACCCTCAACTGGGTTAAGGAGCCATTTGAGGGTAGATTTTGTTTACTTTTATTTAAATACCTAAAGATACAGAGTATAGTCAGGGGTGCGAAACTCCTGACTTCGGTCAAACTCGGCTCCGCTCGGCTCAGCATTGCTCCGAGCAATTATTAGGGTTGGCACCACTTGACTTCCTTTTGCGTGCACGACCATAGATAAGATAATCACTTGATTTTTGACAACCCTAAATAGCCGAAAGGGATAGTGCCATATATTAGAAAGAGATAGCATGATTCGACCCTGAACCGCTGTCAAACTTCGTTTTTGTAGGAAGTTTCCTTTCTGTACGATAGTACTAGTAATTATTCTGTGGTATAGTAACAATGTGCCAAGTATGAATTACTTACCAAAAACATGATTTCGATATGAGATTGGCCGTCTCCCTCGGATTCTGCTTCCTGTCTATATCGAAGTACCCTGGGTCCATGTTAAAACTTATTTAAGTACGAATGTAAGTAACACTTATTTGTATATTGGCACTGTTGGTTACGGCATTGTATCTGTAACGAAAGAAAAGGTGATATTAGTTGCGTTGTAATGTACCAATCCTTATGACTCTTATGAGAGACGGCACACCGCTGGCGTGACGTGCGTGTGGCACCAACATTTTAGTCTGACACGATTATTTTGTGGAGCCATAAGAGCGTGTCACATATTTTTGCGGCCTTCGAAGAGTAACATATATATAACACGTACAATACCTACGAATCTAAAATAACACGTAATAGCTTCGATATTAGATGGATTTTTCTTTGCATTGATCATTTTTAAGGGAGAAGAAGGGCAATAATTGTAAAGTAAATACTTTAAAATAAAACTATTGAAACGGATTATATCGCGTATATTGAATTCATACTACATCCCGACGTTTCGAACTTCAGCGTTCGTGATCAACGGGTGACTGAGGAAAAACTACACTGTGCAAAAACTACCCACTTACAAAATAATGAACCATCATAAACTATACATTTTAAGGCCAGTTATACATACAACAAAATTGGTTGGTGGTTGTGGTGGTTTCAATAGTTTTATTTAATGAGTAACGAACGGTAACCGGAGAGAATATTATAAATACTTTAAATTATTCATATTTTTCACTTGACGACGGCAAGGTTATGATTATAACAATTTATTTATGTGGTTATATTATGTCATTACGTACCTCAACACAATGGGACAAATTTCAACCGTCTACCTATTATGGCAATGGATCACGAGAAGTTGTTTGTATGGGAACCATCCTTAATTTTTAATGTTTTATTCTCATTATGCAAAATTATCTAGGAGGTCGAGACTAGTCTCACGACATCTCATCTTGGTAGTCCAAAAACACTAAAAAATCCCTCACGTAATTGATGGACAGCCCCATAAAGACAAAGCAATAAAGTGTAGAGTTGAACGACCCGCATGCATGCATGATTGTATGTATACGCCACGTGTTTTTGAGGTCACTATGCTAATTGCCTGTTTTTGCATAACACCGCTCACGAAGCGATTTGATGATGACCCCGTGATCTTTGGGCTTTAGACGGGGATATATGAGCCACTTGCACCATTCACTAACCCGGGGTTAACCGGTTAAACCTAGAGTTACCATGGTTACCAGCACAATTTGACACTGGGTTAACGGTTTAATCGGTTAACCCCGGGTTAGTGGGATGGTGCTAGTGGCGAGCGAATCAACTTTTTGACCGACAGTCGTGTCTCTTGCGTTACTCAAAATGTCTCTGGAGTTACCAAGAAAACGGCCTTCTAATATACATAGTTTCTATTTATTAGGGTTGGGTCTTTGAATGTTTTAACGTACACCATAAAATGAAACAGAAAAGCCATAAAGTTTAAAAGTGGCTGACAGTTTTGCGTTGGTCAACAAGTTGATTCACCCGTCTGTCAGATCTGTCTGACATCGGACAAGTCTCCAGCACCACACCTGGTAACTGCTCAAATCTGTCAGACGGACAGAACAAATCTTACGCAAGAAAAACTGGCCAGGTGCGAGTCGAACTCCCCCCAAGGGTTCCGGCACTACGCACTTTTTTTAATGTTTTTTTCTTACGTCTGACTCACGCTAGGTTTTTCTGAAATTTATAAGTAAAGAACTATATTCTGTGGTTTTTTTTCCAAAATTTTAGGCCCAGTAGTGTCGGAGATAAGGGTGCATGAAATGTAATGTTTTCTTATTTTCTTAAATAACTTCTAAACAATTTATATTAATATTAAAAATAACTTGCTCAGCAACAAAAGCTTACAACTTGACTGGTATTTGGTCATTTTCACTTAAAAGTGTACCATTTACTTTTTTTTGATATTCCATCAACTTTTGGGTTATTTCTACTCTTAATCACGAGGACTATCGATTTAAAATGAAAAACAAGTGTCCCAACAAAAACGTCTGTTTTGTAACGCATTTTCACATATTTTGTACGGACCGTTACAAAACTGACACCCAAAATTTGTGTGAAAAACCCTTTTTTTCTTTGTCTCATTCAATAGTACTCGTGATTCTGAGTCTAAATAACCCAAAAGTTGATAGTTTTTCGAAAAAAAAGTAAATGGTATAATTTTTTCTGTAAATCCCCAATATCCAAAACTGGAGCATGTAACTAGAGTAACCAGACCTTGTGATAATGATAAGTAGAGATGCCACGAATATTCGACAACAATTCGGTATTCGGCCTATTCGACCACTTTGACGAATATTCTATAATATCTGTTGCACCTACCCAAAAAGAAAAATTACACAAAAAAATAACCAATAACTAAACTAGGTATATTTAATATTTGAAATGTATTCTTGGATAGCAGTTAAATACGAAGGCACGTTTTTGAACATTTGTTGATTACAAAATATTTTATTATCATGGGTCTGATTTGATTGACTCTAACTACATTCATTAATTCTGTTCAACATAAAATATATCTTAGCAAACGTTTTGCTTTGTTTGCGAACAGTTTTCATAATAATTGTGACTCAAAATGTTCGCATGTCATGCCGAATATTCGGTGTTCGGCCGGGAGAGGGGTCGAATACTCGGTATTCGGCCAAATTCACTATTCGGGGCATCTCTAATGATAAGTTATCTCAACTCATGTAATGTCGGCAATAGATACCAAGTATTAGTATTTGTATTGCTATTGCCTGATAACGTGATTGATTGCCTATTATAGTCTGTCAAGCAAAGTATGTCAGTAGCAATGTACAGCAAAGTGAAGTAGGGCAACACTCAAAGAGCAGTATTGCGCTAAGAAAAGCAGCAATGTACATTAAACCAAAACATGTAATTATCATAAAATTAAATTTTACAAATATTTACGATCAACGAGCATGATTGTACATTGTAGGCACCTTGACTGTACCAGGCGTGGCTCACTCCGCGATTTCGTCGCTTTGCTACAGGTAGCTACAAGTACATCCGTTCCACACCAATTTTGGTGGCTATTAGCCATAAGCCGCGCGTGGCGCTGTCGCCACCTAGCGGCCATATCTGCCCTGGTCGTAACAGACGCGGTTTGTTAGAGAGTGAGTCTTCTGTACCTAGTACTATTATTTATTATGTGACTGTACTTAAGTTCATGCACAATCTTATTAAATATATTGATATTTAATGATGACAACTCCTGACAGTCAAATCAAGTCTCCTGACACTCCACAAGTCAAATCCTGAACTTTAATTACACCCGATTAGAACTTGGTACCCGTATATAGATCTCAATTCTTTTTCCGGCGAAGTCAACAACGACGAATATTCTTAATATTGAACTTGGCTCTCATTTCACATTTATGTTTTTGATGGGTATGCATTTACATAGCCTAGCGCTCTTGGAATCATTGCATAGTAAATACAGTAAATACATAATGTCCATATCTAAATCGCATCTACCAGTCCGGCTACAAATCACAATGGCCGACCTCACCCATTAAATCACGACGACCTTGACACCGTGACCTTTCCGACCACCATAAGCTTCTGACGCACGTAACGTAAAACTATAATATGGTGAATTTTAGGGTAAATGCCGTTCTGTAATCTGCGTTTATACATATAGTCGTAATAGTAAGTATTGATTTTTGTCAATTATGAATCCCACCAAAAACATTTTCATGTAAAATGTTGTCAAGACGAAACCATACGCTCGCACTGGCAAAAAGTTATCAGATCTCTTGTAGAGCCAAGCTTCTAACTCTACAAGCCCTTCACAAACTCTACACCTTAGTCAAAATATGTGACTTGGCCGTTTTGTTACTACAAGAACTATTGTATAATAAAAAATAACTAATAGTGAATACCAAAAACCAAAAAGCAGACCAAAAAGACAGACCGAAAAGGAGATGGCGGGACGACTTGGACGCATTCTACCCCAAATGGTGGGAAAATGCCGATGACAGGGTCGAGTGGAGAAAACGAGGGGAGACCTTTGCCCAGCAGTGGGACACCAAAATAGGCTAGAAAAAAAAAATAGTGATTACATTTTTCACCTTACGCCCATGTGACGGTAGCGAAACGGCCAAGCCACATATTTTGACTAAGGTGTAGAGTTTGTGAAGTAAGGGCTTGTAGAGTTAGAAGCTTGGCTCTACAAGAGATCTGAACTTTTTGCCGAGAGCGAGGGTTTCGTCTTCGCAACATTTTACATAAAAATGTTTTTGGTGGGATTTCTCTTCTTCTTGTAAGTTGCTCATAACAGTCATAACAATCTTCCGTCTCCGAATGTAAAGGGTATCGCAGATATACCAGTGTCAGTGAAATTTGATGTTTCTTCAAACAAAAAATAAACGTTACTTTAGACACTGACACACTTCGAGCAACACCGGCTTCCGACTAGGGATTGCAAACCGGATTGATTCTCAATCCGGCCGGATCCGGCCGGATTTTGGCCTCAATCCGACCGGATCCGGCCGGACCGGTTCCGGCCGGACCGGATCCGGTTAGGTATAAGGATATTAATAGTACATTATTGTCGAGGCTCGGAAGTAGCTACTTGCAGGCTGAGGATTCGTTTTAAACGGTAGTAGCCTTCCAGCCGAGTCATATATAGTGCTTTTCTCAAAAATGGTGCAAGAAATATAAATATCATAGAAATATTTTACAAAAGCAACGTTCTTACGTATATATTTTCACAGAAAAAAGTAGAAACAATTGAAAAAATTAGCTTTGCCGCCTTTTTATTTTTTTAATAAAAAAATAGAAGTGTATTTTTCTGCCGAAAATACGCCAACCTATTTGAGACAGCTAAATAGTCGCGGTACTAATCATCTGTTTGGCTGTTTAATGGGCCTGTGCCTTCATTTGATATGGCCATTTCAACTTTTAAAAAGTTTGGAACTCGACAAATAATGGAATTTGTATGCAACATTGCAGTCCCAAAATCGAGACTGCAATGTTTTAACTTTTTAATTTTTGACTGACCATAAACTATTCGCTTCGCGACCTATTTTTTAAACGGCAAAGTCGACTTTGCCGTCCATTTTTGAGAAAAGTTAATTAAATGACATGTTTTTCAAGTTTTATGCGTTATATGAGAAACAAAGGGTATTTTTACAAATGTATTCATAAAACAACAATTTGAAGTTAATAAGAAATAACTTTTTAACAATAAAATAAAACTAAGTATGTATTAAAAAGTGTCACATAGTCAATCTCAATTTAAAAATAAAATTTGAAATCTAAGTAATTTATTAATTTTATTATATTTAATCATTCACATTCTGCTCAAATTTATACGTTTACAATAAAAATATAAATTTGATTTGATGGGATAATTATGGGATGGGAAATGGAACTCCTTGAAAGGACAAGTTTTCGTAACTGTTCTTTGATGGAATTATCTGTAACGCTGACATCCATTCTAGTAACAAGATATTTTACTTTAATCAAAATTGTATGAAATGCGCTCCAATATTATCTTGGTTTCATTTTTTATCCGTGAAAATAGTTTTATAGCCTAAATCACAAATAAATAAATAATTCATGAATAAATACTTGGGGACAATTTTATACAGATCGACCTACTCGTAGCCCCAAACCAAGCAAAGCTTGTAATATGGGTACTAGCTAGCTCTAGGTAGTACTACTAGGCGACGATATATATACGTATAGTATATTGATAAATACATGCTTATATACGTAGAAAACACCCATAACTCAGGAACAAATATCTGTGTTCATCACACAAATAAATGCCCTTACCGGTATTCAAACCCAGGACCATCGGCTTCATAGGCAGGGTCACTGAATGAATGGTCACTAAGTACTCACTAGGCCAGACCGGTCGTTACAAATGCCTTCCATGGCATCTCCATCCTTTAATTTTTACTTCTAATTATTTAAGTAATGGTCGTATCGTGCCGATTCGTGCCACCAACATGAAAGAAGAGGAAATCCTCTTCTGTTCTCAATCATAGTCATATTAAATATCATCTTATTTTACTAAATTTGGATTTTTTTATTCGTTCTTTATTCTGTTTAACTTCTTTCTTCTATCCGTCGCCTTTATCTCACCTAAAACGCGCAGTGGGTGCTGCGTGTGGTCTTATTTTCTATTTTCCCGGATCCGGTCCGGATCCGGTAATTTCAACCGGATCCGGTAGCTCCTAAAAAGTGCCGGATCCGGCCGGATTACCGGATCCGCCGGACCGGATTGCAATCCCTACTTCCGACACATCGGAAGGGAGGGGCCCAAGCGATATCTCACCGTACAAATCTTTCTGCCATTTTTCGCGGGGGGAAAGGTGCACACAGTCGCACTTCTCACACACTTACATTTAAATCCAATCTGTAATGACGACACAAATACATAGAAAATGACACACGTCAAAGACAAATCTTGCAAACCTCGATCTCTTTTTGTGTACGGACGAGTGACAAGTGTCACAACACGGACACTAACACATTTTCGTTGAAGTATGTTATTGTATTCTGAGAGATGAGAAGTCGGATTTGTCGCTCGACCGATCCGCAATTTGTACTGAGCGAGCAAAATCGATAAATCCAACAATTACATGAGACTAAAATATAATCATTGTGTTTGAATGTAATTAAACGTATGATATGTAAAAATAAATATTACATGTGAAATGTAACACTTTCTTTTTGTAAATTTGATGTCCCCGACCTCTTTTTATAACAAAAAACCGAGCAAACAGGCATTTTTGTGCAGCAGTGTTCACGCGCGCGTCTGGACTCGGTCTAGTGAAAAATCCATGTGCAACTAGTTTTATTACCCGCGCTAGATTAGACTGAGGCGCTAATCTTGTACCTCGGCAGAGGGGAAATAGTGCGAATGCCGCCTCCCTTCCGTGTTGCTCGAAGCTGACACATCTAATCCATATCGTTTCTAGATCTATTAACTGACGTATCTTAAAGTTCGAATCGGGCAGTATGTCAGTGCCAAGTTTTTTCAAGCATGGATTGAATGTATTTGATATTATACGTATATTTTTGACGTAGCGTGTATCGATAAATATTGACCTTCATGCAACGACGTGTGCCTCATAATTTCTTATCTTTTTATTATGTTTACTCGTACATTTCATCGTACCTTTGTGCGTATAGAAACTGTTTACTTATAGTGTTTACATTTTATCTTTGTATATTAATCAAATTAGTTCCAAAAATAGCGTTTCGAGGAATTCATTGGAAATCATTTTAATACTTTCATTTGGTCCTAAATAAATGCGTGTAATCCGAGTTTGCTCTATCCCAGGAGGTGTGCATAACTGAATGAAAGGGTCGAAAATGTATGGAAATATTTGGGACACTTTTTTTCTCCTATTAGGGTAGAGAGAGCTCGTAATTCCGAGTAGAAATAATAATAAAAATATAATAATATTTCAGTCTATATACGTCCCACTGCTCGGCGCAGGCCTTGTCTCAATCGCGAGAGGGCTTGGGCTATAGTCCCCACGCTGGCCCAATGCGGATTGGGGACTTCACATACACCTTTGAATTTCTTCGCAGATGTATGCAGGTTTCCTCACGATGTCTTCCTTCACCGAAAAGCAAATCTTTCTTATTTCTGAGTAGAGTGAGTAGAAATAACATAAAAATTCCCAAAATAGAAAATAAAGTGAAGTGTACACTGTACAGTAGCCATCAGATATATCGGAGCGGCCGAGGTGGTCAAAAATATCTGAACACGCACTCTAGCACCTTGACAATAGAGGCGTGTTCAGATATTTGTGAGCTCATCGGCCGCTCTGATATATCTGATGGCGACTGTACACCTTAAAAAACCGGGCAAGTGCGAGTCGGACTCGCACACGAAGGGTTCCGTATACCATTATCTATAAAAACGGTCACCCATCCAAGTACTGACCCCGCCCGACGTTGCTTAACTTCGGTCAAAAATCACGTTTGTTCTCGGAGTAATTAACAATGGAGCCGCCATTAGCAGGCGTTCCCCTCTGTCGAAAAAAGGCGGCCAATGGTCAACCACATGTCAACCATATGTATGGACTGACGTTTATCTGACATGACGTACCTATACATTTGATGTGCCCCTCCCCCGCAAAAAACGGCAGACTATTTTGTACCGAAAATTTTAGACATGGCGGCTCCATTGTTAATTACTCCGAGCGTTTGTTGTATGGGAGGCCCACTTAAATCTTTATTTTATTCTGTTTTTAGTATTTGTTGTTATAGCGGCAACAGAAATACATCATCTGTGAAAATTTCAACTGTCTAGTTATCACGGTTCGTGAGATACAGCCTGGTGACAGACGGACGGACGGACGGACGGACGGACGGACAGCGGAGTCTTAGTAATAGGGTCCCGTTTTACCCTTTGGGTACGGAACCCTAAAAATGGCCTAAGCAAGTAGCCATAGATCTTACAAGTACAGTTAATAACAGTTACACAACCAGTCAAATGAGACGTCAAAAATTAATTATTCACAGAGACACGACAATCAACAAGCTGCAAATTATTCTGTGCCTTATAATAAACACGGTAAGGTTGATTATTACGTGGACTCTTTTTTTTTAGTTGTACACCTAACCTTGTGGTGATTGACCCACGAAGGCTGGGAATTATTTTCGGAAAGTCAATGAAACTAATTAGTTCACGTTTGTAAATTACGTTCACGCCATAATCTGTTTTACTCAGAAATAAAATATCACTACACCTTATAAAACAGAGGGGTCGTTCAGAAATCATGTGATCGTTTAGAGGGGGGGTGGGGGTAAGAATAATATCTCGAATGATTACGATGGGGGAGGGGGGGTCAGAGCAGATATCACGTGTAATTTTTTTTTCAAAGATTTTTTTTTATTTTTATTTAATCAGATCAAATAATCCGCTCTATTTTATATGCGTATTTACCCAATAAAAAATATTTATCGCACCAACTTTAAAATATTTATAATAAAAGCTACATCGGCGCCATGGTCTTGATTGCTTAGGCCCTGGTCTCCTATAAACGCCATCGGCCGCTTACAGCGTCTGCGTCACGATGCTTACTATAGAGATGTACTGTTGTGGTCTGTTTTAGACGTCGACGTCAGCGTCTTTTTTGTTCAAAAACGTTGACGCTGACGCCAGACGCCGCGTACAGCATAAAATAGGAGACCAGGGCCTTAGCGTCTTAGGGTACCCGCATCATAATTATCACGCGTTAAATAAATAATAAAAAAATAAAAATAAAAATTATTTATTTTCAGACAATTACAGTCCATAGTTGTTAGTATTAACTTACAGGCTATGTTACGTTACATTACAATACACTAAGTTACATAAATGAAGTTATACAGCTTACATAGGTAGGTACTTAATAAATGGCTGATTATTGTGGCCGATCTACCGGCTTGCATGTTTGTGAACATGTAATGCGATATATCGTCCCAAAATACCAGAATCAAACCGCTCGGCTATCATTTTCAGGATCCCGTTGGTGCTCCCACGTATACGGTGTACTACTGATGCAATATTTTTGCGCATAATGGCATAAAAATCATCTACATGCGCGTCCGCAAACATGCCAGAAGCACTACAGTATCGCGGGAGCCTCACCAGGGCCCTGAAAATGTTGTTATACTGGACCCTCAGAGAGTCAAAGGATTTCTGCTTAAAATTAGCCCACAGGCCGCAAGTATAAAAACATTGGCAATATGCACGGAATAAAGTAATTTTGACCTCCGTGCTACACTTAGCGAACCTGTGCGCCAACATACCGCCACGAACCGACAACGCCCTCCTCTCCCTCTCCATGTCCATGTCATCTTTTAAATCCTCTGTCACTATGTGACCTAGGTACTTGAAGTGGGTAACACGGTTTAAAGCAGTTCCGTTTAACATAATAGGAGGCACATTCGCCGGACCCTTATTTCTACCTTTAATTACCATAAACTCGCTTTTAATTTCATTATACTTTAAACCATGTTGTACCGCGTATTCTTGGCATACTTCCAATAATTTACATATACCAGCCACCGACGGACTCAGCAGCGCCATGTCATCAGCGTAACTGATATTATTAACACTTGTGTTATCGATTCTACATCCGACATGCATGCTGCTGAGTCTGCCGATCAACTGGTCCATATATATATTAAAAAGTCTAGGCGAGGTTAACCCACCTTGTCTTACACCACAATTGAGAGTATATGGATCAGAAAAGGCATTGGCCCATTTAATTACATTAATTTGAGTTTTATACCAGTGTGATAATATACCTATCAGTTCATGCGGTATACCTATCTCTTTTAACTTAGCCCAAAGTATATCATAAGATACTAAATCAAACGCCTTAGATTTAAATAAAAATAATAAAGTTAAAATCACCAAATATCACCAAGGGGGAGGGGGCTCAAAAATAGGCCAAATATGATCACATGATTTCTGGACGACCCCAAAGTCCCCCACCGCGTCTGTCTGTTTGTGTGTTCGTATGTTTGTTCGCGATAAACTCAAAAACTAAAAATTGCCTGAAAGAAAAGATTTTTCATTTAATTTCATTAGTAGTCGATTGTCATTTCGGTCCGGTCGGCTGTATAGCGCTTTGTTATGAAAACGATTCAGACATACGAGTAATGCTTTGAAAACTGATCAATAGTGAGAACAGTTGTTTGAAACCTGTAAGTCACACCCGGTTATGAGAAATCAAACACATTAAATTAGGTATAACAGAATAAATAATAGCAACTACACTAAGAATGGCTATAGTGACGTAACGTACAAATAGCCATGTCACGTCAGTCTATATACAAAAGTTTGCACAATTGTGCAAGGTTTTCGGCAGAGGGGAAGCTCTTAAATGCGACTTCGGTTATTAAATTATCTAAGCCTTCACGCAACGAATTTGATATATGTGACGTTCTACGTGTAAAGCTACCTTATGGCAGTTGGCGCTTACGTCGCGTAGCACCGTATTAGTATTGAAGCATCGTTTATATATATAACATCTGGGAGACCGAGTTTTGCTCGGAAAACATATAAAAACTCAACAATGCTCGTTTTCCCAGAGATAAGACCTAGCTAGATCGATTTTTCGGCCCCGAAAACCCCCGTATAGCAAATTTCAAGGTATGGCGCCGTCGCTCAAAAAGATGGCGCGATACCTTTGGTGCTTTGTCCTTACTTTGACAATACGCCTCTCTCAGGCGTGGCTCACTCCGCGATTTCGTCGCTTTGCTACAGGTAGCTAAAAGTATATCCGTTCCGCCCCAATTTTGGTGGCTAGACATAAGCCGCGCGTGGAGCTGTCGCCACCTAGCGGCCATATCTGTCCTGACCGTAACAGACGCGTTTTGTTAGAGAGTGAGTCTTCTGTACCTAGTACTATTATTTATTCTGTGGTTACGTACAAATCATGTACAAATAGCCATATATTTGACGTGCCCCTCCCCCGCAAAATTGGCTGACTATTTTGTACAGAAAATGACAGCCAAGGCGTCTCCAGTTAACAAATGCTTTAAGCGTGAAGGTGACATCATGACAGGTTTGTTTCGTGTAAGTACATCCCAAACATACAGTAAATTAGTATCACCTTTATTGTTATGTATTATACTTCGAGCGTCCGTCTCCCGAGCGTCGGCGTCTAGTCAACTCTATGGCCACTGCTCGACGCAACGTTGGTGCAACTGCGCAGCGACGCCGTTTTCCATCTAGACGCCGACGCTAAAAAGACGCTAGTGTGGGGTGGCCGCAATCTGCATTTATACTCTGTATCTTTAGGTATTTAAATAAAAGTAAACAAACAAATTGTACATTTTCGGGTAGTTATAACATTTATTGGTTAACCAACCAAATACAAAACCGCCTGAAGCAGTCACTGAACGACCTGACTTTAATCTACATTATTTGATCATGTAATGTTTTCATCTACCCTCAACTGGCTTAAGGAGCCATATGAGGTTAGATTTTGTTTACTTTTATTTAAATACCTAAAGATACAGAATACAAATAAAGGGCACATTATCCGCAATGTTTGCTAAAGACAAAACAAGTAGACACTGCTACTATTTGCGTACGAAACAAAGAGGTTATTAAGACTTTACAAACAAAATGTGTATATTTTCTCTGTCATTTACTTAACAAGTGCAAGATTAGTTTATAACTAGGTTAAAAACAAGCCTCTCTCACATAGGATTGGCATATGAAAAACGTGGAAAATGTTTTTTGGTAATAAAAAAAAGGATATTAAGATAGAGTTGTCATTACCTATATTTTTCCTGATATTTATATTTATAATAATATTAACGCATGCGGCTCTTTGGAGGTCCAATTGCGGCTGTTCAAGTCGCCCAATAATTAACATTTGAATTCTCAGACCCCTGAAAACCACGGCTCTTTCAGCATCATAAAACTGGTGATATCCACTTATTAGGCCCTTCTTCTCCTAAAAGTTTGCCGACCCCCGGCGCAACTGCGCAACGACGCCATTTTCTATAGCACTGACTAGGCGCCGACGTTCGACGCTAGTGTATGGTGGTCCTAATAAATATCTGGTATCGTCTTGGGTCGTCCCATTCGTTTTTCGTCACGTTCTTAAATTAGTCCTATTCTGCTTTCGTCACTCATTCTACATTGAAAGCCACCGACGATTGTGACGAATGTAGAATGAGTGACGAAAGCAGAATAAGACTAATTTAAGAACGTGACGAAAAACGAATGGGACGAGGACGACCCAAGACGATACCAAATATCTAGACTAAACAACTGTACCCGCACCATGAGTCACTGACAGTGTCCAAACTGACATATACGCTAACGTCTACGTTATTACTTTCTATACATCTCGCTCGCATTAATAAAGCGAGTACAAGCAGGCGTGGCTCACTCCGCGATTTCGTCGCTTTGCTACAGGTAGCTAAAAGTACATCCGTTCCACACCAATTTTGGTGGCTAGCCATAAGCCGCGCGTGGCGCTGTCGCCACCTAGCGGCCATATATGTGCTGATCGTAACAGACGCGTTTTGTTAGAGAGTGAGTCTTCTATACCTTTAGTACTATTATTTATTCTGTGGCACGAGTGAGATGAAAGTAAGTGACGTTCTCGATAGCGTTTATGTCAGTGACAAACTGGTGGTAGCCACACTGTTTGCATAGCTGTTTATATCGTGATAAAGAGATTCCCAATGTGGAACTGACGCATGCAAAGAGTAAATAAGACGTTTTAGGCAAACATGCATGCACACACTGTCTGCATGGTACAATACGATTGTATAAGATAGAAGTACTAGTGCTCGACGCTGCACTAGTATTTGACATGGGCACTTTATGTCAAAGTGATATAGGTTAAATTTGAACGGCGAAGATTTTTCTGTATTCAAATTTAATTCTTGTCACTTTGACATAAAGTGCCCATGTCGAATACTAGTGCAGCGTCGAGCACTAGTACTTCTACCTTATATGGTGGCTAAAAATAACTGCATTCCCGTAACGGTTGCCAGGGAGGTTTTGGGATTATACTGAGCAACTTTGACTATGGGACCAACCCCGAGTATGTACCTGTATACCTAATACCTATCTACCATGTAGGGGTATAGGGCTGCCATCCGTCCGGGTTTCCCCGTCCGGGGGGATTTTCAAAAAGTGTCCGGGGAAAACCCGGACACTTTTTATGTGAGGAAACACCTTGTTGCATTTAATTACTTACCGGTATTATTGTGTACAGAATAGGTGTACACAAACGGCATTATTGCGGATTCGCAGCATGGGTTTAGGCCGGGCCGAAGTACAACAACGGCATTGTCCCGTTTTGCCGATACTGTAAATGGATATCTCAACGATAGAATGCATGTTGGTATGTTATTTATTGACTTCAAAAAAGCATTCGACACTTTGGACCATAATCTCTTATTAAAGTCGATGTCTGAATGCGGAATCCAAGGCCCAGTAAATACCTTCTTTAAAAATTACCTAAGTGACAGAACCCTGCAGACTGTTGTAAACGGAGTGTCCGGTGAGCTCGCGTGCGTGACGTCTGGTGTGCCGACTGGGTCAGTCTATGGCCCGGTTGGATACATCATGCATGTCAACAGCCTTAGTAATGTCATACAGTACTGCCAGACATACATGTATGCTGACGATACATGTCTGATATATGCAGACAAGGACCTACATGAAGTCGAAAGAAAAATACAAATCGATTTTGATAATATTCTAATGTGGTCACATGACAACGGAATTATCTTAAACATAAACAAAACGAAAATAATGCACGTGTGCTCGCCGTACATGCAAAAAAAAGGTTCACAAATATCAATTATTGGTCATACCTACGGCTGCCTCCATAATGATAAAACTGCCTGTACCTGTACTCGACTGGAATCCGTAAATGAGTATAAATATCTTGGGCTAACGGTAGATGTCAATTTTAGCTGGAAAAATCATATTTACTATCTATGTAATAAACTTAGAATATTGATAGGGAAATTTTACCACCTTCAAAACGTAGTCAGCAAAAAAACACTGTTTGTAGTTTACCATGCGCTAGTAGAATCATTAATAACCTACGGTCTAAGTGTGTACGGGAGGACCTTTCCTACCTATATAAGCAAGATTAAATCATTACAAATAAGGTTTTTAAAAATGCTTGTAGGTAAAAAAGAAAAGAATAAGTGTAAAGGTGACTACGATCAGCTATATGGGAAGTGTGGGGTCCTCCCTGTTCAAGAAAAGTTTAGGTATCTTGTGGCCGTAGACCAATATGGGTGCAACGACCATAAAATGCCTAGACGGCTAAACGATAGGTTGTTAAGAGCTGACAGGCGTGCACAATATCTCGAACCACAATGTTGTAATTACCATGGGGAAAGAACATTACACTATATAACTCCTCGGATTTATAATAACATTAGATTTCTGTCTGTAAATGAAAATATTACAAAAGCAGCGTTTAAAAGAAAGTTAAAACTGGAGATGTCGGAAATATACTTACCTAAAAAGTAATAATTTCAAATACATACTTACCTAGAAAATTATAAAATCATTCCACAATCATGTACATATTAAAATATCAATAACAATATAAATAGTTAAAAAATGCATGCTTTCTTTTCTACTACCAATAGTATATAAGTCACGATTGTAAACATTTACCTTAATATTAAGTAAGAGTTGAGGGCGGTGCGCCAACAAACTGGTTACTACAGTTTGGCGCATTTATTGTATATATGTATCATTGTAATTGTTTATATGAATAAATGAATTAATAATAATAATAATAATTTGCACCAAATAGCCAAGACTTGGTGCAGCTACTGAAAACTACCGAAGTCTTCAGTAATGCCATCAACATGGAGTTTGGTGTCGATAAATGTGCGGTTATGCATGTACAGCGGGGGAAAGTTGTAAATTCAACAAATTTACAACTTTCTGAGACAATGTCTTTCAGATCCATCTCTGAATCAGAAACCTATAAATACCTTGGCATGTCACAGTCGTTGGGTATTGAGGAAGAGGGTATTAGACGGTCGGTGAAGGAGCGCTTTTTCAGTCGGCTCACAAAAGTACTCAACAGTCTTTTGTCAGGAGGCAACAAAGTGCGCGCCTTCAACGCCTGGGTAATGCCTCTACTCACATACTCCTTTGGCATACTAAGGTGGACTCAGACCGAGCTGGATGCCCTGGATCGGAGGGTCCGACAGCTGCTCACCACTCACCGTATGTTGCACCCACGCTCGTCTGTTATGAGATTGTACATCCCACGGAAATGTGGAGGTCGCGGCTTTCTAAACGCCAAAAATCTCCACAACCGTGAGGTGTACAATCTCAGGAATTATTTCCTCAACAACGAGTGTGGGATGCATCGTGATGTGGTGGCAGCTGACAAGGGCCTCACGCCGCTCTCCTTGGCGAACGAGAACTGGCGCAAACCTGTAGTACTAAGCACCGAGGACCGCAAGGCGGTATGGAAGGATAAGCAGCTACACGGGCGGTTCTACAAGGCCCTCACGGGACCCGATGTGGACCTACTCGCGTCGGTGAACTGGTTACGATTCGGGGACCTCTTCGGAGAAACCGAGGGTTTTGCCTGTGCAATTGCGGACGAAGTGATGATGACGAACAACTATCGGAAATATATCCTGAAGGACGGTACGGTCGACATTTGTCGGGCATGCCGCCGTCCCGGAGAGTCACTCAGGCATATTATCTCCGGTTGTTCTCATCTTGCTAACGGCGAGTACTTGCACAGACATAACCTCGTAGCCAGAATTATTCACCAGCAGCTTGCCCTCCTATACGGCCTTGTGGACCGCGAAGTGCCGTACTACAAGTACTCACCTGCGCCAGTTCTCGAAAATGGTCGTGCCACGCTCTATTGGGATCGATCTATCATCACTGACAGGACTATTGTAGCCAATAAGCCTGACATCGTGCTGATAGATCGATCGCAGCGCCGGACCGTGCTCGTCGACGTCACCATCCCCCATGATGAGAATCTCGTGAAGGCCGAGAAGGACAAGTCCAGCAAGTACCTAGACTTAGCCCACGAGATAACCGCTATGTGGGATGTTGACTCGACGATCATTGTTCCTATAGTCGTGTCAGCGAACGGTCTCATAGCGAAGAGTCTCGACCAACACCTAGAGAGACTCTCGCTGGGTGGTTGGATCAAGGGTCAGATGCAGAAGGCGGTAATTTTGGACACGGCGCGTATAGTACGTCGATTCCTCACTCTGCGGCCCTGACCACCGGCAGCTTGGACCCTGCCCCGCTGCCGGCGGCACCCTAGGTTAGGTTTTTTATAATGTGTTTATATATTTTTGTTATGTTTTGTAAGTGTTTTTATATTTTACTTTTATACTCACATTGTAAAACCCTAACCTAAGACCCTAATTGAATAAAGAGAATAATAATAATAGGTAAAAACCGTATAAATACACGTCCGGGGGAAAATGCGATTTACGCCAAATATTCGGGTTTTTTTAAAGTCTTTGTCCGGGCTCGACGAATATAGAGATGGCAGCCATTACAGGCTATATGTATGTAATGTACAGATACTACAGATATATTAGTGCATAATTGTTTTCCATCGTATTTTCTCGGGAACGTTCGTATTTGTCATGCTACTTTAGTCAACCTCAGTACTTTTTGTATCGACTGACTGAAATAGCAATAAGACACGTTCGTACGTTTCTGTGAAAATATACGATGGAAAATAATTATGCACTACATCTGTATGTTGTATAAGTTGTATATCGCTTCGCTTATAGTGACAAATCGCTTACTATGACCAAAAAGAATAGATAGTATAGAGGGGTCCTGTCATTGTAAATTTTGTAGTCACTGTAAATTTACTGCCATCTATCGACACACGACTAAAACTCAAAATGAAAACGTATAAAGTTATCAAAAAATGTATATATATGGATAAATTATTTTATTATTTTTATATCATTTTGACCCATGTTCATTCACTGATATATATGTGTTAAAATTGTTAAATATGAAACGGTGTCGTCACGCCATCTAGCCGAGGATAGGCTAAAGGTGTGTGCGGCATCTATTCGAAAATGACTTTTACTTGAATTCCGAGGCACGTTTTTTCCTTAGACTTTATTCGTCTTATACGAAGTTACATATGTCTTTGCTATGACCTAAAAATCCTATTTCCATGAAATTATGTCCGGTTATACTGACACATTCATTGTTTTTCGTGGCCGTCACCACGTCTTTCCCTGCGAGGTCATTTGGTGCGTTTGTGGCGTGTAAGGTATTTTAGTTTTGATTCTCAGTGACAAGTTGATATTTGTTACAAGTTTAATAAAACTCATTTCTCACAAAGGAATTTGAGATTAATTTGGAAAACATAACAAAAATAAGAAGTTGTACAACTATGTTTTATATGACATCCGCTTAGTATGACGTGTTTGTCACTTCCCTTCGATGTCATTATAAGCGGATTCTACTGTATATGAATTGTCTTATTGTTGTAGATTTAATTTAAGTAGTAAAGGTTATCTTCTTCACTGCTACTTATTTAATTTGTAGCACCTCCTAATTATTAAAATTAATAATATCCTTTCTCCACTACCGTCGTTTGGAAGAGATCGCTCCTTAGCGATAAGGCCGGCTGTTGTTTATCTTACGTCTTGATGTATTGAGTGTTTCTTTGTTTTATTTTGAGGTAAGAAAGATAACAGTTTTGAATGATTCACGGTTAGTTTAACTAGACTTATGTGACTTATGTCGACCGACATGATGTATGTATACTCTGTATCTTGAGGTATTTAAATAAAAGTAAACAAAATCTACCCTCAAATGGCTCCTTAAGCCAGTTGACGGTAGATGAAAACATTACACGATCAAATAATGTAGGTTAAAGTCAGGTTGTTCAGTGACTGATCCAGGCGGTTTTGTATTTGGTCGGTTAACCAATAAATGTTATAACTACCCGAAAATGTACAAATTGTTTGTTTACTTTTATTTAAATACCTAAAGTTATAGACTATAGGTAGGTATGTAACTGCGTCGAAATATCGGGAGCTCGAAAACAATACAAAAAGTAATCACGGTTCATATCCCGGTCGATAATGTCGATATAAGTCTAACAAAGATAAGATAAGAATAGATAATATTTATTTCATTTAGTTTGTGCAATAAAGGGGATTGTACATACATTAAGGACGCTTAGAACTTTCGTACAATGACCGGCCTGTTCCTATTCCTATCCTATCGCACCATTGTACATTCAAGTGTAATAAAAATGAGTGCACAAATCATACTCAAAAACATTAACATATATATCACAGGACTGGCCTTACGGGCAATTAGAATGGGGCCAGTACAGCGGTGTGAAATCGCTGCAACGCGATTGGCTGATCAGGTTGATGAGTTCGGATCACGCGCGCGATTGGTCGCAACTAGTTGCGTTAGGCTGCACGATTGGCTCGAATTCGTTGGGTGACACCGCTGAACTAGTACCATTTTTAGTGCCCGTAAGGCCAGTCCTTAGATATAATACGTCAATGCTCAAAAATATGTCCCATAGCTATTGTCCAGGACAAGTCTGAACATAGTCTGAACATAGTCTGAACATTGTATACTTAACTTTAGTGTTAATATTTGTTGCTTGCAACATTTTAGGATAAGTTTGTCTTTGACGCGCTGTCAGCGCTCTCTTCATTCTGTGCCATAACTGATGTAGTAGCTTTTAAAATAAGCTTTCAATAAAAGTTGATTATTATATAAATCTAATCGCATTTTGATTCAAACAGCTATCATGTAAGCGAATTAAGAACTATGGGACATATTTTTGTGTATTGCGTATTGTTTTTGTGTTTTGTGTAGTGTTTGTGTACCCATATTTTTACAGTTGACTGTACCATACCTAATATGTATTTTCCAATAGGGGGTAGTACTGCAATGTTCTGCCGCCAGAGTGCAACACTAAGCTAGCTAGTAAACCATAGAGTAACTTATACATACTGTGCCTTAAGCTGTTTTGTAACAAGTTTTCACAGACAATACAATATGACATTGATGCATCGAGGCGGTTTGTTAACAAGGGCCTATCGGGAAACGCGAAAATCTAAATTAAGTTATCTGCCTCTTTATCGCTCGAATATGCAAAAGTGATAGAGAGGTTAGATATCGAAATACCGATTTTCTTGTTTCGCGTTATGGGGCCCACTGATTAACAGTCTGCCGGACGGTATCGGCCTGTCAGTTAGAACACAATTTTGACAGTTCCGAACAACTGACAGGCCGATACCGTCCGTCGGACTGTTAAGGCCCCTTTAGACCCCCAGATTGTGATGGATAGTGGTAGTGGCGCCCCCTACGCAGAGTTTTGCTATTTACTAATATATTTCTCAGGTATTATAAGTAAGCCGGTGACCTATGTTAGATCCGCGTGTTTGCCTTCGCCGATAAAAAACGTATAAATACTTGAGAAGCACGTTTTCTACTAAAATGTATAAATAATCATCTGCACATCAGATATATCGTAGCGGCCAAGGTGTTCACAAATATCTTAACATAGCATCTATTATCAAGACGTTAAAGTATCATACAGATAAATGAATCTGAACTGAATCATACACTTGCTATGCAAATTGACATTTAACATGTTACACAATCTTATCTATGTAGCGAATACTTTCTATAGGTAGTTTCTATACCGGTTTGCGTACGGCCGACGGGGACGCTCACTTTTCGACCTTAAACATGGCTGATTATAGTACTTGTATCCTGTCACTTTTACCACTACGGTACGGTTTTACGGCAGTACTATTAGTTATTCTGTGCTTTTACTAAGTTGAATATATTCTAGAGATGGGCCCAATATTCGGCATTCGGCATATTTTTCAATGTTCGTATTCGGCCGAATCCTTTGTCCAGCAGTGGCCGTCCTCTGGCTGGTATGATGGTTCGGCCGAATAGTTCGGTTCGAACTGCCAAATATTTACCGAATAAACGAATCTTTTTTAAGGGCTTCCGCTAGCTGGCGCGGGTGCACTTCGCGGTCAGCCATGAGACGGGTTCCGTTTCTTTTTATAAACATTCTCGGCCGGTCCACAAGGGAACTTGTTTTCAGCGTTTCAGGCAGTTTTAGCCCAGCCGAATATTCGACCGAATATTCGGTTCGGTATGATCTGAACCGAATATTCGTATTCAGCAAAGTCCATCTTCGGCCCGTCTCTAGTATATTCGCTCTGTGCATGACTAAATGACAATGGCGCTGTAGGAACTTGAGTATTTTGCGTCTATATTAAAGAACTCTACCTACTCGTTATTACGTGACTCTGCGCTTAAAAAACGTCCGAGTCTTTTAAATCCCGAGTCGTCTCGGTTTTCGAGTCCTTTATTATAAGTTCAACTCAAAAAGACTCGAGCCTCCAACTAATGATACCTCAGCAATTTGGTAGCTTGGACTATATTGCACAAATCGAGCTAGGCCTACAATAAGGCTTGTGTAGGTACATAGTACCTAGTTACTGGACGACGATATACCTACTCGTAATATACACGGTGGTTAAAAATTAACTGCATTCCCGTTGCCAGGGAGGTTTTGGGATTATACTGAGCAACTTTTACTAAGGGACCAACCCCGAAATCACGAAAATAAAATTTACCCTCCCATAAAAAATGGTCCTCCAAAACCTCCCTGGCAACGGGAATGCAGTTAATTTTTAGCCACCGTGTATATTACGAGTATATCGTTATTTTTTAACCGCCCTGTATAAATACTTATATACAAAGAAAATATTCATAACTCCAGGAACAAATATTTGTGATAAACACACAGATAAATGCCCTCACCGGGATTCGAACCCGGGACCTCCTGCTTCGTAGGCAGACTACCAACTAGGCTAGGAGGCCGTTAACCGAGTTATTTATAGACAAGAGAACCGTTTTCCATATCCAATGTCAATGTCCTTAGGACATAGCGGTTGTGAAGAACTATATTATTATGCAATGGATCGACTTTTTTCTGTTGTTTCTGGGCGCGTAGCCAACGTGCCAATTATTAACGCAGGGTTTCTTAAACTTTTTGCAAATATATTTTAGGAAAATAATAAAAACCCTTACATATTCATATTTTAAAATTTACTTTTATTATAAATTTCATTATTACACTTAGGTCTCGTCAAGTTTACAAGATTGAATAAATATGTTTACATAAGTTAACTGACTGAACTGACCTACTGCCGACCCCTGATAAACATGCTACGGACAGTACGGATCCCTAAGGGGTCCTTGGACCCCACTCTAAAAAACCCTGCGTTCATCTCTATCCTATCACTCGTCCCCGCTAGTGCGACAGTGACAGTTGCGTTTCGTTCCCTACGGAGCGTTTAGAATCATTTATTCGTTAACGATTGCACGTTGGCTACGTACCCTGTCCGTACGGTTACCATCAGTTTGTCACTGACATAAACGCCGTCGAGAACGTAATTTACTTTCTATACGTCCCGTTTGCACTAATATGCGAGTGCGAGCGAGATGTATAGAAAGTAAATTACGTTCTCGACGGCGTTTACGTCAGTGACAAACTGATGGTAACCGTACAGAGTGTCCAGTCAGCCAGGCGACAATAGTATCATAGTAAGACTGCATTCCTACCAAAGATGTGCGAGGTAGTTGAGCGGTATGAGGACGCGTAGCCACAGAATAATTAATAGTACACACAGCAACACTCCTGACTATACATCAGTGGACCTTATGCCAAAAGGCATAAGGTCCACCGATGTACAGTTAACAGTGCGGGCGACTGTACTACCGTAGAGAAAGGACACTTCCTACAAACCCGAAGTTTGACAGCGATTCAGGGTCGAATCATGCTATTCTATATATATGGCACTATCCCTTTCGGCTATTTAGTATTGTCAAAATTCAAGTGATTATCTTATCTGTGGTCGTGCACGCAGAAGTCACGTCAAATGGTGTCAACCCTAATATAATTGCTCGGAGCAATGCTGAGCCGAACGGAGCCGAGTTCGACCGAAGTGAGGAGTGTCTCCCCAGTGGCGTAGCGAGGTTCTCTCTCTGGTGGAAACGCAGGCTGCATATTAAATACAATAAATATAAAATACAGTTATCCCCGGACTTTACCTAAGAGCGTATCAGAATCAGAAATGCGGAAAATCGCAGTATCAAGGTTGTCGACATGACTTACTGTCCGTTTCGAACTTTAAGATACGTCAATTAATAGATCTAGAAACGATATGGATTAGATGTGTCAGTGTCAAAAGTGACGTATTTGTTTAAAGAAACGTCACGTTTGGCACTGACATATCTAATCCATATCGTTGCTATAAGTAGTCTGTACGACCTGACTTTAACCTACATTATTTGAACATGTAATGTTTTTATCTACCCTCAACTGGCTTAAGAAGCCATTTGAAGGTAGAATTTGTTTACTCTTTTTTAAATACGTAAAGATACAGAGTATAAGTATGTAAAATGTATAATTATTGGTGCAGTAAAGAATATTTACTTACTTACGAGCCTATACGCGGATAATTCGTCTAAATTGAACAACTATGCGAGTTTAGATTAGTTCAATCATTCTGATACCAGCACGTCAATTGATTCTAATTTATGTTCCGTCACAGAATAAACAATAGTGCATCCACATACCGTCGGCTAAATTCTCAAACCTCGTAAGTCCAATGTTTCAACAACAACTAGGACGAGATACGAGGTTTGCGACTTTAGCCGACTAGACTAATGTGCTCGTGAAATATTCCACAAACTTTGAGTTTGTTCTGAAACTTGCACATTGCTAGAGTCTGTTCGGAAAGAGAAGAGTCGTGGAATGTATTGGGCCGATTTGTTAGACAATTTTCACAAAAGCATATTTTCCGAGTAGCGAATTTTCACATCGCATTTTATCACGATCACAAATTTCATTAATCGTCTTTTTTAATGCAGCGTTTTTTCATGTAGCGTTTTTCAACGCTCGTATATTTTACCAGTTGATCATTATATCACAAGCAAATATTTCCAGTACCTTTTTTTTCGAAACTTTAATTGCCATACTGAATTTTTTAGTATTAGTAAAGAGTCTAACGTACGAAACTTGCTTTTCAAAAAATATTTCCTTTACAACTTAACTAGACGGAGCCCCGCTGCGGGGCTCCTATTTCTGGGCGGTTTGCCCTTCGGGCATCTGAAGCTACCTAACGAACCTAACATTTAGTTTAGTGTGACGTTCGTGAAAATAGTACACTTTGGTTTGGGGGGAAAAGCCTAGGTATAGATACTGGAAATATTTGCTTGTGATATAATGAACAACTGGTAAAATATACGAGCATTGAAAAACGCTACATGAAAAATGGCTGCATTAAAAAAGACGATTAATGAAATTTGCGATCGTGATAAAATGCGATGTGAAAATTCGCTACTCGGAAAATATGCTTTTGTGAAAATTGTCTAACAAATCATTGGGCCCCATACCACAGTATAAATAATAGTACTTCGGTACAGAAACGACACGTCCTACAAAACCGAAGTTTGACAGCGGTGCAGGGTCGGACGAATCATGCTATACCTTTCTAATGTATGGCACTATCCCTTTTGGCTATTTAGGGTCGTCAAAATTCAAGTAATTATCTTATATATGGTCGTGCACGCAAAAGGAAGTCAAGTGGTGCCAACCCTAATAATTGCTCGAAGCAAAGCTGAGCCGAACGGAGCCGAGTTTGTCCGAAGTCAGGGGTGTCTCCCCACTGATGGCGGGTCAATTTAAGAAATTCTTTGTACATAGCGTCCTTATTTTAGGATTATATTCCTAGTTCAGGCGCACGTAACAATGTACAGTCACCTGCAATAATATGTTACTCTTCGAAGGCCGCAAAGATATGTGACACGCTCTTATGGCTATACAAATAAGATCGTGTCAGATATTTTTGCGGCCTTCGTTGTGTAACATATTATTGCAGGTGACTGTACGTAAAATGTAAAAGTTCACGCACAATGTAACATTAGCAATAAGGTTTTCTCAATAAATTATTCTATTCTATTCTATCTGAATACTCTGAATAGACTACCGTAGAATCCGCTTATAATGACATCGAAGAGAAGTGACAAACACGTCATACTAAGCGGATGTCATATAAAGCAAAGTTGTACAACTTCTTATTTTTGATATGTAGGTATTCCAAATTAATCTCAAATTCCTTTGTGAGAAATTAGTTTTATTAAACCTGTAACAAATATCAACTTGTCACTCAATCAAAACTAAAATAAATACATTTCATTTCATTTCATAAAATACCTTACACGCCACGAACGCACCAAACGTCCTCGCAGGGAAAGACGTGGTGACGGCCACGAAAACCAGCGAATGTGTCAGTATAACCGGACATAATTCCATGGAAATAGGATTTTTAGGTCATAGTAAGCGATTTGCCACTATAAGCGAAGTCATCTTATCCGAAATTGTCACAAAGAGTTTTATATGAAAACCAAACTTCGCACAGTAATTACGTCATAGTAAGCGGTTGGTCAGTATAAGCGGAGTCATAATAAACGGATTCTACTGTAGTATTATACATTACATAGTTTCACAACATCACACATAAAATTTAATTCACAAAAACACTGAAAAACAAGGTCAAACGATTTGGCACCTGCAATTAATTTAAATTAGGAGCAAAACAGTCATAATATTGGTGCTGGTGGCAACAGTTGTAATTTGGTATGGTTTGGTATGGTTTGGTATGGTGACTTCACACGAAACATCTCTACTTGCTCAATAGTTTTGGTGTTTCATAGACAGATTCAGATTCAGATTCAGATGTTTTATTGGTAAAAGGCAATCATTTTACAAGTCAATAAATATATGTACAATATCCAACTGTTATTTTACATTTCAGGTATTTGCTGATTAATTATTATTACATATTGATATTAATATTATCTGAATATTATATATTTACATTAATTTTTGCATTTAATTGTCTCATTTCAAACATTGTCAGAGATAATCATATTAAATTATCTTTGTCTTACACTAGTACTAGCACCCAAAAGAAAAGGATGAGTGTAGTTTTTTGTTCTTATTTACTGACAAATTTTACCTATATTTTTTGGATTAGTGATGATATTCTATGATTCGAAAAAATCATCAATGCTATAAAAGGCCATGCCTAGAAGATATTCTTTTATTTTTTTAAGAAAGATTGCATCGTTTGGTGAATTTTTAATATCTGCTGGAAGAGCATTATAGATTTTAACGCCAAACACAGCGAGCGACTTGCGAGTTTTGGCTATACTAGGCGGGCGCGCGGCACGAGCAGCAGGTGCGGGTAGGGTTGCCAGATGGTCGGGATTTGGCGGGATTCTCCCGATTTTTAGCAGGTGTTCCCGATTCCCGACAAAGTGTAAACTGTCCCGAAAAACAGCTTCACGTTATAAAACAATAATTTCAAGTTCCGAACTGTCGTCGAGCGAGCGAGCTGACGTAGTGCCAATAATGTAAAATATCGTTGTTTTTAATACAATTACTTTAATTTGAATGTATTTTTTTAAGAGATGCCCCGAATAGTGAATTTGGCCGAATACCGAATATTCGGCCCCTCTCTCGGCCGAATACCGAATATTCGGCGACCGAATATTCGGCATGACATGCGAACATTTTGAGTCACAATTATTATGCAAACTGTTCGCCATCAAATAAAGCACTACGTTTGCTAAGATATATTTTTATGTTGAACAGAATTAATGTATATTAGAGTCAATCAAATCAGACCCATGATAAAAATAAAATATTTTGTAATCGATAAATGCTCAAAAACGTGCCTTCGTATTTAACTACTTTCCAAGAATACATTTTAAATATTAAATATACCTAGTTTTTGGTAATTTTTTTGTAATTTTTCTTTTTAGGTAGATGCAACAGATATTCGGTATTCGGCCGAATAGTAGGCAACATTCGGCCGAATACCGAATATTAGGCAAAGTGTCCAAATAGGCCAAATACCGAATAGTTGCCGAATCATGGCATCGTGGCAATCGTGGCGACTCTAACTTTTTTTCCCGACTTAAGTCCCGAAATCCCGAAAAATTGATATTGTTTCCCGATAATAGCGCCTTTCGATCTGGCAACCCTAGGTGCGGGCGGCGGCGCGCGTCACTACGTATTTTATAACTCTGTATCTTTAGGTATTTAAATAAAACTAAACAAAATCTACCCTCAAACAAATGGCTCCTTAAGCCGGTTGAGGGTAGATGAAAACATTACATGATCGAATAATGTAGGTTAAAGTCAGGTCGTTCAGTGACTGATCCAGGCGGTTTTGTAATTGGTTGGTTAACCAATAAATGTTATAACTACCCGAAGATGTACAAATTGTTTGTTTACTTTTTTTAAATACCTAAAGATACAGAGTATAGGTTTAGGTAGGCAATAATGCTTAATAACTACCCAAAAATTTTCAAATTGTTTGTTTACTTTTTTAGGGTTCCGTACCGAAAGGGTAAAAACGGGACCCTATTACTAAGACTCCACTGTCCGTCCTTCTGTCTGTCACCAGGCTGTATCTCATAAACCGTGATAGCTAGCTCATAAACAGTTGAAATTTTCACAGATGATGTATTTCTGTTGCCGCTATAACCACAAATACTAAAAAGTACGGAACCCTCGGTGGGTGAGTCTGACTCGCACTTGTCCGGTTTTTTAAATACCTAAAGATACAGACTATAGAAATATAGGTATAAGTACTTACACTGTATACCGTAAACCGGTTGATTTTGACACTCACTAATCAAACATACCTATTACTATTGTAACATCTGTAAACGGACATGCACAATCTTACTTACTTACCTACATGGACTTGGCCCCATGTGCAGAGCGTGCATGGAAGAAGAAGAAACAGCAAAACATATTCTCCTACAGCCTACACTGTAAACAGGTAGAAGTATACAGGAACCAATACCTAGGGACTCCGTGCACACTGAAGGAGGCAGTTAGCAACCCGAAGACACTGCTAGGTTTCATGGACGAGCTGGGGTGGCTAGAGTAGTGCTACCTCGTTTTCACGCAAAATAGGCACAATGGTTGTCGACTTGCGGAAAATGCCCAGTATAATTAACTACATGGACTTGGCTTGGCAAGTACTTCCTCAGAGTATCAAAACACGTGTTCGACGTAACAACACAAAGAGATTTCATTCCACATCCATGAGGCAAACAATACAAAATTCAATACATTAAATATACTGTATTTACATCCACATAGCAACGTACTGACGCCGTTTTTAGGATTTCCTTTCCAGATCGTCACATTTTTGTATGAAAAGTTTTTTTATTTGTATGAACGTGACGCGCTGAAAAATATTTTTTCATACAAAATTTTGGGACACATTTTTTCATGTATGAGGCGTGAATGTAAAAATGATTCTGAGTAAAATGAGCCCAAGAAGTCAATATTTTGAAGACATGAATGAAATGTAATTTTTTTTTGGAAAATGCTCATTTTGTCTCACATTTTGCTTAATGAAAGAGTGAGACACAATGCACATTGGACAGATGAAATACCACCCTTGCATATATGGAGCATTCCACGGGCTGTTCCATACAAACGCATTTTATTTCCTGTGTTGCAACTTTTTTTTTGACATTTAAAGCAGCGATTATTTTTCTGTGCATATTTTTGACCATTTGTCATAGAAAAGGAAACTCTTATACCTGCAAATCTGCAGAAAATTCGCGTTTGTACAGGACAAACGGTAGAGAATTTCATGGAATGCTCCATATGCTGTTTTGTATTTCAGTTGGTACAGGGACAAAGTACGATATGTTATTGCAACATCATTGTTCTCATGGAGACGAATCATACGGAGATAATGTAGCACAATTATTAATTATTGACATAGTTGTTACTCATATTTCAATGCAATAACTTTGACTTTAGTACCTTTACAACACGGTTAAATGTACTATTAGAAGTATTACATACATACATACATATAATCACGCCTATTTCCCAGAGGGGTAGGCAGAGACCACGGATTTCCACTTGCTCCGCAGGATCGTTCCTGACATACATCTTTCGCTTCCTTGACTTTTATAACATTCCTCATACACGCTCGCCGGTTTAGGGTGCTCTTGACCTGATCTTTCTTCAGGATTTCCCCAATCTGATCAGAGAAAGTCCGCCGAGGTCTACCCCTTCCAACTCCCACTACCACTTCTTCCTTATACACTCTCTTATACACCTTCTTTCACTCATTCTTAGAAGTATTAGAACAAATTAAATTATCTTCAGAAAATAATTAATTAATTTTCAGGGGGCACCATAAGCCTTCAGTAAGAAGTGCATATACTTGGAAAAATTCGACCTATGCCGCTGTGGCCTGGAGGCCGAATGGCACAGGCACCTGCCGCGATAGCAGAGGACGCTGGTTCGATCCCAGCCTGGGGCACTGGAGGCCTTGGTCACTTTTTTTTAGAATATGACATTTATTTCAGTTTATAAGGTTAAATGTATTATAACATACAACAAGCAAAAACTATTACAACTTTACATAAAGTATTACAACTTTTATAATACTTTAGTAATTATTGAAGCTTCCTCTCTGTTTGCCACAACGTACAATTCAACGTTCAATTTATAAGAAACCTTACGCCTATTTTTGCACTACTGAAAATATGATGAAATATTTATTCAGTGACTAATAAACGCATGTTTCATAATATTATTTAGCTCAGGTTCTTTAAGACAGAAATACATATTCGGATACGTAATCAGTTACAAAACTTTTTTTAAACATACATTTTAAGAACTTTGAAATAAAAAATATTTTACTATTGAAGTATTTAAACATCATATAATCCACTTTTATGATATATGCACATAATGCACTAGATGGCAAATAGAATGCTTACTTCCTCAGGATTAAATTTTAATAAACAAAATTGTCGGGTATTAAAAAAAACTTACCCCAATTTGGACAAATATCGGATGTCAGCTGATCCCAAGAACACAATCAAACGATACACGTGGAGCACAAAAACAATATATCACCAGCACTGCGAAACGAAAACTAGAACAGTTTATTTTAACACCAAAAATACAATATTCACGATGTAAATAAAATTATTTGTCGGAACAAAAACGCACAGCCGAAGGGAAAGCAATTTTTCAAATAATGCAACTTGTCAGTGTCACTGTCAGTTCTAGAATGAACGAATGGTATTCGTCGTCGAATGAGTGAATGACTTGAACAAGGTTGTTTACCAAAGAGAATATATTCACTACGTTTTAAGAGACGGGACTTCCATACTAGCGATTTGATTAGTCTGTGTGTATGTTTGGTGTTCCAATCATTACCAACATGTATGACAAAGAACTGTCAAAGAACAATAGTACCAACATAACAGACTTAAATAGTGTAGTATGCCACACGCTTGTGTATTTTATCGATATCGATAAATTGGGTAGGGTTGAAACATGGGCCCCTGTCAACAAATTTCGTACTAGAAATCAGGTTAGAATCGAGTCCACATTTAAGTCATATGTTATATATAATGTGAACACGATTTTTATTTGTTAAAAGAAAAATATGTAAAATGTTTTATTTTATTTTATATAATTAATTTAAAATACATCCTGACGGTCCGACGGTCCACAGGTAACAGAGGAAAATGTGTGTTCACCTGATTAAATGATTTTTTTTCTATATATAATATTCTTGAATAATAAAATTAAGTCTTCCTTTACAATTTATTTGCGCCACTGCCTGCATCTGAAAACATTTAATAATTAAAACAGAGAGACATACTTTTTCGTATATTTTAGGTTAAAATCTTAAATAATAGAGAATATCACGCAAAACTCTGCGTAGGTAGCGCCACTACCACTATATGTCACAATCTGGGGGTCTACCGCGAAACAAGAAAACCGAAATTTCGTTATCCTCTCTATCACTCTTGCATATTCGAGCGATAAAAAGGCAGATAACTAAATTTCGATTTTCGCGCTTACCAGTACTTAGGACCTTGTTAACAAACCGCCTTGATGCATCAATGTCATAATAATTTATTGTCTGCGAAAACTTGTCAAAAAACAGTTTAAGGCAGAGTATGTATAAGTTAGTCTATGAATTTACTGGAGTCGGTAGTACTGCGCTCTGGCGGCAGAACATTGCAGTAATATCCCCTATTACTAGATTCCAAAAATATATAATATAATGTCCATTCCATTAATGCACAGATGATAAATAATTTTCCACTAAAAATATTCGGAGAAATAATTATAGTCATGTTGTATACCAGGAAATTCACTCATTTTATTTTATTTACATTGATAAAAAATTAGGCTGCAGTCGATATCGATACTTCGTATCGATACTTGTAGTACATCACTAGTTCACAATGAAAGTGGATATGAAATATCTAATTTTCGATGTGTTTATAGCCTGCTACACCAAAATAAGGCTAAAAGTATCTAAAGCAATACTTACCGGTCTTCATCTAATGGAAATTTCGCCATAAACTTCCTTTTTTGCGATTTTCGCGAACGTATCAATTGCCACATATTTCGCACTGAAACAACTTAGTTTTCGGTGGCATTTAAACAAAATCTATTGACTCACTGTATGTTCTTATCACGTTTTACTGTTTTGGAAAATAACGAAGGCTTTTAAAAAATTCATTCATTCTTTTAAAATTATGGCTTCAGCCCATTGGGGCTATTTCGCCAGTGTCAAGGTCGTAGTAGCAGGGTAAAACGATTGAAATTGTACGGTTAGTACAAGACAGTGTACGGTGATTTAGCTCTTGTAAAGCGATAGCGGGCTTTACAAGAAACACGTGGACAACCGGCCGTTGACTCCAAAATGATGGTTAAACGTGCTTCAAGATAAATTCTCCATTCACTCACTGCACACTACCACATTAGTTTACTGTATAATAGGCTATCGATATTACACTTTAAACAATATTAATGAGCAAAAAACAAAGCAATTGATCCCGAGGCGTGCCATCAAGATGGCGCTCGAACCGGAAGACTTTAAAGAAGAAATTGCAAGAAATACGTAAGTAAAACTTACGAACCACCATGACAAGCAACATAGCAATGTGGCTGACAGTTGACTTGACAGATAAATAGCACTGACGTTTTATTTTGTTTTTTTGGCTATGGCTAGGTCACTGAAGTCCATACAAAACCTTTTTTTGTTCCTAGTTGCGTCAGCCTGTTGTTTACGTTCGGAAATGTGGTTCAAATTTTCCATAGATGGTAGGATCCTATAGACGTACTAGTGTGCTAGAGTTTGTCTAACCCTGGGCTATAACCGCGAAAATCGAAGTTCGCAAATTGCGGGCATTTTTCTCTGTCACTCTAATTACGCCTTCATTGGAGTAAAAGAGAAAGGTCCCCGCAATTTGCGAATTCCGGTTTTCGCGGTAGCCCCTCTGGCCGCATAGGAAATGACAGGAGGGAACGGGACGTCGCTCTACACATGCATAGCGCAGTCTCGACTTCACATGTCATTCCGTACGGAAAATTCCGTGTAATTCCGTGATTCTGCGGTCCTAGGAAAATTATAATAATAATAATCTAATGTGTGCACTATGCTTAGGAATTCCTAATCTGTAATCCCAATCCTGATCAGGATTACAGCTGAAATTTTCACAGATGATGTATTCCTGTTGCCGCTCAAGAAACGGCCAAGCCGTACTGTTTTTCAAGATGTTGGCTTTATACAGTTACGAGCTTATAAAGTTAGGACTTACAGAGTTAAAGTCTTGGTACCTACTACGAGATCTGATAACTTTTTAGTGTAAAAGCTTAATGCGCCTAGCCTTCGCAACACTATACACGAAATGATTTTTGTGGGATTATCTCCAGTCTAGGAATCTGGACGACGGGGAGATGTTTTATTTAGTATGAATTGATGACATAAAAGATACTACAATTTCAATAAAACAACCATCAACAAAATACTTTCATTTATTGTCATTCACTTCTAAAACGTAAATGAGAAATTGAACATAATTTTACTTTTTCAAGTCTTAGAAAAATCTCAATACATCAAAGGGAAGTAATAAAATTAAAAGCTAATAGAAATAAAACGGTACAGTCAGCAGCAGAAGTTGCTAAGCGGGCGAGATGTTCAAAATTACCTTGACACGCTCTTATTCTCTTAACAATAAAGTCGCGTCAAGATCATTTTGAACACCTGGCCCGCTTAGCAACTTCTGTTGCTGACTGTGCCATCTCTTGGAAACAAAATACCTAGAGAAGAGACCTAGAGTAAAGGGAAAGCAACTTAAAAACGACTTAGACACGGATTTCAAAATTCAAATACGGAACCAGTATTCAAAACCAGTACTGATAAATTCCGCTACTTGACGCTAGATGTCGACTACGACATAACGCGCGCTTTGGTAAGAAAACTAATGTATGGAGTTATCACTCTTTCTTTACTTATAGGCCCCGTGCATGAACTATAGGGGGCAGCATAGGAGCCGTCAGATTTTTGGCGCGAGGCGTAAATGTGTCTTTTATGCTTCCGATGTAGCCCACAAGATGGCAGAACCTACTATGCACAAGGAAACGTACCGACGAGAACGGTACATGGTAGCACTTGCTTTGGCAATGTACATGTGCACATATGTTTTCAATTCAGGCCACAAGATAGCAGGTCCTCCAACGCGCACGTTTCCTATACATCAATTTTCTTACCAAAACGCGAGTTATTTCGTAGTCGACATCTAACGCCAAGTAGTACCGCTACTTGACACCAGATCTCACAAGTTTCGCTACTGACGAAAAATGTACTACTAAAACAATTCACAACTAATATTATTAGTATTAGTATTAGTAATCACTTTATTGTACACAACACAGGTTTACAAAAATAAATTACAGTAATGGAAGTACAAAGGCGAACTTATCCCTATAAGGGATCTCTTCCAGCTAACCTTCGATTAGATGAGAGGAAAACTCCAGTCAGGTCAGATAGACAAACTTACGGGATGTACAGTAATATTTAGAAAAAGTGAACTAACGTATTGTCAACTCATAAAATACATAAATAATATTATAGAATAAAGATACATAAAATACATACTAGCATACATACATACAATACAATATATATATATATATATATATATATATGTTATAAGTAGGAGTTGAAAATAGACTTCCAGTCAATCCGGTTATAATATTATGTAGCTGAAAATTGTCGAGCATTAGAGTTTTCGTTCGCCACGACATCTATTTTCAACTAGCAGTACTGATAAATTCCGCTACTTGACGCTATAGTTCGTTTTTTTAGCATTAGAAAGAAGGTAAGCGATCTTGACATGTCTTTTAATTGAAAAACGCTTTTTAAAAATCAGTAACTATTACTTATGAAAGCAGAAGAATATAAATGATCGTATTAGATTCATAATTGTTACATATTTGCCGTAACTTATTTTTAAAATGTATTTTTCAATTAAAATACACATCAATATTGTTTACCTTATTTCTAATGCTAAAAAAAACGAACTATAATATTATAAGCAGAAGGAGTTGAAAATAGACTTTCAGTCAATCCGGTTATAATATTAGCTGAAAATTGTCGGGCATTAGAGTTTTCTTTCGTAGCAACATCTATTTTCAACTAGCAGAACTGATAAATTCCGCTACTTCACGCTAGATGTCGACTACGAAATAACGCGCATTTGGTAAGAAAACTGATGTATGGAGTCACCATTCTTTCTTTACTTATATTACTCTATGATATAGTAGAAGAGATGTATGTATATTTTAGGAAAAAGTGTGCATTAAGTTTGACGGCTGAAATAGTTCGCGCTGTACTGCGACAGTTTCTTGGTCACTGGATAGTCAAACATCATTTTTTGACAATCAAATATACCGTGTTATGTACAAAGCCGTACAGCGCCATCTACATCAGCTGTCCAATTCGATGCATACCTATACAATCAATGAATCTATAGTATTGTCAGTAAATAGTGTAGATGTTGAAACGTATACGAGAGGCACTTTTTAAGTTTAGTATATACAAATAGTATATGACGAATATTATACATTTGTATAGTATTTGTTTAAATATCAAGCAGTCATAATAATATAAATGAAACTCACTGTATTTTTGGTTTATACAGGTTGGCTAAAAATAAGTGCATTCCCGGGGTGCCCCTTAATACGCCTAACATTAATTGTCATAATATGAATTCGCATAACAGTTTTGGCATAACATAATTGTGCATAACATTGAACAGGCATAATATTAAAAAAGCATACCACTTATTGCGCATAATAATGAATCCGCATAATTTAAATATGCATAACATTATTAACTATAACTTTATTTGGCACAAAATGAATTAGCATAATTTAATAAAGCAAGAGAATTAGATGGATCAAGGCAAAACCAACTCGGTTAGGTCAGGTTCACAAGGCTAAGGCAGGATCGAGCGAAACGAAGCGAAGCTGTTGTAACAAATAATAATCTTTGAGCTGTAAAGCATTATTAAGGCGTAGTAAGTTCGTGTTCTTCTTTTTTTAAAGGCTACAAATATAATGACCACCAAAAAATACTTTGGTACCCTAAATAAAAAAATCATGCTTACCAAAAAAAATTACTGAACACCAAAAAAATAAGGCCTAAAAATACAAAAGTACCACCACTTTAATTACGACTGCACTTCAAATTGTATTCAAATACCAAATATATTGAATGATCACCAAAAATCATTAATGATCACCAAATCTTGAAGACCAAATTAATGCGATATTTTCACCTAAATAAACCACCATGATTACCAAAAAATGTATACATATTACCAAATAAAGTAAACTGATGCCAAAATTACTAGCCCCTCCCGCTCAACCCCCCGTAGCCCGCACCGCATACCTACCTAACCTAATCTACTTTTCTAGTAGCATTTCGTTATGCTACTAGAAAAGTAAGTTAAACTGCTATCATTTAAGTGGGTTAGCTTAGGTTAGCACTGCGACCCTTACAGAAACGAAATGGTACTAGAAAAGTAGGTTAGGTTAAGTTTCAACTGCTACCCATACAGATACGAAACGCTACTAGAAAAGTGGGTTAGGTTTGGTTTGAACTGCGACCCTTACAGAAAAGAAATACTACTAGAAAAGTGGGTTAGGTTAGGTTTGAACTGCGACCCATACAGAAACGAAATGCTACTAGAAAAGTGGGTTAGGTTAGGTTTGAACTGCGACCCTTGCAGAAAAGAAATGCTACTAGAAAAGTGGGTTAGGTTAGGTTTGAACTGCGACCCTTACAGAAACAAAATGCTACTAGAAAAGTGGGTTAGGTTAGGTTAGAACTGCGACTGTTACAGAAATAAAATGCTACTAGAAAAAGATGACGAAGTGGATTAATTAATTTAATAGGATAACGATATATTAAATGTTTGCACATTTTTAATTAAAATGTGGTTACAATTTTTGTGATCATTTACTATTTTTGCGTTTACAATGATTATTTTGGAGCCATTTGCTTTAATAGGATAGCAAGATTTAAAAATTTGGTTATCATTTTACATTAAAATGGAGTTCTAATTTTGGTGGTTATTTACTATTTTTGGGTTTACAATGATTATTTTGGTGTCATTTTCTTTAATAGGATAGCAAGATGTACAAATTTGGTTATCATTTCACATTAAAATGGGGTTTGAAATTTGGTAATCATTGACTATTTTTGGGTTAATAATGATTAGTTTGGTGTCATTTCCTTTAAAAGGATAGTAAAATGTAATAAAATTGGTAATCATTTCACATTAAAATGGTGTTATAATTTTGGTGATCATTCATGATTTTAGGGTGGTAAAATAGATTTTTTTGGTATTAAATTTTACTAAATCTGGTGATCAGTTAAATAGCAGCCTTTTTTAAATAAGTTTTGGTTTTTTAAGGTTTTATAAATATTTTTCATATTTTGATTTTATTGTGCAATTTTTTTAAAGTGCGTTTTAGACCTATTTTAGTGATTTTACTTACAGAGCAAAAGTCAAAAACTCAGGATTCGAATCGCTGAAAGCCCTAGAGAAAGTCCGCAAGATTGCTAATTAAATTTTTGGCAACCGTATTGTGATATATTTGTGATCTAAAAAAGCGCTTGACTTAAAACTTCGTTCTCTGAACCTACTGAACCAGCCGTTCTACATTTTTATTAATTTGCCTTTTATATTTATTTTATACCATTTAATAATTATGCAAAGTAACTTTATGCTTATTATATTTATCCCAAGTCATCGTTATGATAATTTACGTTATGCGCATTAACATTATGCGTAATCAGTTATGTGGAATAATGTTATGCGATTTAGAAATTATGCGTAACATACGTTATGCCAATTTGAATTAGGAGTATTACGTTATGCGAATTAATATAGACCCGCATTCCCGTTGCCAGGGACGTTTTGGGATTATACCTACTGGGCAACTTTTACTATGGGACCAACCACGAAATCGCAAAAAAAATTACCCTCCCATAGAAAATAGACCAGCCAAAATGTATGAAACAGCCAAATATTTTTACGCGATTTCGGGGTTGGTCCCATAGTAAAAGTTGCTCAGTAATCTCAGTATAATCCCAAAACCTCCCTGGCAACGGGAATGCACTTATTTTTTAGCCATCCTGTATACAATCTAAAACAACTTAATCTAAAATACATTATATCATAACATAATTATTATGAGCAATTCAATTGCGTTTAAATATTTAAAAAAAAGCATGAAGCGCTTACGTCAAAGAATCTAAAGCTTCTAGGGCATCATTATTTACCCAGTACAGTACGTACCCTTTAACCTTTTGACCGCCACGACTGTTTATGACATGCAATAGTAAACTTTATTACAATGTTTTTAGGTTCATTTTATACTGTAGTATGTGTCGGCGATGGCCGACTGGCGGTTAAGGGTTAAGGGCGGTTGAAGCATAATTTATACAATATTCTTCTCAATCAAGTAGAAAAATGGACATTTCCTCGATTTGACATAAATCGTATACAAGATTCCAGAGAAACATCAAAATACCTGGCGTAAAGCAGATTAAGTATTCGTGTAGGTATATCAGACGATGGCGTCCTAAAACGTCATAGCGTTAAGGAGTGTTACACAAAGTGGTATTAGGTACAAACGACACCTTTTCTCCCATAAGTCCAGCTGGTCTAATCTAAGAAGTACATCTCTAAAGGCGTTTTTGGATGTCATGTATAGCCGACGATGGCGTCCAAAAGCGTCATAGCGTTAAGGAGTGTTACACAAAGTGGTATTAGGTACAAATTGTACCTTATCCCCTACAAGTCCAGCTCACAGACAAGACATCCTCCAGACTGAGCATAGTAGCTCTACCCCCTCTGCCACGCATACGGTAGTTCTACTCCATTTTCAAGTGTCTTTGGGTGACGTCCGTGTCTTTGAACGGACCAATCACGGCACGGGACTCGCTCACCTCGTCCCCCGCACCTCAGTATTTTTGGCAGCATCGCTTTCATAAAATAATTGCACTCAACTCGGTCTAGAGGATTCCTAGTCTATGGTCTAGCTTGACTGACTGAGGAGCATATCCTGTAGTGGCGTTCTTGGATACGGTGTATAGCCGACGATGGCGTCCAAGCGTCATAGCGTTAAGGAGTGTTACACAAAGTGGTCTTAGGTACAAATAGTACCTTATCCCCTATAAGTCCAGCTTGACTGACTGAGGAGCATATCCTGTAGTGGCGTTTTTGGATGTCGTGTGTAGCAGACGATGGCGTCCAAGCATCATAGCGTTAAGGAGTGTTACACAAAGTGGTATTAGGTACAAACACCACCTTCTCCCCTATAAGTCCAGCTTGACTGACTGGGGAGCATATATGTAGTAGCGTTTTTGGATGTCGTGTATAGCCGACGATGGCGTCTAAAAGCGTCATAGCGTTAAGGAGTGTTACACAAGGTGGTATTAGGTACAAACAGCACCTTTTCCCCTATAAGTCCAGCTTGTCTAATCGAGGAACATATCTGTAGAGGGGTTTTGGGTGTTTTTTGGTAACGGGGCGTTTTTTGAATCTTGGTGCTCCAGTGGCTGCTGAGGCGGCCGCTGCGGCGGACGGGCGTCATGGTGTGCGTGGGTTGGTCGGCCTGGTTGGATTGGCGTCTGCAAAGTTACAAATAATATACATAAATAAATATTATAGGACAATTTTACATAAATCGGCCTTATCTCAGAGTAAACTCAATGCATATACCGGGTGTGGCCTGTAACACGAGCAAATAATTAAAACATAGATTGTACTCCTCAAATGGTGACACTTTTGTTGAACAACTTTTAAAAATTATGAAGTATTTAGACTCTATTTTTCATACTAAATAAATATTATCTTCAATGGACGCCATCGCCACGCCATATCATTGTGATTGACGTTGCTTGTCACGCCTTAAACATAACATTCGCAATACATTGCGTCTTAGAATAAACTTTAAAGTGTATTAAGAATCAAACTACAAGTTATTTTTAAAAGTCGCTGAACAAATGTTGGTCAGTATGAAGAGTATAGCATACAGTTTAATTTTTTGCTCATATTACAGGCCACACCCGGTATATCTGTGTTAAACACACAAATAAATGCCTTTACCAGGATTAGAACCCAGGACCTCCTGCTTCGTAAGCAGGGTCACTACAAACTAGGCTAGGAGAGAGAGTAAAAAATAAAGACAAAGAAATGTTTTTGGCAAAAATTACACTTTTGGTAGAGTTTATCGCTGACTGTAGTTTTTTCACAGGCAACTAATAAAATTAGGTTGCGTTGTTTGATCACAGAGTTCCTATGGCCACCTCCTGTCTCCATCATCATATCAGCTCGATGGTACCATAATATTGCATTGTCACTTGAGTAGACTTACATATGTATGAAAATTTACAGCTTCAATGGGAATTCGAAAAGTGGGTTATATTTATCTTCCAAGATTTAACCCACACTAACTAACCAACTAACAAACTTACATACTAACAAGGCATTGTATGGGAGCCCCACTTAAATATTTATTTTATTCTGTTTTTAGAATTTGTTGTTATAGCGGCAACAGAAACATCATCTGTGAAAATTTCAACTGTCTAGCTATCACGGTTCATGATATACAGCCTGGTGACAGGCGGACGGACATCGAAGTCTTAGTAACAGGGTCCCGTTTTTACCCTTTGGGTGTGGAACCCTAAAAAAGAGTATGACTTACACGATCACCTCAAATATTACGGCTACATTAAAAAACACCTGTAAAAACAGTTTCTCATCTACTCACAATTTAGCACAAGATTAGTTTAATTAATTCCTTTTTTTAGTGGTTTCTTTTTCACAACTCGTATAGGAAGAACATTGTCACATCACTAGTCTGTTAGAAACTGTCAAGTGCCACGAGTTACCGATGTGTGCTCATCACTAAACTTTTAAGTGCTACCTAAATGCCACGAGTTACCGATGTGTAGTGATGGTGATGATGTTGACGGGATGATGATTTTATACTCACAATTTAGCCTGCTGCACGGCGAACCTGATGATGGTGCTCTTGAAGACGTTCTTCACGTCGACCAGCTTGGGGTCCACGCGGTCCCGCTTCCCACTGTTGGGACTGATTTTGAGCTGCATGAACTTGTCCAGCAGTTGGTCCAGGTTCGCATCCACTACTGAGTGCTGGAAATAAATAAATAAATATTAAGGACATTTTACACAAATTGACTAAGCCCCACGGTAAGCTCAAGAAAGTTTGTGTTGTGGGTAGTCAGACAACGATATATATAATATATAAATACTTAAATACATAGAAAACAACCATGACTCAGGAACAAATATCTGTATCATCATACAAATAAATACCCTTACCAGGATTCGAACCCGGGACCATCGGCTTCATAGGCAGGGTCACTGCCCACTAGGCCAGACCGGTCGGAAATGAAATCATTTCAGGTTATCACCTAAAATAACACACACGTCAAGATTGTTTACCTTTTTTCTAATGCTAGAAAAAACGAACTATATATCTGGAAGGACGTCCGCTGTGCTGTGCCCTACCAGTCTATAAAACAATAGTTATTCGACCAAGCCGTCTAGACAGGGCAATCGTGCGGGGTGCGACTGGCGGGTCGCGCGCACCCGAGCTGCATACTTCGCTATTGTTAGTAGCTCGGTACTACTTAGTGAAATGTAAGTCTTGGGCAGTTGTGTAAAAGTCTGAAGTCCCTACTGTGTTCTTGTGCGGAGTCGGCATTTACACAAACATCAAAGGCGTTGGTCCACTGTTACTTTTTACACCGTGGCCCTACCACACAAAGCGAGATGACATTCACAGTACCCGGGTCATTGACGTATATCACAGGACTGGCCTTACGCATAAGAATGGGGCATGAATGGAGCCAGTACAGCAGTGTGACACCGCTACAACGCCATTGGTTGACGAGTTCGCATCACGCGCACGATTGGTAGCAACTAGTTGCGTTAGACTGCACGATTGGCTCGCATTCGTGAGTGACACTGCTGAACTAGTACCATTTTTAGTGCCCGTAAGGCCTGTCCTGAGATATACTTCAATGGCCCGGGTCCACTAGACTAGCTAGTAATTTAATTCAATTTCAATTTTCATTTATTTAAGGACCAACTGAGATCATTTTTGTAAGTACTTACGAATATGACTTATAAAATATTGTTAGTAAGTATTAAACTCTATATACTCAGGGCCGTCTTAAACTATGCTGGGGCCCTGGGGCACATAAGAATTTGGGGCCCTTTTGGAAGTAAAGAAAGCGAATTAAACTAACATTTTTCTACTATGATCTTCTATTTACTATGGGTAATCAAATATACTGTTACTGTTTGTCCTTCGGGGCCCCCTGAGGATGGGAGCCCTGGGCACGGGCCCCGTGTGCCCTTATGGTAAAGACGGTACTGTATATATTAATAGTAGTAATATATTACCTGTGTCCCCTTAGCTATAGCCTCCTCCCAGCACTGGACAGAGGCGGGTAAGTCCCCGCGAGTCTCCTCCAGTGCGGCGCGGCACTCCCAGTAGGCGGCCAGCGCCGGCGCGTGCGGGACGCGGGTGCGGAGGGCGCGCAGCCAGCGCGCGCACTGCTCCCAGTCGAAGCCCTGGAGGATATTTTATAATTAGTGATCGTTTTAACCAATCAAATTAGATCCAATACAACCGGACAAGTGCGAGTCGGACTCGCGCACGAAGGGTTCCGTACCACCTACGCAAAAAACGGCAAAAATATCACGTTTGTTGTATGAGAGCCCCACTTCAATATTTATTTAATTCTGTTTTTTAGGGTTCCGTACCTCAAAAGGAAAAAACGGAACCCTTATAGGATCACTCGTGCGTCTGTCTGTCTATCTGTCCGTCTGTCACAGCCGATTTTCTCCGGAACTACTGGACCAATCAAGTTGAAATTTGGTACACATATGTAAGTTTGTGACCCGAATACGGACATGTAACGTAAACAAATGAATTTTAAACATGGGGGCCACTTTTGGGGGGTAAATGAAAAAATTAAAAAAAATATTTTTCAAACTATATCATGTTACATATCAAATGAAAGAGCTTATTGTAAGGATTTCAAATATTTTTTTTTTATAATTTTCGAATCAACAGTTTAGAAGTTATTCAAGAAAATAGGCAAAAAAATGACCATTCCCCCCCCCCCCCTATCTCCGAAACTACTAGGTCTAAAATTTTGAAAAAAATACATAAAATAGGTCTATACCTATAGATGACAGGAAAACCTATTAGAAATGTACAGTCAAGCGTGAGTCGGACTTAATTACAGTTTTTAATCCGACCCCTACGGATTTTTTAAAGAGATTTCACTCACGTTTCACATAAAAAATACATTGTTAACAGTGCCGGATTACTTAGAGTAGTAGTTTTCTTAGAGTAATTGGTGATAATTTTCTGATAAGATAATCATTTTAAATATTTAACGGTCTTACCTACTTACGAGTAATTGTAAGGTCAAATTAAAAATAATGTTTAAAAAAAATGTTAAATTGAGAGCTAGCTTAAAGTTTTTTGTACTCGTCGACTTTAATGGTTGAATTAATAAAGACTTGGAACCAATAAGCAAAACAAGCACTTGCTTACGGCACCACGTTCAGGGAGGGCACCAAAATGCCAGGTTGAAAAAGGTGAACAAATTTTAAATTTAGGGACAGACACATCGTTTTTACCACACGATTTTTTTAGCTGTCCAAAAGCTAATTTGCAAAAATAATGGCGCGTAATTCTTTGGGAAACAATCGGTAGCAGTAGAAGAGTCGTGATTACATGCATAGATTCGATTTCAACCCACTCTTTTGCGGTTCGGCGTTAGGTCTTATGCGAGGCCTTCTGCCTTACGGCAAAGTTGATCTTCTGCCTTAATTACACTTGGGCGTGGATCCAAATCCAAGCTTTCCTCTTTCGCAGCTGGGCCTACTGCCTTTCTCACACTTCGTCAATTCAATTCCAAGCTCTCTGCTTTCTTGCATATTTTATGCATGAAAACAACCTCGCTGAGACCCTTAAATATCGAGCCCTATGCGAAGCTAGGCTGATAGAAAACTGTCCCATCCCTTCTCTGTATGAAATCATGGATTCGCGCCTGGTTGGGACTAAAACTAAAATTGCGTTTTTATATCGAAAAATTTTCGCGCTCGCTTCGCTCGCGTTTTCAATTACTTTATAAGGTATGATAAAGGTGACATTCGGGTGGCGACTGCAGCAACATTACTCTGTTGCAACGTTACTGCTGCAGTACTGTCAACTTCCGTGATAAAATGATGTGACTGATTTCCATACTAAAAGTAAAAATGTACAACTGTCTATCATATTGCGTTTTTATATCGAAAAATTTCCGCGCTCGCGTTTCTATTACTTTCTACGCTATGATAAAGGTGACATTCGGGTGGCGACTGCAACAGCATTAGGTACTCTGTTGCAACATTACTGCTGCGGCACTGTCAATTTTCGTGATAAAATGATGTGACTGATTTCCATTCTCAGCTGTAATGCGGCAATGAACTTCTCTCAATTTGCCAAAAAATCAATGTAATCTTGATGACCCTAGGGAGAGGGGGCACCTAGAAATGCATCAAAATATCTTAATCCGGCACTGATTGTTAAAAATTGTGTAATATACGGAACCCTTGGAACGCGAGTCCGACTCGCACTTGGCCGGTTTTTAGTATTTGTTGTTATAGTGGCACCAGAAATACATCATCTGTGAAAATTTCAACTGCCTAGCTACCACGGTTCAGGTGGTGGTGACAGACAGACGGACAGACAGATGGACAGAGGAGTCTTAGTAATAGGGTCCCGTTTTTACCCTTCGGGTACGGAACCTTAAAAAGAAATGGTCAATATACGAAATTTCTCGTGCATAGCGTCCTTATTTTAGTAGGTAAACACAAGGTTCTACGTTTTTTGTATGTGCAACTTTTAAATTTACAACATCACGGTTCATGAGATATAGCCTGGTGACAGTTTTTACCCTTTGGGTGTGGAACCCTAAAATCATAAAAAACCCAGGGGTAAGATTTGTTTAGGATTAGGATTATCTGGGTTAAAAAGTATAAATATAGAAGTCTTACCTCACGCAATAACTCCGTAAGATCATTCAGCGCTCCCAACAGCACATCAACCGGAGCCTCATCAGAATTCAACGTAGTATCATGATCGCTATCATTCATACACACACTATCACTCACATAGCTGACTCTACCCCTCCACTTAGTCTTATCATCATCATTATCAACAGCTTCATTCATACAGTCAGTGTAAGAATCATTATCGCTATCATGTTCCAATTCTATATTTTCTTTATTCTCTTCATCAAAATCTTCCTTATTTCCTTCATCAAACTGGTCAACCGTCTTAATGAACAGCGGTTTAATAGGTTTTTCAGCCAAATGATGTATCCCGAAGCACTGTAAGTGTTGGTAGGAGTGTATGGATTTCCCTCGGGTTTGCAGCCATTTTTGAAGGCGGTGTTGCATCTCGGCCGGTTTCGGGGTGAATGTGGGTGTTTGGAGGCGCACTCGCTTGCGTTCGCTCTTGATGGCTGATTGTACGGTGTCTTGTGTCACTTTGTCGTCTTCGTTTGTGGTGGTTATGTCGATTTCGTTCAGTTTTTCGCCTGCAAGATGTTTGAATAAAGCTTTGTAAGTTTTTAAGCAGAGTTTGGATTACACTGTTTGCCAAGTCAGGTCTTAGTCTTATAGAAAATTATAAGAAAATGAATTTCTCACCAATAGATGACCACTTCTGGAAGCAGTTCCCCAGCTCCTTCTTGCTTATCCGCTTCAGATGGACAGCAGAGATGGACCTTCGCACCGGGGCCTTTGTCACGGGCTTGGCAAAGCTCGGGCCAAATATAGTGTGCCGTTTGCTGGCAATCAGGCTTCCCTGTTGCAGTACCTAGGAAAGTATATTTCTGAGGCCCACTTGCACCATCCCACTAACCCGGGATTAAGCGGTTAAACCGTTAACCTAGTGTCAAATTGTACTGGTAACCCTGGTAACTTCAGGTTTAACCGGTTAACCCCGGGTTAGGGGAATGGTGCAAGTGGGCCTTAGCAATTTAGTTAGACACCATCACCCACACCAAAAAGAATAGATAGTATAGAGGGGTCCTGTCATTGTAAATTGTGTAGTCACTGTAAATTTACTGCCATCTATCGACACACTACTAAAACTCAAAATGAAATCGTATAAAGTTATCAAAAAATGTATATATATGGATAAATGATTTTATTATTTTTATATCATTTTGATCCATGTTCATTCACTGATATCTATGTGTTAAAATTGTTAAGTATGAAACGGTGTCGTCACGCCATCTAGCCGAGGATAGGCTAAAGGTGTGTGCGCCATCTATTCGTGAATG